>NC_086445.1:975212185-975583435 GCF_028390025.1 Pseudophryne corroboree
TCCTCCAGTCCACCAAAGAATCGCTTAAACATTTCCCCATTTTTGCAGTCAGCATTTCTAAAATCCAACACCTTTTGTTTTTGTGTGACAGGAGTTGGATCCTGTCTTTATACCAAACCATACTGCGTGATGATCACTGGATCCCAGGTGCTCACCCACATATATGTCGGATATCCTATCACCATTTGTAAGAATTAAATCTAATATTGAGTCTTTGCGAGTGGGCTCCCTCACCAATGGCTTGAGATATGCTCCCTGTAAGGAATATAGAAATTTGCCACTTTTAGCTGAACCTGCAAAAGACCCCTCCCAATTATGACTTCTCCCTTTAAAGCCACTTTAGTGATGTCCAACAAAAGGTTCCTGTCCAAATCCTGCCCCTGGCCTGGTGGTCTATAGATCACCCCAATGCGAATAATGTCCTTCTCCCTGGTTTCTATGGTGATCCAAAGGGCCTCAGTTTTGTCTTCAATATTTTGTATTAAAGAAGCATTTATGCTTTTTTTTCACATACATTGCTACCCCTCCTCCTATTCTTCCTATTCTATCCTTTCTAAATAAATTGTATCCTGGTATAGCAATGTCCCAGTCATGATTCTCATTGCACCATGACTCTGTAATTGCCACAAAATCCAGGTTATCCCTTGTCATTATTGCAATTAGCTCTGGAATTTTGTCTCATTAGCTCCTAACATTTGCACACATAGCTTTAAGAATTTTGTCTGTGCATTTGTTATTAGTAGCCATGTCTAGACCGTACAACATAAATTACAAGTTTAAAGTTGCAATTACCTGTTTGGGGATGTTGCTCAGTGGTTTTTTTTTTTTTTCTACTAATCAGGAATCACACTCTGCCCACTACACCACGACTACACCTCACTAAATGTAAAGTTATAGTACACCTGACCACAATGGTCAAATGATCAAAGGAGGTAAACACCAGAGAGCATGCAATAATAAACTATGTTTCACTGTGCAACTTCCCCACACATGCAATGCCAATTACAAAGCAATCATGACATCAAAAAACATACATGAGTTTGCATAAGAGAGAGCTGTAGTGAGTAGTCTTGTGCAGCATCAGTCCAGTGACCAGTCACAGTGGTGGTGTCCTCTGCTGCCATATATCCAGTGTTACTGCCGTATAATTCCTGTGATACTAGCGTATAATTCCCGTGATATTGACATATAATTCCCGTGATACTGGCATATCATTTTTGTGACATTGCCGTATAATTCTCGGAAATCTGGCATATAATTCTCGTGATACTGGCGTATAATTCCTGTGATATTGCCATATAATTCTCGGAATACTGGCGTATAATTCCTGTGATATTGCCATATAGTTCTCATGATACTGCCGTATAATTCCAGTTATCCTGCTGTAAAATTCCATATAATTCTGTATAAATCCATTTTAGTGGTGCTGCCATATAAGTTCAGTGGTGCTGTCCTGTGCTACACTAGTGTGCTACACTACTAGATGGGCCAGGTGGTTGTGTCGCTTAGCTTAGTCATACAACAACCTCGGTGAACCTTTTTTTCTTCTTTGCATCATGTGCTGTTTGGGGCCTTTTTTTGACATCTGCCCCCCTGTCTGCCACTGCAGTGCCACTCCTAGATGGGCCAATTGTTTGTGTCGCTTGGCTTAGTCATACAGCTACCTCATTGCACCTCTTCTACATCTTTGCATGAGGTCCTGTTTGGGGCCTAGTTTTTGAAAAGTGCCATCCTGTCTGACACTGCAGTGCCAATCCTAGATGGGCCATGTGTTTGTGTCGCTTAGCTTGGTCATACAGCCACCTCGGTGCAACTTTTAGGCCTAAAAAATAAGAATTTACTTACCGATAATTCTATTTCTCGGAGTCCGTAGTGGATGCTGGGGTTCCTGAAAGGACCATGGGGAATAGCGGCTCCGCAGGAGACAGGGCACAAAAAGTAAAGCTTTAGGATCAGGTGGTGTGCACTGGCTCCTCCCCCTATGACCCTCCTCCAAGCCTCAGTTAGGATACTGTGCCCGGACGAGCGTACACAATAAGGAAGGATTTTGAATCCCGGGTAAGACTCATACCAGCTACACCAATCACACTGTACAACCTGTGATCTGAACCCAGTTAACAGTATGATAACAGCGGAGCCTCTGAAAAGATGGCTCACAACAATAATAACCCGATTTTTGTAACTATGTACAAGTATTGCAGATAATCCGCACTTGGGATGGGCGCCCAGCATCCACTACGGACTCCGAGAAATAGAATTATCGGTAAGTAAATTCTTATTTTCTCTATCGTCCTAGTGGATGCTGGGGTTCCTGAAAGGACCATGGGGATAATACCAAAGCTCCCAAACGGGCGGGAGAGTGCGGATTACTCTGCAGCACCGAATGAGAGAACTCCAGGTCCTCCTTAGCCAGGGTATCAAATTTGTAGGATTTTACCAACGTGTTTGCCCCTGACTAAGTAGCCGCTTGGCAAAGTTGTAAAGCCGAGACCCCTCGGGCAGCCGCCCAAGATAAGCCCACCTTCCTTGTGGAATGGGCACTTACATATTTTGGCTGTGGCAGGCCTGCCACAGAATGTGCAAGCTGAATTGTATTACACATCCAACTAGCAATAGTCTGCTTAGAAGCAAGAGCACCCAGTTTGTTGGGTGCATACAGGATAACAGCAAGTCAGTTTTCCTGACTCCAGCCGTCCTGGAACCTATATTTACAGGGCCCTGACAACATCTAGCAACCTGGAGTCCTCCAAGTCCCTAGTAGGCGCAAGGCACCAAAATAAGCTGGTTCAGGTGAAACACTGACACCACCTTAGGGAGAGAACTGGGGACGAGTCCGCAGCTCTGCCCTGTCCAAATGGACAACCAGATATGGGCTTTTTTGAGAAAAAAACCACCAATTTGACACTCGCCTGGTCCAGGCCAGGGCCAAGAGCATGGTCACTTTTCATGTGAGATGCTTCAAATCCACAGATTTGACTGGTTTTAAACCAATGTGATTTGAGGAATCCCAGAACTACGTTGAGATCCCACAGTGCCACTGGAGGCACAAAAGGGGGTTGTATATGCAATACTCCCTTGACAAACTTCTGGACTCCAGGAACTGAAGCCACTTCTTTCTGGAAGAAAATCGACAGGGCCGAAATTTGAACCTTAATGGACCCCAATTTGAGGCCCATAGACACTCCTGTTTGCAGGAAATGCAGGAATCGACCGAGTTGAAATTTCTTCGTGGGGCCTTTCTGGCCTCACACCACGCAACATATTTTTGCCACATGTGGTGATAATGTTGTGCGGTCACCTCCTTTCTGGCTTTGACCAGGGTAGGAATGACCTCTTCCGGAATGCCTTTTTCCCTTAGGATCCGGCGTTCCACCGCCATGCCGTCAAACGCAGCTGCGGTAAGTCTTGGAACAGACATGGTACTTGCTGAAACAAGTTCCTTCTTAGCGGCAGAGGCCATAAGTCCTCTGTGAGCATCTCTTGAAGTTCCGGGTACCAAGTCCTTCTTGGCCAATCCGGAGCCATGAGTATAGTTCTTACTCCTCTACGTCTTATAAGTCTCAGTACCTTAGGTATGAGAAGCAGAGGATGGAACACATACACCGACTGGTACATCCATGGTGTTACCAGAACGTCCACAGCTATTGCCTGAGGGTCTCTTAACCTGGCGCAATACCTGTCCCGTTTTTTGTTCAGACGGGACGCCATCATGTCCACCTTTGGTATTTCCCAACGGTTTACAATCATGTGGAAAACTTCCCGATGAAGTTTCCACTCTGCCGGGTGGAGGTCGTGCCTGCTGAGGAAGTCTGCTTCCCAGTTTCCATTCCCGGAATGAAACACTGCTGACAGTGCTATCACATGATTTTCCGCCCAGCGAAAAGTCCTTGCAGTTTCTGCCATTGCCCTCCTGCTTCTTGTGCCGCCCTGTCTATTTACGTGGGCGACTGCCGTGATGTTTTTCCCACTGGATCAATACCGGCTGACCTTGAAGCAGAGGTCTTGCTAAGCTTAGAGTATTATAAATTTACCCTTAGCTCCAGTATATTTATGTGGAGAAAAGTCTCCAGACTTGATCACACTCCCTGGAAATTTTTTCCTTGTGTGACTGCTCCCCAGCCTCTCGGGCTGGCCTCCGTGGTCACCAGCATCCAATCCTGAATGCCGAATCTGCGGCCCTCTAGAAGATGAGCACTCTGTAACCACCACAGGAGAGACACCCTTGTCCTTGGATATAAGGTTATCCGCTGATGCATCTGAAGATGCGATCCGGACCATTTGTCCAGCAGATCCCACTGAAAAATTCTTGCGTGAAATCTGCCGAATGGAATTGCTTCGTAGGAAGTCACCATCTTTACCAGGACCCTTGTGCAATGATGCACTGATTTTAGGAGGTTCCTGACTAGCTCGGATAACTCCCTGGCTTTCTCTTCCGGGAGAAACACCTTTTTCTGGACTGTGTCCAGAATCATCCCTAGGCACAGCAGACTTGTCGTCGGGATCAGCTGCGATTTTGGAATATTTAGAATCCACCCGTGCTGTTGTAGCAGTATCCGAGATAGTGCTACTCCGACCTCCAACTGTTCCCTGGACTTTGCACTTATCAGGAGATCGTCCAAGTAAGGGATAATTAAGACGCCTTTTCTTCGAAGAAGAGTCATCATTTCGGCCATTACCTTGGTAAAGACCCGGGGTGCCGTGGACAATCCAAACGGCAGCGTCTGAAACTGATAGTGACAGTTCTGTACCACGAACCTGAGGTACCCTTAGTGAGAAGGGCAAATTTTGGACATGGAGGTAAGCATCCCTGATGTCTCGGGACACTATATAGTCCCCTTCTTCCTGGTTCGTTATCACTGCTCTGAGTGACTCCATCTTGATTTGAACCTTTGTAAGTGTTCAAATTTTTTTAGATTTAGAATAGGTCTCACCTAGCCTTCTGGCTTCAGTACCACAATATAATGTGGAATAATACCCCTTTTCTTGTTGTAGGAGGGGTAATTTGATTATCACCTGCTGGGAATACAGCTTGTGAATTGTTTCCCATACTGCTTCCTTGTCGGAGGGAGACCTTGGTAAACCAGACTTCAGGAGCCTGCGAAGGGGAAACGTCTCGACATTCCAATCTGTACCCCTGGGATACTACATGTAGGATCCAGGGGTCCTGTACGGTCCCAGCGTCATGCTGAGAGCTTGGCAGAAGCGGTGGAACGCTTCTGTTCCTGGGAATGGGCTGCCTGCTGCAGTCTTCTTCCCTTTCCTCTATCCCTGGGCAGATATGACTCTTATAGGGACGAAAGGACTGAGGCTGAAAAGACGGTGTCTTTTTCTGCAGAGATGTGACTTAGGGTAAAAACGGTGGATTTTCCAGCAGTTGCCGTGGCCACCAGGTCCGATGGACCGACCCCAAATAACTCCTCTTCCTTTATACGGCAATACACCTTTGTGCCGTTTGGAATCTGCATCACCTGACCACTGTCGTGTCCATAAACATCTTCTGGCAGATATGGACATCGCACTTACTCTTGATGCCAGAGTGCAAATATCCCTCTGTGCATCTCGCATATATAGAAAATGCATCCTTTAAATGCTCTATAGTCAATAAAATACTGTCCCTGTCAAGGGTATCAATATTTTTAGTCAGGGAATCCGACCAAGCCACCCCAGCTCTGCACATCCAGGCTGAGGCGATCGCTGGTCGCAGTATAACACCAGTATGTGTGTATATACTTTTTATGATATTTTCCAGCCTCCTGTCAGCTGGCTCCTTGAGGACGGCCCTATCTATAGACGGTACCGCCACTTGTTTTGATAAGCGTGTGAGCGCCTTATCCACCCTAAGGGGTGTTTCCCAACGCGCCCTAACTTCTGGCGGGAAAGGGTATACCGCCCATAATTTTCTATCGGGGGGAACCCACGCATCATCACACACTTCATTTAATTTATCTGATTCAGGAAAAACTACGGTAGTTTTTTCACATCCCACATAATACCCTCTTTTGTGGTACTTGTAGTATCAGAAATATGTAACACCTCCTTCATTGCCCTTAACGTGTGGCCCTAATAAGGAATACGTTTGTTTATTCACCGTCGACACTGGATTCAGTGTCCGTGTCTGTGTCTGTGTCGACCGACTAACGTAAACGGGCGTTTTAAAACCCCTGACGGTGTTTCTGAGACGTCTGGACCGGTACTAATTGTTTGTCGGCCGTCTCATGTCGTCAACCGACCTTGCAGCGTGTTGACATTATCACGTAATTCCCTAAATAAGCCATCCATTCCGGTGTCGACTCCCTAGAGAGTGACATCACCATTACAGGCAATTGCTCCGCCTCCTCACCAACATCGTCCTCATACATGTCGACACACACGTACCGACACACAGCACACACACAGGGAATGCTCTGATAGAGGACAGGACCCACTAGCCCTTTGGAGAGACAGAGGGAGAGTTTGCCAGCACACACCAAAAACGCTATAATTATATAGGGACAACCTTATATAAGTGTTTTCCCTTATAGCATCTTTTATATATTTCTAACGCCAAATTAGTGCCCCCCCTCTCTGTTTTAACCCTGTTTCTGTAGTGCAGTGCAGGGGAGAGCCTGGGAGCCTTCCTCCAGCCTTTCTGTGAGGGAAAATGGCGCTGTGTGCTGAGGAGATAGGCCCCGCCCCTTTTTCGGCGGGCTCGTCTCCCGCTCTTTAATGGATTCTGGCAGGGGTTAAATATCTCCATATAGCCCCCGGAGGCTATATGTGAGGTATTTTTAGCCAAAAAAGGTTTTCATTTGCCTCCCAGGGCGCCCCCCTCCCAGCGCCCTGCACCCTCAGTGACTGCCGTGTGAAGTGTGCTGAGAGGAAATGGCGCACAGCTGCAGTGCTGTGCGCTACCTTAAGAAGACTGAGGAGTCTTCTGCCGCCGATTCTGGACCTCTTCTCGTTTCAGCATCTGCAAGGGGGCCGGCGGCGAGGCTCCGGTGACCAGGGCTTAAAGTGGTCCTGGAGAGGTGGGGGAACTCACCTCTACCATGACCCCCTCCTGCTTAGTGCGTGCCGAAGGCGCGCGCGCCGCAGAAAGGGGTGTGGCCTCACTAGGAAGGGGTGTGGCCACACAAAAGTACCCCAATTCAAAATAATGTCTCACAGTAGCACAATTTTATTCACATTGCCCGTCCCACATACTAGTGCCCTTTACACACACAATGCCCACAATATCAGAGCCACTTTCACACAACCACTGGCAAGTATCCCCCCACACAGAACATTCCCTTCACTTTTTAGAAACAGGGGCCTCATGCGATAAGTGTAGCAATAATGTGTCTAATAATTAGATATATTTTGCATACGTGCATATCCTATATGTTTTAGGACACTGCTGCTTCCATGGGCCTGGGTGCAATGAGGTGGGAGGTGGCAGCTGGCTCTCTCTGATGCCACTGAAGTACTTACTCAGATAGGGAGGCTTGAGAGCAGGCCAACCAGAGCACCCACCAGATAACACAGATATCTGCCCCAATCCCACACGACTGTGCAGTGTCTATGAACAGCCGAGCAGAGCTCTAGTCATTGCTGCGGGCATACAGAGCTCGGAGTCACTTGGCAACCTATTGGCAAAATGAAGGGACCTGAATGAGGAAATTGACAGTAGCAGGGAGGTTGTGTGCTTGTCACATGGTAACAGACAAAGATGCGGGGTACCTGAAGGCTGGGACACCTGAAGGCTGCTGCGTTAATCCGCCGTCTGGCTGTTGGGTCACTAGCCGCAATTTGCTTGAAGCTGGCGCCACAAAAATGCTGCCGCTGTCTCTCCATTGCCGGTCCATGAGCTGCCCGGCGTCAAATCCTCGCCCCTCTCATTGCTGCTCCTCAGTCCAGCAGCACTCTCCTCAGTGTGGCTGTGTGCTTCAGTGGCTGTGGGCTGGAGCATCAGGTCCCCGGCTGCGGTGTAAAGCTAGCAGCGGCCACCAGACAGTCCTGGCTCACGGACCGGCTGCTATTGCAAAGAAGCGGGCCGCACTTTGAATCTGGCGCCAATTGTACGCCATTCACTGCTCCCGGACCGCCAGCTAATGAGAAGCTGCCACATGGCAGCTTCTCATTGGCTGGCGGTCCGCGAGCCGTGATTGGTTCACGCCAGATTTTAAAAAAGCCGCCCCTTTTTTTGATTGGTGCTGCAGCCGGTCTGCGAGCCGGGATTGGCTGGCGGCCGCTGCCACCTTTGCAATGCAGCAGGGACCTGATGCTGTGGCCGGGCGGAGGCGGAACTAGTTCCGCCTGCAATTAGAGGTGACGGAACGCAGTTCCGTCCCGTTCCGCCCCACTTTAACCACTGCCGGTGACCATCCAGGCTGTACCTGTGATCGTCCCTCTGGAGCTAATGTCCAGTAGCCAAGAAGCCAATCCATCCTGCACGCAGGTGAGTTCACTTCTTCTCCCCTCAGTCCCTCGTTGCAGTGATCCTGTTGCCAGCAGGACTCACTGTAAAATAAAAAACCTAAGCTAAACTTTTCTAAGCAGCTCTTTAGGAGAGCCACCTAGATTGCACCCTTCTCGGCCGGGCACAAAAATCTAACTGAGGCTTGGAGGAGGGTCATAGGGGGAGGAGCCAGTGCACACCACCTGATCCTAAAGCTTTACTTTTTGTGCCCTGTCTCCTGCGGAGCCGCTATTCCCCATGGTCCTTTCAGGAACCCCAGCATCCACTAGGACGATAGAGAAACAATATTGTGAGATGTTCAGAATAGACTAGAAATGAGTGGAAATGAATGCTATTGAGGTTAATAATACCGTAGGAGCAAAATTACCCCCAAATTCTGTGATTTTAGCCGTTTTTATCAAAAATCATCCAGATCCAAAACCAAAACACGAAAGGGTGGTTTTGGCAAAACCAAGCCAAAACCAAAACACGAAAGTGTAATTAGAACCAAAACCAGAACACAAAACACGAAAAGTGCCAGCCGCACATCTCTTTTGCATGTATGCTTCATCTTTTTGAAAGTGTTCAAATGGGAAGTGATAAAGTACCAAACAATCTGCTCCTAACTGCCATGTAATAGGCTGTGTTTTTCAAGTGGCAGTTTGGTGGTTTTTAGTTGATACTTTATCACTCTGCATGTAATCACTTTCAAAGTGATGTTACATCTCTACATATATGACATTGGCCTTTAATAAAACACAACACACAAGGCTTTTCTTTAAAAATTTTACTGAAAAAAAAAACAATTATTAATGCAATAACAAAAAATGTAATAAAAATATTTTGCAAAGCAATAATATTCTCAAGGAGGCCACACGTACATGCTGCTCCATCCGGTGCAGCACTAAATGGATTTGTGCATTCCGATCTCCAACATCAGCATCTGTAAAGAATGTTACAACAATTATTACAATATAGAAGCAATGTACCAAACACACTTCAACAGCTCACTGTCTAGGTCAGGGATGGAGAATCTTTGGTCCTTCAGCTGTTGTTGGTTGACGCACAATTTTAGCATGGACAAATTGAAAAACTGTTGCAAGACATGCTGGGATGTGTAGTTACACAGCAGCTGGTGGTCCGTAGTTTGTATATTTTTCATTTTTCATATTTAAAAACAAAAACAAAACACTTTGGGCCAAATGTAATAGAGTTGGAGTTTCAGAAAGTGAGAGATTTGGTAAGGTTTTGCAGTTTTTTTTTTTAAAGTGGCAATCATTTACACTGCAAAACCAGGTTGATCTTGCTGTGTAAATGATTGACACTTAAAAAAAAACTGCGAAACCTTACAAAATTTCTCAATTTCTGAAACTCTCACTCTATAACATTTGGCCCCGAAAAAAATAACATTTGGCACCGAATGTCCTCCATAGGACCAAACTTGGTCTCCTCATCACCGGGGCTGGTGGCGGGATGTCTGCAATGTCAACTCCAAACTCAGCGTCTGAAATAGATGAATAATACATTTGCAAAAAAAACAACCCTCATTATGCATTATAGAAAAAACTAAGAAAGCACACTTCAATACCCCACTCTCTAGGTCAGGCATGGGGAACCTTTGGCTATCCAGCTGACCTGGAACTACACAGCCCAGCGTTCCCTTCAAGAGTTGAGTAATGTGGCCATGCAAAAACTGGAGCAGAGCATGCTGGGATGTGGACTTCTACAACAGCTGGATAGCCAAAGGCTGAAGACACATGTTGAAGTCTCTGTTTAAAGGCAAATCAAATTAATAAAATGTGTTTAAACTTACACTCCTCCATCAGCACATACTCCTCCTCCTCTCCTTCCACACTGGCGGGTGGTTGAGGGGGAGAGGTTGTTTGAATGGGGGAGAGGGTGTTTGAATGGGGGCGGATGCAGGGCCGGCTCAGGGTCTTTTTGCGGCCATAGGTGGCGTGGCTTCATACAGGGGGCGTGGTCAGTTACGCCCCCTGTACAGTAGTAGCGCCGCTGAGATGATGTGCGGTACGCGATGACGTCATCGCGCACCGCATAGCAAAGGTCCTCTCCACGAAGGAAAACTAGACGCTACACGTCTAGTTCCCTTCGTGGAGAGGACCTTTGCTGTGCGGTGCGCGATGATGTCAACGCGCACCGCACATCATTACAGAAAAGGTCCTCTCCACGAAGAGAAACTAGACGCGTAGCATCTAGTTTCCCTTCACAGCGGGCAGCCCATGAAGGGAAACTAGACGCGTAGCATCTAGTTTCCCTTCACGGCGGGAGAGCGGGCAGCGGGACAACGGGCAGCGGGGGGCACAGCAGCGGATCTTGTAATGGTGCGGCGCCCTCCGGATGGCAGCACCCCGGGCAAAAGTCCTGCTTGCCCGTGGCAAGATCCGCTACTGGGCGGATGGTTGAGGGGGAGAGGGAGGTTGAGAGGGTGAGGTAGGTGGCTGTCTGGGTTGTCTTCTTTGGCCTCTTCCTAAGGAGAGAGGAACACAGTTTGTGTTGGAAAAAGCGTTTTCATTCTTATAACATAAACACTACTCAATATTAAACATGAAGGCTTGTATAATTTTTATACTGAAATAACATAAACAAACTTTATTATACTAAAAATAACCACAACATAATTACTGGTATGTTAATGTTTGTTTATTAATAAACATACAACCCACACACATAGGGCCTAATTCAGAGTTGATTGTTGCAGCAATTTTGTTAGCAGTTGGGTAAAACCATGCTGCACTGCAGGGAGGGGGGCAGATATAACATGTGCAGAGAGCGTTAGATTTGGGTGGGGTGTGTTCAAACTGAAATCTAAATTGCTGTGTAAAAAAAAAAGCAGCCAGTATTTACCCTGCACAGAAACAATATAACCCACCCAAATCTAACTCTCTCTGCAATTTTATATCTGCCCCCCCTGCAGTGCACATGGTTTTGCCCAACTGCTAATAAATTTGCTGCTGCGGTCAACTCTGAAGTACCCCCCCATACTCTATACATCCAGACAAACATCTATGCATAACAACATACATTTCGCAAATCTTCAGGCTAAACAACATACACACTTATGGATGCAAACTGTACAAATCTTAGAGATGCAAACACACTCATACACCAATGCTACAGTATGCATTACTTACGTTCACAAATTTGCTGGCGTAACTCCGCCAGCAAACGGGGCTGTCTGCAGTGGAGGTCTGACCACCGTCGCTTGAGCTGGACTATACTCCGCCTGCTGCGGAGCTTTATACGCAGCTTTTGAGGGACCTTCGCCTAGGCTGCACGCTTTCGAGCATTGGGCACATATGGGCCCATGCGGCCTACATGGTGATCCATCACTGCTGTGAGGATCTGCAGCTCCCTGATGGTGAATGCGGCAGCTCGCATGGTGCCAATGGCGTATTAATCATAAGTTTGAATATTTATACTGTCTGCCTGCTGTTGATTGGTCGCCAGCTGTGATGCTCAGAAATAGAAATAAGCTATATTGCTAATAATAATACACATTCAGTATGGTCCGTGCTCTCGGTTGTGGACGCATTAGCGAGTGTATGCAACGGTAATGTGTTAATTTGCAACAAACTTACCTTTCATTTTTGCTCCTCACTCAACTAAACATTTCAGGATTGTTGTGTTAGATTGTTTTTAAGAACAAAAACAACCAAACAATTAAGGACATCACCAGAGCCGGATTAAGGGGGGGGGCTCTGGGGGTAAGTGCCCCGGGCCCCCCATCTGAATGGGTCCCCTGCCACAGATAGGATTTCTATTACCGATCCGAGGCGTGGTGCTGTGCTCCCCACTGACAGCCGTCGTACTCACACTCTCTGTCAGCCTCCAGCGCTAAGCTGCACCTCCTCCTGCCTCGTAATCAAAGTGAACCTGGCACCCACACCTGATCTGAAGATGTCACGCTGTGTGCTGCTGCGCTCTCCTCCTGTACCCGGCCTGCCTCCTGTACGTGTCGTGCGCTCTCTCCTCTTGTACCCTCTACTCCTGTACCTGCCGTTTATGAGCAGCGTCAGGAGTCACAAACGCTCCTTCCGGTCCTAGGATGCCAGCCAGGGGGGCAAAGCTTTAAGGTATTTAAGTAAATGTGATAGGGGGATGGAGGGATGGGTGCAAGGTTGTCAGGGAATCCTTCATTGTTTCTTTCCAGAAACAAACTCATGTCCCTGTATCTCCCCCTCAGCACCCTCACCCTCCCTGTATCTCCTCCTCAGCACCCTCACCCTCCCTGTATCTCCCCCCTCAGCACCCTCACCCTCCCTGTATCTCCTCCTCAGCACCCTCACCCTCCCTGTATCTCCCCCCTCAGCACCCTCACCCTCCCTGTATCTCCTCCTCAGCACCCTCACCCTCCCTGTATCTCCTCCTCAGCACCCTCACCCTCCCTGTATCTCCCCCCTCAGCACCCTCACCCTCCCTGTATCTCCTCCTCAGCACCTTCACCCTCCCTGTATCTCCCCCTCAGCACCCTCACCCTCCCTGTATCTCCTCCTCAGCACCCTCACCCTCCCTGTATCTCCCCCCTCAGCACCCTCACCCTCCCTGTATCTCCTCCTCAGCACCCTCACCCTCCCTGTATCTCCCTCCTCAGCACCCTCACCCTCCCTGTATCTCCTCCTCAGCACCCTCACCCTCCCTGTATCTCCTCCTCAGCACCCTCACCCTCCCTGTATCTCCCCCCTCAGCACCCTCACCCTACCTGTATCTCCTCCTCAGCACCCTCACCCTCCCTGTATCTCCCCCTCAGCAGCCTCACCCTCCCTGTATCTCCCCCTAAGCAGCCTCACCCTCCCTGTATCTCCTCCTCAGCACACTCACCCTACCTGTATCTCCCCCTCAGCAGCCTCACCCTCCCTGTATCTCCCCCTAAGCAGCCTCACCCTCCCTGTATCTCCTCCTCAGCACACTCACCCTCCCTGTATCTCCTCCTCAGCACCCTCACCCTCCCTGTATCTCCCCCCTCAGCACCCTCACCCTACCTGTATCTCCTCCTCAGCACCCTCACCCTCCCTGTATCTCCCCCCTCAGCACCCTCACCCTACCTGTATCTCCCCCTCAGCAGCCTCACCCTCCCTGTATCTCCCCCTAAGCAGCCTCACCCTCCCTGTATCTCCTCCTCAGCACACTCACCCTACCTGTATCTCCCCCTCAGCAGCCTCACCCTCCCTGTATCTCCTCCTCAGCACCCTCACCCTCCCTGTATCTCCTCCTCAGCACCCTCACCCTCCCTGTATCTCCTCCTCAGCACCCTCACCCTCCCTGTATCTCCTCCTCAGCACCCTCACCCTCCCTGTATCTCCCCCCTCAGCACCCTCACCCTCCCTGTATCTCCTCCTCAGCACCCTCACCCTCCCTGTATCTCCTCCTCAGCACCCTCACCCTCCCTGTATCCCCCCCCTCAGCACCCTCACCCTCCCTGTATCTCCTCCTCAGCACCCTCACCCTCCCTGTATCTCATCCTCAGCACCCTCACCCTCCCTGTATCTCCCCCCTCAGCACCCTCACCCTCCCTGTATCTCCTCCTCAGCACCCTCACCCTCCCTGTATCTCCCCCTAAGCAGCCTCACCCTCCCTGTATCTCCCCCTCAGCACCCTCACCCTCCCTGTATCTCCCCCTCAGCACCCTCACCCTCCCTGTATCTCCTCCTCAGCACCCTCACCCTCCCTGTATCTCCTCCTCAGCACCCTCACCCTCCCTGTATCTCCCCCCTCAGCACCCTCACCCTCCCTGTATCTCCTCATCAGCACCCTCACCCTCCCTGTATCTCCTCCTCAGCACCCTCACCTTCCTTGTATCTCCTCCTCAACACCCTCACCCTCCCTGTATCTCCCCCTCAGCACCCTCACCCTCCCTGTATCTCCTCCTCAGCACCCTCACCCTCCCTGTATCTCCTCCTCAGCACCCTCACCCTCCCTGTATCTCCCCCCTCAGCACCCTCACCCTCCCTGTATCTCCTCATCAGCACCCTCACCCTCCCTGTATCTCCTCCTCAGCACCCTCACCCTCCCTGTATCTCCTCCTCAGCACCCTCACCCTCCCTGTATCTCCTCCTCAGCAGCCTCGCCATCCCTGTAACTCCCCCTCAACGTCCCTGCCCTCACCTTTGTGTGTGTGTGTGTGTGTGTGTGTGTGTGTGTGTGTGTGTGTGTGTGTGTGTGTGTGTGTGTGGGCCGTGTTTTGGATTCGGACGCGTTTTGGCAAAACCTCCCTGAAATTTTTTTGTCGGATTCGGGTGTGTTTTGGATTTGATGTGTTTTTTTTTTACAAAAACCCCTCAAAAACAGCTGAAATCATAGAATTTGGGGGTCATTTTGATCCCATAGTATTATTAACCTCAATAACCATAATTTACACTCATTTTCAGTCTATTCTGAACACCTCACACCTCACAATATTATTTTTAGTCCTAAAATTTGCACCGAGGTAGGTGTGTGACTAAGCTAAGCGACCCAAGTGGCCGACACAAACACCTGGCCCATCTAGGAGTGGCACTGCAGTTTTCTAGCGAGAGGATGAGTGCTTCCATCCTCATGTGAATCTGAACCACTAGCCATGAACATAGGCCAGGGCCTCAGCCATTCCTTGCCACTCCGTTTCGTAAATGGCATATTGGCAAGTTTACGCTTCTCATCAGACGCTTTTAATTTTGATTTTTGGGTCATTTTACTGAACTCCTGTAGTATACCTGACGAAACAGAGGTAGAGTAGTGGACTACTGTACCGTACTGCTATATCTATATATATCTATATATATATATATATATATATATCTATCTATATATATATATATATATATATATATATATATATATCTATATATATATATATATATATATATATATATATATATATATATATATATATATATATATATATATATATATATATATATATATATACTGGTGGTCACAGCAACATTCTGCACTGTCCCCTCCTACTATATACTGCGCACAACTAAAATGCAGCACAGGTATGGATGGATAGTATACTTGACGACACAGAGGTAGGTAGAGCAGTGGCCTACTGTACCGTACTGCTATATATTATATACTGGTGGTCAGCAAAATTCTGCACTGTCCTCCTACTATATATACTGCGCACAACTAAAATGCACCACAGGTATGGATGGATAGTATACTTGACGACACAGAGGTAGGTAGAGCAGTGGACTACTGTACCGTACTGCTATATATTATATACTGGTGGTCAGCAAAATTCTGCACTGTCCTCCTACTATATATATTGCGCACAACTAAAATGAACCACAGGTATGTATTGATAGTATACTTGACGACACAGAGGTAGGTAGATCAGTGGACTACTGTACCGTACTGCTATATATTATATACTGGTGGCCAGCAAAATTCTACACTGTAATCCTACTATATATACTGCGCACAACTAAAATGCACCAGAGGTATGGATGGATAGTATACTTGACGACACAGAGGTAGGTAGAGCAGTGGCCTACTGTACCGTAATGCTATATATTATATATTGGTGGTCAGCAAAATACTGCACTGTCCTCCTAATATATATATATACTGCGACAACTAAAATGCACCACAGGTATGGATGGATAGTATACTTGACGACACAGAGGTAGGTAGAGCAGTGGACTACTGTACCATACTGCTATATCTCCTATATATTAGCCCAGATCTGTGACTTTGTGACTCATTTGCTAACGCTGGGCGGAGTCACAATGCTGGGCGGAGTCACAGATCTGGCCTAATAGGTTACAGACACCACACAAACCCCCATCACCCCGCCTCCAATTACTGTCCGGCTCTCGCCCCGACCAAGGAGACCGACTCCCCTGCACCGCCCCGTCCTCCTCACCCGTTTGCCTCACGGGTGATCAGCGGCATGTGGTGCCGGGAGCACCGACCCCCCCTGCACTGCCCCGTCCTCCTCACCCGTTCGTCTCACGGGTGATCCGCGGTGTGTGGTGCCGGGAGCTGGTAAGCGCCGCCCGCCGCCTCCCTCCTCTCCTCTCCTGGCTTGCCTGCTGAGGTGTGTACGCTGGGCGCTGTGCAGCAGGAGGTGGTAGCCTCCGCTTAGGAGAGCACAGCGCACAGCGAGAGCAGGCAACCCCCACCCCGATGCCTGCGGCCCATCGCCATCCCTGCCCCCGCCCCCCGGCCTGGCGCAGCCGGACCTGCAGCTGCACGAAGGGAGCGCTCGGGTCCGGCCTCGGCCCTGCACAATGAGCTGCTCCATCATTCTCTGCCTGTTGCTGACACAATGGCTGCGCAGTGGGCCCTGCCACTAGATGAGGATGGCTATTACTTATATCCTGCAGCTAGGGGGACATTGTGACATGTGGGGCGTGTACATGTGTTTACAGCTACATGTGTGTGTGTGTGTGTATCTAGGGCAGTACTCTCTGGTACAATGTAGATTTTCTCTATCCATGCCACCCCCGCATCCACCCCTCCCCCACCCGCGCCACCTCCGAACCACCTACCCCACCCGCAGCACGCCCGCACCCGTCCCACCACCAACCGCAGCGTCTACAGACCTCCTCCCCCATCCGCCGCACCCATGTCCCTCCCCAACCCGCCCCACCTCCAGAACCTCCTATCCCACCTGTGGCACCCCCACACCCGCCCCTCCACCAACCGCAGCGTCTCCATACCTCCTCCCCTACCCGCGGCACCCCCGCACCTGCCCCTCCACCAACCACTGCGTATACAGACCTCCTCCCTCATCCGCCGCACCCATGTCCCTCCCATACCCGCCCCACCTCCAGAACCTCCTACCCCACCCGTGGCACCCCCCACCTGCCCCTCCACCAACCGCAGCGCCTCCATACCTCCTCACCCACCCGCGGCAACCCTGCACCCGTCCCTCCTCCAACCGCATCTCCAGACCTCTTCCCCCATCCGTCGCACCCACGTCCCTCCCCCACCCGCCCCACCTCCGGAACCACCTACCCCACCCGTAGCACCCCCGCACCCGCCCCTCCACCAACCGCAGCATTTCCATAGCTCCTCACCCACCCGCGGCACCCCCGCACCCGCCCCTCCTCCAATAGCAGCATCTCCAGACCTCTTCCCCATCCGCCGCACCCACGCCCCTCCCCCACCCACCCCACCTTCGTAATCTCCTACCCCACCCGTGGCACCACCACACCTGCCCCTACACCAACCGCAGCGTCTCCAGACCTCCTCCACCATCCGCGGCACCCCCGCACCAACCCTTCCCCCACCCGCGCCACCTCCGGACCCCTTACCCCACCTGAGGCACCCCCAAACCCACCCCTCCTCCAACCGCAGCGCCTCCAGACCCCCTCCACCATCGCAAGGGGCTACGCCCCCTTCACCATCGGACGCCCCTTCGTCGTGCATTTCCTACATAATAGCCCAGAGTGATGTGTGGCTAACGCTGGGCGTGGCTAGGAGCTCTCATTTGGTTAGCGCTAGCATAGATCTGCCCCCTGGTGACGTCAGAGGTCACTTTACAACTTGGTATTAGCGGCAGTGTCGATAACGCTGCTGCGGCTGTGTGTAGGGCCCGCACCTCCGCCACCAGAGTAACATGCACGTGTTGTGGCGCTCTGGACCGCCGTTTAGCCTCTGCCGAGCTGCTCCCGCTGCCCAGAAGCCGTGCCATGGAGGGAGCACCGTAGCGTGTCACCGTGGCTGGCGCAGCTGCATGCTGCTCTACAGCACACATGAGACTACCGGCTGGACTTCAGTAAGTAGCGCGGATGCATCAGCGGAGGGTTTCAGGAGCCCGGCAGTGTGCTGCTGCTCTCCCCTTTCCTGCCGTGCACAACACATGGCCCGGCTCTGCGCTGCCTGTCTCCAGGAGAGCTCTGCTGCTGTGTCCCGGCTCTGCCGGTCATGACCTTGTGGCGCCATGTGTCAACTATGCTGTGCCTGTGTCCCCTATACTGTCACCTCTGCGGTGCACCACCTGGATGCACCTCATGCAATCCCGCACCACTCCCAACCGCAGCACCACCACACCCTCCCCCACCCACGGTGGCTCCGGACCACCACCCCCACCGTGGCACCCCTGCATCCGCCCTTCCCCCAACCACCGCAACCGGCCCACCCCCACCAACTGCACCCCCTCAACCACCCTGCACGCAGCACCCCCGCTACCCGCCTACCACGGTGGCTCATGACTCTCCCCCGCTCCCTGCACATCCTGGACACCCTCCCCATCCGCGTCTATCCCACACCGACACTCCCCCATCCAGAGCACCTCCGGCCTCCTCCCCCATCCGCCCCTCCCTTCACCCTCCTCCATCCACAGTCCCCCCCTCATCCGCCCCTCTACCACCCTAAGCACTCCCGCAACCACCCCTCCCCCAGCTGCGACACCCCCAGACCCCCTCCACCATACTAGAGATGAGTGCCTGAAATTTTTCGGGTTTTGTGTTTTGGTTTTGGGTTCGGTTCCGCGGCCGTGTTTTGGGTTCGAACGCGTTTTAGCAAAACCTCACCGAATTTTTTTTGTCGGATTCGGGTGTGTTTTGGATTCGGGTGTTTTTTTCAAAAAACACTAAAAAACAGCTTAAATCATAGAATTTGGGGGTCATTTTGATCCCAAAGTATTATTAACCTCAAAAACCATAATTTACACTCATTTTCAGTCTATTCTGAATACCTCACACCTCACAATATTATTTTTAGTCCTAAAATTTGCACCGAGGTCGCTGTGTGAGTAAGATAAGCGACCCTAGTGGCCGACACAAACACCGGGCCCATCTAGGAGTGGCACTGCAGTGTCACGCAGGATGTCCCTTCCAAAAAACCCTCCCCAAACAGCACATGACGCAAAGAAAAAAAGAGGCGCAATGAGGTAGCTGACTGTGTGAGTAAGATTAGCGACCCTAGTGGCCGACACAAACACCGGGCCCATCTAGGAGTGGCACTGCAGTGTCACGCAGGATGTCCCTTCCAAAAAACCCTCCCCAATCAGCACATGATGCAAAGAAAAAGAAAAGAAAAAAGAGGTGCAAGATGGAATTGTCCTTGGGCCCTCCCACCCACCCTTATGTTGTATAAACAAAACAGGACATGCACACTTTAACCAACCCATCATTTCAGTGACAGGGTCTGCCACACGACTGTGACTGATATGACGGGTTGGTTTGGACCCCCCCCAAAAAAGAAGCAATTAATCTCTCCTTGCACAAACTGGCTCTACAGAGGCAAGATGTCCACCTCATCTTCACCCTCCGATATATCACCGTGTACATCCCCCTCCTCACAGATTATCAATTCGTCCCCACTGGAATCCACCATCTCAGCTCCCTGTGTACTTTGTGGAGGCAATTGCTGCTGGTCAATGTCTCCGCGGAGGAATTGATTATAATTCATTTTAATGAACATCATCTTCTCCACATTTTCTGGATGTAACCTCGTACGCCGATTGCTGACAAGGTGAGCGGCGGCACTAAACACTCTTTCGGAGTACACACTTGTGGGAGGGCAACTTAGGTAGAATAAAGCCAGTTTGTGCAAGGGCCTCCAAATTGCCTCTTTTTCCTGCCAGTATAAGTACGGACTGTGTGACGTGCCTACTTGGATGCGGTCACTCATATAATCCTCCACCATTCTATCAATGTTGAGAGAATCATATGCAGTGACAGTAGACGACATGTCCGTAATCGTTGTCAGGTCCTTCAGTCCGGACCAGATGTCAGCATCAGCAGTCGCTCCAGACTGCCCTGCATCACCGCCAGCGGGTGGGCTCGGAATTCTGAGCCTTTTCCTCGCACCCCCAGTTGCGGGAGAATGTGAAGGAGGAGATGTTGACAGGTCGCGTTCCGCTTGACTTGACAATTTTGTCACCAGCAGGTCTTTCAACCCCAGCAGACTTGTGTCTGCCGGAAAGAGAGATCCAAGGTAGGCTTTAAATCTAGGATCGAGCACGGTGGCCAAAATGTAGTGCTCTGATTTCAACAGATTGACCACCCGTGAATCCTTGTTAAGCGAATTAAGGGCTGCATCCACAAGTCCCACATGCCTAGCGGAATCGCTCCGTGTTAGCTCCTCCTTCAATGTCTCCAGCTTCTTCTGCAAAAGCCTGATGAGGGGAATGACCTGACTCAGGCTGGCAGTGTCTGAACTGACTTCACGTGTGGCAAGTTCAAAGGGCATCAGAACCTTGCACAACGTTGAAATCATTCTCCACTGCACTTGAGTCAGGTGCATTCCACCTCCTATATCGTGCTCAATTGTATAGGCTTGAATGGCCTTTTGCTGCTCCTCCAACCTCTGAAGCATATAGAGGGTTGAATTCCACCTCGTTACCACTTCTTGCTTCAGATGATGGCAGGGCAGGTTCAGTAGTTTTTGGTGGTGCTCCAGTCTTCTGTACGTGGTGCCTGTACGCCGAAAGTGTCCCGCAATTTTTCTGGCCACCGACAGCATCTCTTGCACGCCCCTGTCGTTTTTTAAAAAATTCTGCACCACCAAATTCAAGGTATGTGCAAAACATGGGACGTGCTGGAATTTGCCCATATTTAATGCACACACAATATTGCTGGCGTTGTCCGATGCCACAAATCCACAGGAGAGTCCAATTGGGGTAAGCCATTCCGCGATGATCTTCCTCAGTTGCCGTAAGAGGTTTTCAGCTGTGTGCGTATTCTGGAAACCGGTGATACAAAGCGTAGCCTGCCTAGGAAAGAGTTGGCGTTTGCGAGATGCTGCTACTGGTGCCGCCGCTGCTGTTCTTGCGGCGGGAGTCCATACATCTACCCAGTGGGCTGTCACAGTCATATAGTCCTGACCCTGCCCTGCTCCACTTGTCCACATGTCCGTGGTTAAGTGGACATTGGGTACAGCTGCATTTTTTAGGACACTGGTGACTCTTTTTCTGAGGTCTGTGTACATTTTCGGTATCGCCTGCCTAGAGAAATGGAACCTAGATGGTATTTGGTACCGGGGACACAGTACCTCCAACAAGTCTCTAGTTGGCTCTGCAGTAATGATGGATACCGGAACCACGTTTCTCACCACCCAGGATGCCAAGGCCTCAGTTATCCGCTTTGCAGTAAGATGACTGCTGTGATATTTCATCTTCCTCGCAAAGGACTGTTGAACAGTCAATTGCTTACTGGAAGCAGTACAAGTGGGCTTACGACTTCCCCTCTGGGATGACCATCGACTCCCAGCGGCAACAACAGCAGCGCCAGCAGCAGTAGGCGTTACACGCAAGGATGCATCGGAGGAATCCCAGGCAGGAGAGGACTCGTCAGAATTGCCAGTGACATGGCCTGCAGGACTATTGGCATTCCTGGGGAAGGAGGAAATTGACACTGAGGGAGTTGGTGGGGTGGTTTGCGTGAGCTTGGTTACAAGAGGAAGGGATTTACTGGTCAGTGGACTGCTTCCGCTGTCACCCAAAGTTTTTGAACTTGTCACTGACTTATTATGAATGCGCTGCAGGTGACGTATAAGGGAGGATGTTCCGAGGTGGTTAATGTCCTTACCCCTACTTATTACAGCTTGACAAAGGGAACACACGGCTTGACACCTGTTGTCCGCATTTCTGGTGAAATACCTCCACACCGAAGAGCTGATTTTTTTTGGTATTTTCACCTGGCATGTCAACGGCCATATTCCTCCCACGGACAACAGGTGTCTCCCCGGGTGCCTGACTTAAACAAACCACCTCACCATCAGAATCCTCCTGGTCAATTTCCTCCCCAGCGCCAGCAACACCCATATCCTCCTCATCCTGGTGTACTTCAACACTGACATCTTCAATCTGACTATCAGGAACTGGACTGCGGGTGCTCCTTCCAGCACTTGCAGGGGGCGTGCAAATGGTGGAAGGCGCATGCTCTTCACGTCCAGTGTTGGGAAGGTCAGGCATCGCAACCGACACAATTGGACTCTCCTTGTGGATTTGGGATTTCGAAGAATGCACAGTTCTTTGCTGTGCTGCTTTTGCCAGCTTGAGTCTTTTCATTTTTCTAGCGAGAGGCTGAGTGCTTCCATCCTCATGTGAAGCTGAACCACTAGCCATGAACATAGGCCAGGGCCTCAGCCGTTCCTTGCCACTCCGTGTGGTAAATGGCATATTGGCAAGTTTACGCTTCTCCTCCGACAATTTTATTTTAGGTTTTGGAGTCCTTTTTTTTCTGATATTTGGTGTTTTGGATTTGACATGCTCTGTACTATGACATTGGGCATCGGCCTTGGCAGACGACGTTGCTGGCATTTCATCGTCTCGGCCATGACTAGTGGCAGCAGCTTCAGCACGAGGTGGAAGTGGATCTTGATCTTTCCCTAATTTTGGAACCTCAACATTTTTGTTCTCCATATTTTAATAGGCACAACTAAAAGGCACCTCAGGTAAACAATGGAGATGGATACTAGTATACAATTATGGACTGCCTGCCGACTGCAGACACAGAGGTAGCCACAGCCGTGAACTACCGTACTGTACTGTGTCTGCAGCTAATATAGACTGGTTGATAAAGAGAAGATGTCTATGTAACTATGTATGTATAAAGAAGACTGAAAAAAATCCACGGTTAGGTGGTATACAATTATGGACGGACTGCCTGCCGAGTGCAGACACAGAGGTAGCCACAGCCGTGAACTACCGTACTGTACTGTGTCTGCAGCTAATATAGACTGGTTGATAAAGAGAAGATGTCTATGTAACTATGTATGTATAAAGAAGAATGAAAAAAAACCACGGTTAGGTGGTATACAATTATGGACGGACTGCCTGCCGAGTGCAGACACAGAGGTAGCCACAGCCGTGAACTACCGTACTGTACTGTGTCTGCAGCTAATATAGACTGGTTGATAAAGAGAAGATGTCTATGTAACTATGTATGTATAAAGAAGAATGAAAAAAATCCACGGTTAGGTGGTATTACAATTATGGACGGACTTCCTGCCAAGTGCAGAGACACAGAGGTAGCCACAGCCGTGAACTACCGTACTGTGTCTGCTGCGACTGGATGATAAATGATATAAAAAATATATATATATCACTACTGCAGCCGGACAGGTATATATTATATATTATATAATGACGGACCTGCTGGACACTGTCTGTCAGCAGAATGAGTTTTTTATTTTTATAGAATAAAAAAAAAAAAACACACAAGTGAAGTCACACGACGAGTGTTTAACTTTTTCAGGCAATCACAATATAAGTATACTACTAACTATACTGGTGGTCAGTGTGGTCAGGTCACTGGTCAGTCACACTGGCAGTGGCACTCCTGCAGCAAAAGTGTGCACTGTTTAATTTTAATATAATATGTACTCCTGGCTCCTGCTATAACCTATAACTGGCACTGCAGTAGTGCTCCCCAGTCTCCCCCACAATTATAAGCAGTGTGAGCTGAGCAGTCAGACAGATATATAATATATATAGATGATGCAGCACACTGGCCTGAGCCTGAGCAGTGCACACAGATATGGTATGTGACTGACTGAGTCACTGTGTGTATCGCTTTTTTCAGGCAGAGAACGGATATATTAAATAAACTGCACTGTGTGTCTGGTGGTCACTCACTATATAATATATTATGTACTCCTGGCTCCTGCTATAACCTATAACTGGCACTGCAGTAGTGCTCCCCAGTCTCCCCCACAATTATAAGCTGTGTGAGCTGAGCAGTCAGACAGATATATATAATATTATATATAGATAATAGATGATGCAGCACACTGGCCTGAGCCTGAGCAGTGCACACAGATATGGTATGTGACTGACTGAGTCACTGTGTGTATCGCTTTTTTCAGGCAGAGAACGGATATATTAAATAAACTGCACTGTGTGTCTGGTGGTCACTCACTATATAATATATTATGTACTCCTGGCTCCTGCTATAACCTATAACTGGCACTGCAGTAGTGCTCCCCAGTCTCCCCCACAATTATAAGCTGTGTGAGCTGAGCAGTCAGACAGATATATATAATATTATATATAGATAATAGATGATGCAGCACACTGGCCTGAGCCTGAGCAGTGCACACAGATATGGTATGTGACTGAGTCACTGTGTGCTGTGTATCGCTTTTTTCAGGCAGAGAACGGATTATAAAGTAAACTGCACTGTCCTCACTAGTAAACTCTCTCCACTCAGTCTCTACACTTCTACAGTAACAGTACTCCTCCTAGTCAGCTCCAGTAAATCTCTCTCAGTGTCTTATAATCTAAATGGAGAGGACGCCAGCCACGTCCTCTCCCTATCAATCTCAATGCACGTGTGAAAATGGTGGCGACGCGCGGCTCCTTATATAGAATCCGAGTCTCGCGATAGAATCCGAGCCTCGCGAGAATCCGACAGCGTCATGATGACGTTCGGGCGCGCTCGGGTTAACCGAGCAAGGCGGGAAGATCCGAGTCGCTCGGACCCGTGAAAAAAAACATGAAGTTCTGGCGGGTTCGGATTCAGAGAAACCGAACCCGCTCATCTCTACACCATACTAGGTGATTCATCATGCCCTGCGTGCGCTGTTCACACAGTCGCAAGGGGCTACGGCCCCTTAACCATCACACACCCTTTGTCCGCGCACTATTTAACCAATCACACAATTATGTGTGGAGGTAATACTCCATATAATCAAAATATTGCATGCCCAAAGGCCGTGCAAGGCTTAAGGGGGCGTAGCCCCTTGCGACGGTGTGAAGAGCGCCCGTAGGGCGCGATGAACCACCTAGTATTATATACTGGTGGTCAGCAAAATTCTGCACTGTCCTCCTACTGTATATACTGCGCACAACTAAAATGCACCACAGGTATGGATGGATAGTATGTAAAAAGTAATTCAGCGCTGATAGCTAGTTAGATAAGTATTAAGAAATGTATTACTTAAGAACATACATCAGTGATTCTTTATATAATAACATATATTTTACTGTTGCAACAGATGATAATAAAATAAAAAAAAATTATTATGGTACCAAAAACCAAAAAAATAAGAATTTACTTACCGATAATTCTATTTCTCGTAGTCCGTAGTGGATGCTGGGGACTCCGTCAGGACCATGGGGTTTAGCGGCACAATAATAAAAGCTTTAGGATCAGGTGGTGTGCACTGGCTCCTCCCCCTATGACCCTCCTCCAAGCCTCAGTTAGGATACTGTGCCCGGACGAGCGTGCATAATAAGGAAGGATATTGAATCCCGGGTAAGACTCATACCAGCCAAACCAATCACACCGTACAACCTGTGATCTGAACCCAGTTAACAGTATGATAACAACGAAGGAGCCTCTGAAAAGATGGCTCACAACAAGAATAACCCGATTTTTGTAACAATAACTATGTACAAGTATTGCAGACAATCCGCACTTGGGATGGGCGCCCAGCATCCACTACGGACTACGAGAAATAGAATTATCGGTAAGTAAATTCTTATTTTCTCTAACGTCCTAAGTGGATGCTGGGGACTCCGTCAGGACCATGGGGATTATACCAAAGCTCCCAAACGGGCGGGAGAGTGCGGATGACTCTGCAGCACCGAATGAGAGAACTCCAGGTCCTCCTCAGTCAGGGTGTGCCCCTGACCAAGTAGCATCTCGGCAAAGTTGTAAAGCCGAGACCCCTCGGGCAGCCGCCCAAGATGAGCCCACTTCCTTGTGGAATGGGCTTTTACTGATTTTGGCTGTGGCAAGCCTGCCACAGAATGTGCAAGCTGAATTGTACTACAAATCCAGCGAGCAATCGTCTGCTTAGAAGCAGGAACACCCATCTTGTTGGGTGCATACAGGCTAAACAGCGAGTCAGATTTTCTGACTCCAGTCGTCCTGGAAACATATATTTTCAGGGCCCTGACAACGTCAAGTAACTTGGGGTCCTCCAAGTCCCTAGTAGCCGCAGGTACCACAACAGGTTGGTTCATGTGAAAAACAGAAAACACCTTAAGGAGAAATTGAGGACGAGTCCTCAATTCTGCCCTGTCAGAATGAAAAATTAAGTAAGGGCTTTTATATGATAAAGCTGCCCATTCTGACACACGCCTGGCTGAAGCCAGGGCTAATAGAATCTTCACCTTCCATGTGAAATATTTTAATTCCACAGTGGTGAGTGGATCAAACCAATGTGACTTTAGGAAACTCAAAACAACATTGAGATCCCAAGGTGCCACTGGGGGCACCAAAGGAGGCTGTATATGCAGTACCCCTTTTACAAACGTCTGAACTTCAGGCACTGAAGCCAGTTCTTTCTGGAAGAAATTCGACAGGGTCGAAATTTGAACCTTAATGGACCCTAATTTTAGGCCCATAGACAGTCCTGTTTTCAGGAAATGTAGGAAACGACCCAGTTGGAATTCCTCTGTAGGGACCTTCTTGGCCTCACACCACGCAACATATTTTCGCCAAATGCGGTGAAAATGTTTTGCGGTTACATCCTTCCTGGCTTCGACCAGGGTAGGGATGACTTCATCTGGAATGCCCTTTCAGGATCCGGCGTTCAACTGCCATGCCGTCAAACGCAGCCGCGGTAAGTCTTGGAACAGACAAGGCCCCTGCTGGAGCAGGTCCTCTCTTAAAGGTAGAGGCCACGGTTCTTCCATGAGCATCTCTTGAAGTTCCGGGTACCAAGTCCTTCTTGACCCATCCGGAACCACGAGTATCGTTCTTACTCATCTCCTTCTTATGATTCTCAGTACTTTTGGTATGAGATGCATAGGAGGGACCACATACCCTGACTGGTACACCCACAGTGTTACCAGAGCGTCCACCGCTATTGCCTGAGGGTCCCTTGACCTGGCGCAATATCTGTCTAGTTTTTTGTTCAGGCGGGATGCCATCATGTCCACCTTTGGTTTTTCCCAATGGTTTACAATCATGTGGAAGACTTCCCGCTGAAGTCCCCACTCTCCCGGGTGGAGGTTATGCCTGCTGAGGAAGTCTGCTTCCCAGTTTTCCACTCCCGGAATTAACACTGATGAGAGTGTTATCACATGATTTTTCGCCCAGCGAAGAATCCTTGCAGTTTCTGCCATTTCCCTCCTGCTTCATGTGCCGCCCTGTCTGTTTACGTGGGCGACTGCCGTGATGTTGTCCCACTGGATCAATACCGGCTGACCTTGAAGCAGAGGTCTTGCTAAGCTTAGAGCCTTGTAAATTGCCCTTAGCTCCAGTATATTTATGTGGAGAGAAGTCTCCAGACTTGATCACACTCCCTGGAAATTTTTTCCTTGTGTGACTGCTCCCCAGCCACTCAGGCTGGCATCCGTGGTCACCAGGACCCAGTCCTGAATGTCGAATCTGCGGCCCTTTCATAGATGAGCACTCTGCAGCCACCGCAGAAGAAAACACCCTTGTCCTTGGAGACAGGGTTATCCGCTGATGCATCTGAAGATGCGATCCGGACCATTTTCCCAGCAGATTCCACTGAAAGGTTCTTGCGTGAAATCTACCGAATGGGATCGCTTTGTAAGAAACCACCATTTTTCACAGGACCCTTGTGCAATGATGCACTGATACTTTTCCTGGTTTTAGGAGGTTCCTGACTAGCTCGGATAACTCCCTGGCCTTCTTCTCCGGGAGAAAACATCCTTTTCTGGACTGTGTCCAGAATCATTCCTAGGAACATTAGACGTGTCGTCGGAAAAGCTGCGATTTTGGAATATTTAGAATCCACTCGTGCTGTCGTAGAACTACTTGAGATAGTGCTACTCCGACCGCCAACTGTTCTCTGGACCTTACCCTTATCAGGAAAGCGACCATATTTCTTTTAGGAAGAATCATCATTTCGGCCATTACCATGGTAAAGACCCGGGGTGCCGTGGACAATCCAAACGGCAGCGTCTGAACTGATAGTGACAGTTCTGTACCACGAACCTGAGATACCCTTGGTGAGAAGGGCAAAATTTGGACATGTAGGTAAGCGTCCCTGATATCCAGTGACACCATATCGTCCTGGTTCGCTATCACTGCTCTGAGTGACTCCATCTTGATTTGAACCCTTGTATGTAATTGTTCAAATCTTTTTAATCTCACCGAGCCGTTTGGCTTCAGTACCACAATATAGTGTGGAATAATACCCCTTCCCTTGTTGTAGGAGGGGTACTTTGATTATCACCTGCTGGGAATACAGCCTGTGAATTTTTTCCCAATACTGCCTCCCTGTCGGAGGGAGACGTTGGTAAAGCAGACTTCAGGAACTTGTGAGGGGAAGACGTCTCGAATTTCCAATGTACACCTGGGATACTACGTGTAGGATCCAGGAGTCCACTTGCGAGTGAGCCCACTGCATGCTGAAACTCTTGAGATGACCCCCCACCGCACCTGAGTCCGCTTGTATGGCCCCAGCGTCATGCTGCGGACTTGGCAGAAGCTGTGGAGGACTTCTGTTCCTGGGAATGGGCTGCCTGCTGCAGTCTTCTTCCCTTTCCTCTAACCCTGGGCAGATATGACTGGCCTTTTGCCCGCCTGCCTTTATGGGTACGAAAGGACTGAGACTGAAAAGACTGTGTCCTTTTCTGCTGAGATGTGACTTGGGGTAACAAAAGTGGATTTTGCAGCTGTTGCCATGGCCACCAGGTCCGATGGACCGCCCCTTTATACGGCAATACTTCCATGTGCCGTCTGGAATCTGCATCACCTGACCACTGTCGTGTCTATAAACATCGTCTGGCAGATATGGACATCACATCTACTCTTGATGCCAGAATGCAAATATCCCTCTGTGCATCTCGCATATATAGAAATGCATCCTTAAAATGCTCTATAGTCAATAAAATATTGTTCCTGTCAAGGGTATCAATATTTTCAGTCAGGAAATCCGACCAAGCCCCCCCAGCGCTGCACATCCAGGCTGAGGCGATTGCTGGTCGTAGTATAACACCAGTATGTGTGTATATACTTTTTAGGATATTTTTCAGCTTCCTATCAGCTGGCTCCTTGAGGGCGGCCGTATCTGGAGACGGTAACGCCACTTGTTTTTATAAGCGTGTGAGCGCCTTATCCACCCTAAGGTGTGTTTTCCAACTCGCCCTCACTTCTGGCGGGAAAGGGTATACCTCAAATAATTTTCTATCGGAGGAAACCCACGTATCATCACACACTTTAATTTATCTGATTCAGGAAAAACTACAAGTAGATTATTCCCACCCTACATAATACCCTTATTTGTGGTACTTGTAGTATCAGAAATATGTAACACCTCCTTCATTGCCCTTAACATGTAACGTGTGGCCCTAAAGGAAAATACGTTTGTTTCTTCACCGTCGACACTGAAGTCAGTGTCCGTGTCTGTGTCTGTGTCGACCAACTGAGGTAAATGGGCGTTTTTACAAGCCCCTGACGGTGTCTGAGACGCCTGGACAGGTACTAATTTGTTTGTCGGCCGTCTCATGTCGTCAACCGACCTTGCATCGTGTTGACATTATCACGTAATTCCTAAATAAGCCATCCATTCCGGTGTCGACTCCCTAGAGAGTGACATCACCAATACAGGCAATTTGCTCCGCCTCCTCACCAACATCGTCCTCCTACATGTCGACACACACGTACCGACACACAGCACACACACAGGGAATGCTCTGATAGAGGACAGGACCCCACTAGCCCTTTGGGGAGACAGAGGGAGAGTTTGCCAGCACACACCAAAAACGCTATAATTATACAGGGACAACCCCTTATACAAGTGTTTTCCCTTATAGCATTTTTACATATGTAATCATATCGCCAAATAAGTGCCCCCCCTCTCTGTTTTAACCCTGTTTCTGTAGTGCAGTGCAGGGGAGAGCCTGGGAGCCTTCCTCACAGCAGAGCTGAGCAGGAAAATGGCGCCGTGTGCTGAGGAGAATAGGCCCCGCCCCCTAAAACGGCGGGCTCTTCTCCCGGAGTTTGTGAGATCTGGCAGGGGTTAAATACATCCATATAGCCTCAAGGGCTATATGTGATGTATTTTAGCCATAAGAAAGGTATAATACATTGCTGCCCAGGGCGCCCCCCCCAGCGCCCTGCACCCTCAGTGACCGCTGGTATGAAGTGTGCTGACAACAATGGCGCACAGCTGCAGTGCTGTGCGCTACCTTATGAAGACTGAAAGTCTTCTGCCGCCTGTTTCTGGACCTCTGGACCTCTTCAACTTCGGCATCTGCAAGGGGGGTCGGCGGCACGGCTCCGGGACGAACCCCAGGGTGAGACCTGTGTTCCGACTCCCTCTGGAGCTAATGGTGTCCAGTAGCCTAAGAAGCAAATCCATCCTGCACGCAGGTGAGTTTACTTCTCTCCCCTAAGTCCCTCGTAGCAGTGAGCCTGTTGCCAGCAGGACTCACTGAAAATAAAAAACCTAACTTAAACTTTTATTCTAAGCAGCTCAGGAGAGCCACCTAGATTGCACCCTTCTCGGCCGGGCACAAGAATCTAACTGAGGCTTGGAGGAGGGTCATAGGGGGAGGAGCCAGTGCACACCACCTGATCCTAAAGCTTTTATTATTGTGCCCTGTCTCCTGCGGAGCCGCTAAACCCCATGGTCCTGACGGAGTCCCCAGCATCCACTTAGGACGTTAGAGAAATTAAAAGTTCCAAAAGTAGGGCCAAGATCAACACTGCTTATTTATGAAAAAAATTCTTGAAATGCTGGGTATGAGCAAGATGCCTTATCCTGGGGAAATAGATAAACGGTGTTACCAGTTCACTGTGGTGAGTCCTCCAATCGGTTAGCACTCCGTAAGTTGTGGGGGTTCTCTCACTTGTCTGGTTGTCCCGTGCTGGAATTAGTTTGGGAATTGAACCATGGCAGGTCCTGATGCAATTATCTTCCCTGAAGTTGTTCCATAGGGATCACCGTTCCCAAGGTGGATTACCGGTAAGTCTTGCGATTTGGGGGTCCCAGTCTTATCACCAACGCGTTTCACTGCTGGCGCAGCTTTTTCAAGGTGTAGATGCAGTGTAAATAGAGCCCTTATATAGCAGTGTTGATCATAATGTGCCACAGGTGTGTAGTTAACAATCAGTTAATAAAATTATCAAATTTGAACACTAGTCTGATTAAATCATTGTATCAGATACCAGAAGACAGTCCTGTTAAACATTAATAAAAACGAGGTGTAGAAATACCTTAAAAAGTACTATTTATTAAATTGATGATGGTCGTCAGAATAGATCGGAACCCGGTCACTATTCTGACGAGCTATACAACCTCTCTTTCACTAAAACGAAAGAGAGGCTTGAAACGCACGCCTGAACTTCTGCTGTAATCTCTTCCTACTTCCGGGATGAGTGATCATGTGACCATCATCAATTTAATAAATAGTGCTTTTTAAGGTATTTCTACACCTCGTTTTTATTAATGTTTAACAGGACTGTCTTCTGGTATCTGATACAATGATTTAATCAGACTAGTGTTCAAATTTGATAATTTTATTAACTGATTGTTAACTACACACCTGTGGCACATTATGATCAACACTGCTATATAAGGGCTCTATTTACACTGCATCTACACCTTGAAAAAGCTGCGCCAGCAGTGAAACGCGTTGGTGATAAGACTGGGACCCCCAAATCGCAAGACTTACCGGTAATCCACCTTGGGAACGGTGATCCCTATGGAACAACTTCAGGGAAGATAATTGCATCAGGACCTGCCATGGTTCAATTCCCAAACTAATTCCAGCACGGGACAACCAAACAAGTGAGAGAACCCCCACAACTTACGGAGTGCTAACCGATTGGAGGACTCACCACAGTGAACTGGTAACACCGTTTATCTATTTCCCCAGGATAAGGCATCTTGCTCATACCCAGCATTTCAAGAATTTTTTTTATAAATAAGCAGTGTTGATCTTGGCCCTACTTTTGGAACTTTTAATTTTTTGGTTTTTGGTACCATAATAATTTTATTTTATTTTATTATCATCTGTTGCAACAGTAAAATATATGTTATTATATAAAGAATCACTGATGTATGTTCTTAAGTAATACATTTCTTAATACTTATCTAACTAGCTATCAGCGCTGAATTACTTTTTACCTATTTGCTCCTAAAGGGTCTAACTAGCCCTTCCTATTCAGCAGCTCGAGGATCTAAAACACTTGTCAGCGCCATCTCTACCTTGGTAGTTCAATTTTCACATGGATGGATAGTATACTTGACGACACAGAGGTAGGTAGAGCAGTGGACTACTATACCGTACTGCTATATATTATATACTGGTGGTCAGCACAATTCTGCACTGTCCTCCTACTATATATACTGTGCGCAACTAAAATGCACCACAGGTATGGATGGATAGTATACTTGACGACACAGGGGTAGTTAGAGCAGTGGACTACTGTACCGTACTGCTATATATTATATACTGGTGGTCAGCAAAATGCTGCACTGTCCTCCTAATATATATACTGCGCACAACTAAAATGCACCACAGGTATGGATGGATAGTATACTTGACGACACAGAGGTAGGTAGAGCAGTGGCCTACTGTACCGTACTGCTATATATTATATACTGGTGGTCAGCAAAATGCTGCACTGTCCTCCTAATATATATACTGCGCACAACTAAAATGCACCACAGGTATGGATGGATAGTATACTTGACGACACAGAGGTAGGTAGAGCAGTGGCCTACTGTACCGTACTGCTATATATTATATACTGGTGGTCAGCAAAATGCTGCACTGTCCTCCTAATATATATACTGCGCACAACTAAAATGCACCACAGGTATGGATGGATAGTATACTTGACGACACAGAGGTAGGTAGAGCAGTGGACTACTGTACCGTACTGCTATATATTATATACTGGTGGTCAGCAAAATTCTGCACTGTCCTCCTACTAGATATACTGCGCACAACTAAAATGCACCACAGGTATGGATGGATAGTATACTTGACGACACAGAGGTAGGTAGAGCAGTAGACTACCGTACCATACTGCTATATAATACTGGTGGTCACTGGTCAGCAAAATTCTGCACTGTCCTCCTACTTTATACTACAATGCAGCACAGATATGGAGCATTTTTCAGGCAGAGAACGTAGATATTTTCAGTACACTGAGCACAGATATTTGCAAGCACACTGAGCACAGATATTTGCAAGCACACTGAGCACAGATATTTGCAGCTCACTGAGCACAGATATTTGCAGCACACTTAACACAGAAACTGAAAGAACGCTGCACATCCTCTCCCTATCATCTCCAATGCACGAGTGAAATTGGCGGTGACGTGCGGCTCCTTATATAGAATACTAATCTCGCAAGAATCAGACAGTGGGATGATGACGTTCGGGCGCGCTCGGGTTAACTAAGCAAGGCGGGAGGATCCAAGGCTGCCTCGGAACCGTGTAAAATGGGTGAAGTTCGGGGGGGTTCGGATTCCGAGGAACCGAACCCGCTCATCACTAGTGTATGTATGTGTGTATATATATATATATATATATATATATATATATATATATATATATATATATATATATATATATATATACATAAACATAAACAAGTATGTATATACTGTATGTATATATGTGTGTGTGATTGTGATTTTATACCTTAGGATCGCCCTGTCTTAAGTACCCCGGGCCCCCCAAAGCCTTAATCCAGCTCTGGGCATCAGTATCAAAAACATATGCTGCAACATTTTTAAAAAGCCTTTAAAATAACATTGTAATGTGTCCAAACAAACATTAAATAATTGTTGTTATAAACAATATATATATTGACCACACTACTGGTGTCCATTAACTCATGACATGCTTATTTAGGATTACACAAACATTACAATATGTTTGACCAAATTGAAGGTCTTCACCGGCCAAGGTACCGAACGTATAGAACAACACAAACGTGCTCGAACCAGACCAAGTAGCAGCTCAGCACAACTGCAACGGCGCAACGCCACGGCAGCTGCCCAGGAGGAACCCACCGACCTAGCGGAGTGAGCCTGAATAGAACTCGGCAGCGGCAATGCCGCTGAAGAATAAGCCTGTTGAATAGTCAACCTGCGCCAACGACCAATGGACAATGGAAGCAGGACATCCAGTCTTAAAGGACATAGAGGGAGTCAGACTACCTGTGACGAGCTATCCTTTTGACGTAAAACTTCAAAGCGCAAACCACATCCAAGGACTTTGGACCAACTGATGCGTCAGACATCACTGGAGCCACTATCAGTTGATTAATGTGGAATGCCGATACAATTTTAGGCAAAAACTGCAGGCGAGTCCTGAGCTCCACCCTATCCTCGTGAAATATCCAATAAGGGCTCTTACAGGATGAGGCCCCTAATTCCGACACAAGTCTTGCAGAGGCCAAAGCCAGCAACATGACAGTCTTCCAAGTAATATATTTTCAAGTCCACTCAGTGTAAAGGTTCAAACCAGTCCAATTGGAGAAAGGTCAGGACCACATTGAGATCCCATGGAGCCGTGGGAAGGACAAAGGGCGGTTAAATTCAAAGGACACCCTTCAAGAATGTCTGTATCTCCAGAAATACAGCCAGCTGCCTCCTTAAAGAATATGGATAGAGCCGATAACTGAACTTTGATGTAACCTAACCTTAGGCCCATATCCACGATTGCTTGCAGGAAAAGCAGAAAACAGGCAAGTTGCAATTTTACAGTAGAATATCTTCTACCCTCACACCAAGAAACATATTTCTTCCAGAGACGGTGGTAATCTTTAGATGTGACTAACTTTTGGCTTAGACCATAGTAAAGATGACCCTGGAGGGAAGACCCTTTCTGGCTAGAATCTCCCTTTCAACCTCCAAGCCAACAAACGTCTGGATAGATGAACGACCTTTGCTGAAGAAGATCCTTGAGAAGCGGTAGAGGCCAGGGCTCCTCGAGAGACATGGTCAGGAGGTCAGCTTACCAGGACCAGCAAGGCCAATTCGGGGCAATTAGAATTGCTTGAACGTTTTCCCTTTTGAGTCTTTTTAGAACTCTGGGAAAGAAAGGAATAGGTGGGGACAGATAGAAGAACTGGTAAGTCCACGGTGCCGTCAGAGCGTCCACCACTGCAGCCTGCAGATCCCTCGACCTGGAACAGCAGCGATGCAGCTTCTTGTTGAGACGAGAAGCCCTCAAGTCTATCAGTGGACAGCCCCACCGGTGAACCAGCTTTTGAAACACCTGAGGGTGGTGGCCCCATTCCTCCGGATGGAGGTTGTGTCTACTGAGGAAGTCCGCTTCCCAGTTGTCCACTCCTGGAATGAACATGGCCCTTGCATTTGCTTCTGCCCAGAGGAGTATCCTTGACACCTTTAGAATTGCAGCCCAGCTTCTTTTCCTCCCTGTCAGTTTATGTATGCCACCACAGTGGCGTTGTCTTACTGCACCTTTATGGGCTGATGTCGGAGGAGATAGGAGGTCTGCAGAAGAGCATTGTAAATTGCCCTGAGTTCCAGAACATTTATTGAAAGTGAAGACTCCTGACTCTACCACTTTCCATGGAACTGAGCCCCTTTGGGTCACAGCTCCCCAACTGCGGAGGCTGGCATCCATTGTCAACAGAGTCCAAGACTGGTTTCCGAAACTCCAACCTTCCACAAGGTGAGAGACCTGTAGCCACCACAACAGGGAGATCCTTGCTTTCGGCGACAGAGATATTCTGGTGCATGTGCAGGGGAGACTCTGACCACTTGTCCAGCAGATCCAGCTGGAATGAACGGCATGGAATCTGCTGTACTAGATTGCCTCGTAGGAGGCCACCATCTTGCCTAGTAGGCGAATGCAAAGTTGTACTGCAATCTTGCGGGGCCTGAGCACAGAGCGTACCATAGCCTGAATTGTTAAGGGTTTGTCCATGGGGAGGAATACCCTTTGAGACACCGTGTCCAGTATCATTCTTAGGAACTGAATACTCTGTGATGGTTCCAAGTGAGATTTTGGGAAATTAGGATCCACCCATGGTCCGTAAGAAGACGAGTAGTCAAGTTGATGCTGTTCAGTAGACTCTCCCTGGACACCACCTTTATGAGGAGATCGTCCAAGGAAGGAACTATGTCCACTCCCATCATGCGGAGTTGCAGCATCATTTCCACCATGACTGTTGTGAAAACCCCTGGAGCCGTGGAGAGGCCAAAGGGTAAGGCCTGGAATTGGAAGTGATGGTCCTGTTAGCCTGATGAGGGGGCCATAACGGGATGTGTAGATATGCATCCTTGCTATCCAGGGATACCAGGAATTCCCCTTCCTTCAGGCCAGAGACCACTGCTCTTAGAGATTCCATCTTGAACTTGAACACTCGTAGGTACGGGTTCAGAGATTTGAGGTTCAAGATCGGCCGCACCGAACCGTCTGGTTTCAGTGCCACGAATAAGCTGAAATAAAATCCCCTGTTATGAAACAGAGGAGTGTCCGAAAAAATAACCTGCGTTTGTAGCAATTTTTAAATGGCGTCCTGCAAGGTAACTCTTTCTGCATGTGAAGCTGGTAAGCTTGACTTGACGAATCAGTGGGGAGGGAGTGCTTGAAATACCAACCGGCAACCCTGGGATATGAGGTCCCTCACCCAAGGATCCCGTCAGGATTCTGTCCACACCTGGGTGAAATATTGTAGTTGAGCACCCCCCTGAAAGTCCCCCAGCAGCTGAGGCCAACCGTCACGTGGAGGCTTAGTGGAGGAGGAACCAGAGGCCTGGTGCAGAGATCCAGCAGCCGCTGGTTTGTGGGATTTATCTATTTCCTCTAGCTGCATTTGAGGCACCTCTGGCTCTGCCTCTAAACCTGGCCACACGAAAGGATTGTAGATAGGGCCCTGGATAGGGACATGTAGCCGGACGCACAGCAGATAGGTAGACTTGCTTGAGAAATCCACTTGTTTAGTTCTTCCCCAAACAAGGCATCCCCTGTAAAAGGAAGATTTCCCATGCCATTCTTGGAATCTGCATCCACTGTCCATTGTTGCAGCCGCAGCGCTCTGCGAGCTGAGACCGCCATAGTGGTGGAACGGGCATTAATGAGGCCTATCTCCTTGATCGCCTCACTCATGAATTAGCAGCTTGGATATGGTGCAGTAGAATCAGGATCTTATCCTGAGGCAGCGTGTCAAACCCCCAATTACATTGCCAGACCATTTGACCATGGCACTAGTAATCCAACCGTAAGCAATGGTGGGTCTCTGCGCGACACCTACTGCAGTGTAAATTTATTTGAGTGTAGTCTCAATCAGGGACGTGCAGTCAGGGGAGCCAGGGGAGGCAGTGCCTCCCCTGTGATTCATTATTAAAATAATAAAAAGAAGATACTTATGACACATATTCTGTGTCATAAGTATCTTCTTTATTGAATCCTAGTCATTTTACTGCTTTAAAGCAGTTTGGGAGGCACTGACAGCAGGTGCCTCCCGTGGATAATGGGAACGGGACAGTGCGGGGGGCGGAGCCTAGCACTGGGCTGTAAAAGCCCATGAAAAAACATGGGGAAAGCGGCACTGTTCCAAGTGCCTCGCTGATAGGGATACCACCCCCATGTCAGCGAGGCACCTGTGATTGGACAGCGGATCCAGGGCTGGATCCGCTTGTCCAATCACCCACATGCGGCGCTGCAGGCGGCGGGTCCTGGCGTGAATGATAGGCGGGAGTAGCGGTGGCCAGTGTGTCTGCGGCTTCCCCCCTTCCCGTCCTCCTGCTCCGGCTCCCGCTCACCTTGCCAGCGGCGGCGGCGGTCCAGAGGAGTGTGCAGCTCTCCCCCCCGTCTGGCTCCGTCCTCCCGGCTCCCGATCACCTGACAGCCAGCAGCGGCTTGTGCGGCTGTCCTCCTCCGCCGGCTCCAGCAGCAGCAGGTTAGTTTGTTTTTTTGTTTTTTCTCGTGTGTTCTCTCTCTCTCTCTCTCTCTCTCTCTCTCTCTCTCTCTCTCTCTCTCTCTCTCTCTCTCTCTCTCTCTCTCTCTCTCTCTCTCTCTCTCTCTCTCTCTCTCTCTCTCTCTCTCTCTCTCTCTCTCTCTCTCTCTCTCTCTCTCTCTCTCTCTCTCTCTCTCTCTCTCTCTCTCTCTCCTTTCCCCCTCCTGTGGATCATATGTATGCATAATGTTCAGTTTTTACAGGTACCCCTTTGGATTCTACTGGACAAGTGGACGTGACCGCGTGGGATGTAGGTAAGTAATCTCTCTCATTTTTACAGGTATCGGCCCTATTGGATTCTACTGGACAAGTGGACGTGACCGGCGTGGGATGTAGGTAAGTATGTGTGAGTGTGTAAGTGTGTATTAATAAAATTTTACTGTCACGGTGTGTGTGTTTGTGTTTTTATTTGAGATTTTTTTTTTGTAGAACTACAGGTACCAGCGAGCCCATTATTTCCCCGCCTGCTGGTACTTGAGGTTCTCCAAGTACCAGCAAGCGGGGGAGGCTTGCTGGGCCTTGTAGTTCCACAACAAAAAAACAATATTCTTTTTTTACACACATGGCTATCAGCCTGGCACCCACCGCCCAGGGGTGCTGGGGACAGCCTCGGGCTTCACCCCTGGCCCTTGGGTGCCTGGAGAGGGGGGGGGGACCCCTTGATTTAAGGGGTCCCCACTCCTCCAGGGAACCCCGGCCAGAGGTGACTAGTTGGGGGGGGTAATGCCACGGCCGCAGGGACCTACATAAATGTGTCCCCCGGCTGTGGCATTATGTCCCTGGCTAGTGGAGCCCGGTGCTGGTTTTAAAAATACGGGGGACCCCTACATCTTTTGTCCCCCGTATTTTTGGAACCAGGACCAGACTAAGAGCCCGGTGCTGGTTGTCTAAATACGGGGAACCCCTGTCCAATTTTTTTCCCCAGTATTTAAACAACCAGGACTGGCTCAAAGAGCCCGAGGCTGGTTATAATTAGGAGGGGGGACCCCCACACATTTTTTTTTAACCCATTCAGACCCTTCTCCATTAAGTTAATGGAAGCCCTGGACAACAAAATTGCATTCATGTCCTCCTCCCACTCCCTTCCCAGTCCCAAACACTAATTTTATTTATTTTTTCTATAAAAAATGTACACTACACTACAAGTACACTACACTACAAGTATGTTGAGCAGGCAGCGGGCATTGGCGGCATCGGACTGAGATAGAAATTAGTGGCGGAGGGCTGAGTCAGTTGATTGTGGGCGAGTTTGTAAGCCTTTGGCGGTGGCAGCGGGTACCGGCTCAGAGGCAGTAGCGGGCATTGGTTCGGCGGAGGTAGGGGTCATCGGCAGGAATCGACGGACATTATGGCTGCAGTCCCTCACCAGCCACTGACCTCACCGCACGCCACTGGTCTCAATTTTACAGTCAGCTGGGTCTTTGAGAGAGAGAGCACCAGGTACAGGTAGCACAATATTACGTGACAGCCTGGACACTAAGGTATCCACACACTGAGGGTTCTCCCATACTTTCCTATCCACAGGCGGTAAAGGGAAGAATTTAGCAACTGTTTAGGGTTTGAAATCTCTTGTCAGGATTGACCCTCTACTCTTTAAAGAGTGAGTTTAATTGTTTGGAGACAGGGAAGGTTTTTGGTTTTACAGTAAATAAAAACTCTTCCTCAGGTTCTGTCACCTTATCCGATATGTTGAGGACTTGCCTAATGGAATAAATTAGGGCCTCCACACCCTGAGACAGATTATAGTCACCCTTCATGTCCATCTCACCTTCATCCAGATCTGGCATGTCATTATCAGAGCCAGATTGGAGTACATGTGGGAATGTGTGTTTATGAGAGACCAGCAGGGGGGTGCTGAGGAGCCTGCCTGTGGTCAGCAGCCTTGACTAAAAAAATCATCCACAGATTTCTTTAGGATCTGGATTGCTTGTCTGGCAGTAGCCAACTCTGTATTAATATTAATAATTATTCCTTCAAATGATTCCAACCACTCTGGCTCCTGTATACTACTACCCTGTGAAGGGAGAGAACAGTGAGTACATGCAGTAGGAGAGATCCGGCGCCCATGAAATAAAGGTATTGTGCGCGCCATAGACGCGCGGCCCAAAAGGGGCGTGGTCTAAAAAGAAAGGGGCGTGGTCACACAATAGTAATAATGCCCACAGTAGTAGCACCCCTAATACACATAATGCCGACAGTAGTAGTACCCCGTAATACACAATGCCCACAGCAGTAGTGCCCCTTTTACAATACCTATAGTAGTAGTGCTCCTCATGCAATGTCCACTGTACTGGTAGTGCCCACAGTGGTAGTGCCCCTTACATAGAGCCCATAGCAGTGGTGCCCCTTATGCAATGCCCCCAGTAGTAGTGCCCCTTATGTCACCAGGAGTGATGCCCTTTATGATGTGCCCCCTTTACAATGCCCTCATTAGTAGTGCCCCCATTAGTAATGCCCTTAATGGTAATGCCCCTGTGTAGTATTGCCCCCAGTAGTAATGTCGCCTGTAGTAATGCCCCCAGTCGTTTAGCCCATGTAGTTTGCCCCAAGTAGTAATGCCCCCTGTAGTAATTCCCCCTGTAGTTATGCCCACAGTAGTTATGCCCCCAGTAGTAATGCGCCTCAGTAGTTATGCACCCCAGTAGTTATGCCCCCAGTAGTAATGCGCCCCTGTAGTTTAGCCCCATTTAGTTTGCCTCCAGTAGTTTGCCCCTAGTAATGCCCTGTAGTTATGCCCCCAGTAGTAATGGGCCCCTGTAGTTTAGCCCCATGTAGTTTGCGCCAAGTAGTAATGTCCCCGGTAATTTAGCCCCTGTAGTTATGCCCCCAGTAGTAATGCCCGTAGTTATACCCCCAGTAGTAATGCACCCCAGTAGTTATGCCCCCAGTAGTAATGTGCCCCTGTAGTTATGTCCTCGGTAGTAATGTGCCCCTGTAGTTTTGCCCCAGGTAGTTTGCCCCCAGTAGTAATGCCCCTGTTGTTATGCCATCAGTAGTAATGCGCCCCTGTTGGTTTGCCCCATGTAGTTTGCCCCCAGTAGTAATGCACCCCTGTTGTTATACCCCCAGTAGTAATACTCCTGTAGTTATACCCCCAGTAGTTATGCCCCCAGTAGTAATGACCCCAGTAGTAATACTCCTGTAGTTATACCCCCAGTAGTAATGCCACGTAGTTATACCCCCAGTAGTAATGCGCCCCAGTAGTAATGCGCCCCAGTAGTTATGCCCTCAGTAGTATTGACCCCAGTAGTAATACTCCTGTAGTTATACCCCCAGTAGTAATACTCCTGTAGTTATACCCCCAGTAGTAATGCCCCGTAGTTATACCCCCATTAGTAATGCCCCGTAGTTATACCCCCAGTAGTAATGCCCCGTAGTTATACCCCCAGTAGTAATGCCCCGTAGTTATACCCCCACTAGTTATGCCCTCAGTAGTAATGCGCCGGTGTAGGTTTGCCCCAGGTAGTTTGCCCCCAGTAGTAATGCCCCCAGTAGCTTGACCGTTGTAGTTAGCCCCTGTAGTTATGCCCCCAGTAGTAGTCACACATGTTTTAAAAAAAAAAACACCTACTTACCAGTTCTCGCTCCTGCTCTGATCCTCCTGGCGTCCGCTTCACTCCGCTCCCCAGCACTATGAGAGAGACGTCATGACATCTCTCTCACAGCGCGCACTGACAGAGCCAGGAGCCGGAAGCAGGAGCTCAGTAGTGAGCACCTGCCGCCGGCTTCCCCTGTGCAGGGAGAGCCGGGCGCCGCTAATAACACAATCTCAGCAGGGCGCCAGGCATCTCCCTGCGGCGCCGGCACACATCAGGTTAGGTGAGCCGGAGGAGGCGGAACTGCATTCCGTCTCCAAGTGGAATTGACGGAACGCAGTTCCGCCTCGTTTCCGGCTCACTTTAACCCCTGGAGAGACCCCCCCCCCCCCAGTGAAGGGGAAAACTTTGTGTTGCAAGAGGGATACACAGCCTTCTTGCCAGACATTCTGACACAGTAGAATCACACACAGTATTTGAGAAAAACACAGGGGGTCCTTCCGAGTTGTTCGTTCGTTATTTTTTTCTCGCAACGGAGCGATTTGTCGCTAATGCGCATGCGCAATGTCCGCAGTGCGACTGCGCCAAGTAAATTTGCTATGCCGTTAGGTATTTTACTCACGGCATTACGAGGTTTTTTCTTCGTTCTGGTGATCGGAATGTGATTGACAGTAAGTGGGTGTTTCTGGGCGGAAACAGGCCGTTTTATGGGTGTGTGGGGAAAAACGCTACCGTTTCTGGGAAAAACGCGGGAGTGGCTGGAGAAACGGAGGAGTGTCTGGCCGAACGCTGGGAGTGTTTGTGACGTCAAACCAGAAACGAAACTGACTGAACTGATCGCAGATGCCGAGTAAGTTTGGAGCTACTCGGAAACTGCTAAGAAGTGTCTATTCGCAATTCTGCTAATCTTTCGTTCGCAATTTTGATAAGCTAAGATTCACTCCCAGTAGGCGGCGGCTTAGCGTGTGCAAAGCTGCTAAAAGCAGCTTGCAAGCGAACAACTCGGAATGACCCCCACAGTGCAGTGAAATAAGACAAACAGTGAAGTAACACAGAGTCCCAGACAGTCCTGAATAGAGTGATATAGAGAGGGATGAGACCAGCACACAATGCCACACAGTCAAAGCAGTGCTCTGCTGGGCATTAACCAGAGCCCTAGATAAGGCAGTTGATGGTAGTGTTAACCTATATGCTCCCCCCTTTCTATAAATCCCCATGGTACAGTACAAGGTGATTTAGCAGGGTCTGTGGAGGAGCAGCGCGTGGCATGCTGCCTGGATGTCAGCAGCAGCTAGAAATGGTTCCTCTAAGCAGCTGGTACCACTCTCTGGGAAGCCCCGCCCCCATAATGGCGCGCAGTCCCTCAATAAGATTATACTGGCTTTGTGTCAGATTTTTTTGTAAAATGGAGTTAATACCCCTTATTACACCAGTGCCAATGTGGGTGTCCACAGCGGGCACCACAGCCCGCAGCCAGGTGCCGCCATGCCCTTATGCCGCCATTGTCACTGGGGACATGCTAACCGGGACCCTGGTGTTAGTACTCACCGCACCGCGTCTTCAGCATGCTGCCAGCGTGTGCGCACACCCTGGGGGCATGTGAAACAGCACCTCAGGAGCTAATGTCCTGTCAGCGGGGATATGAACCATTAACCCTATAGGAGGGTGCCACCCAGTACTGCCTGAAAAAACAAACCAAAATACATTTCTGATGAAAACTCTCTGGAGCTCCAGAGGAATGCACCCGGCTCCTTGGGCACATTTTTCTAAACTGAGTCTGCAGGAGGGGCATAGAGGGGAGGAGCCAGCACACACTGAACATTTCTTAAAGTGCCAGGCTCCAATGGACCCGATCTATACCCCATGGTACTAATCCATCCCAGTATCCCCTTGGACGTTAGAGAGAGAATATTTATCGTAGTCCGGGACTCCTCTTTTTGGCAGGTGAGCCAGGGCTACTGTACACATACAACATTATCTAGAATCTGATTGGTTGCTATGGGTAACTACAATATTTGTACTCAGTACATTTGATAAAGTTATTTCAGTACAGATTCCAAACCCAGTGAGTTCACTGTCATTGCTGTTGCCATCTCTGCCCCTCCTGCAGTGTTTCCTGCTGCCTCCTTGGTGACAGCAGCTGATGCTACCATGTCTGCGGACATGGGGAACAAATGTCCTGGCTCCATTTCCAGCAGTGAGTATGATGCTAAAGAAAAGTATACAGTCTCTCTGAGCTGGCAGATGACCACAAGAGCGCCCGTACAGCATAACAGTGAAAGCCGCTTCTATAATCAAAACAGTGAGTAGATTTGGTTAATATAAATGGAGGACTGTGATGGATGCCAGCAGCTGATGGTTCTAACATTTCCATAGTCACTAGCCTTTCACCTCTTCACTTACCACTTTCCAATACTTCACCTCATTCCAAGAGTACTGTACCACCTGCACAGAAACACCAGTCACCAATGGTGGCTTTAATATTGGAGGCTGATAATGTTCTGACCCGATCGCACGCTGCAGTTTATCGCAGCAGTGCGATCAGGTCAGTACTGCACATGCGCCGCCGGCGCATGCCAGATGGCCGAAGGCCGTCGTTGCCTAGCGATCTCCTCTGCCTGATTGACAGACAGAGGCGGTCGATGGGTGGGAGGGGGCTGGACAGCGGCGTTAAGCCACCGTTTAGGGGGTGCGGTCCAGCCAACGCAGGCATGGCCGGACCGTTGGGGGGGGGGGGGGGGGCTGCATGACATCACACATAGCCGCTGCGACCTGGGCAGCGAAGAGGTTCTCCCGGCCAGCCACAGGAGCTGCTCTGGACGGGACGTACTCCTAAAATGCAAAACATATCCACTGTACGATGCTTTTACACTTCTGCTGGGGGGGGGGGGGCGGCACTGACACGTGGGGTGGACTAGCCCTGTGCTGGGCATCCCCCCGCATGTCTGAGTGCCTGATCATAGCTGTGCTAAATTTAGCACAGCTACGATCAACTCGGAATGACCCCCATTATACTCGCCATCATCTGCTGTTACACCACTTTATGTATCAGCAGGTACCTACACCTCTTGGGCAGGAACTTCATATATTTCACCTCATTGTATGTTACTTATTTGTATCAACATCTAATCATTGTACACCACTATGTAATACGTTGCTTCTTTATACATAAGAATAAGAATAATACTACTTATAACCTAGTAGTTTCTGTGGTCAGACGGTAAGGGGCAGATATCTATCAACACTTCTTAAAAGGTGGTTGGAGAAGTTGCCCACAGCAACCAATCAGATTCTACCAATCATTATATAGACTGTACTAGATCAATGATACCAATTATAGCTAGAATCTGATTGGTTGCTATAATCATCTGCTCCACTTAACCTCTTTAGAACATACATGTCCAAGTGAGTTTATATTGTAAAAATAGTATTGAAGTCCTTCTTTGATAGCATGTTGCTGGGATTCTCTCTGCAGGAGGTTATTCCTAGTAACATCTAGTGGTTTTACTGTATATTCCTAGTCTTTCTCTGCCAACTTCTGTGTAACATGCCTGCTGCCTCCTACAGATCTGGTACGGTCCTCAAACTATCTGTATCAACCCTACAGTAAGTATGAAGGTATGGTTCATCTATATAAATTTTAAGGGTTGTATGTGTTACCCCGGATGTTTGATATGCAGAGTATATGTCTACTTACGCATCCTTCCTCATCTACATAATAAGCCACAGCACACAAGGCGCATAAGAGCTGCGACACTGTAAAGTAGCATTTCGTATGCAGATACAGCTGCAGCCACACACATAATAAAGTCATGCTGCAAATCATTTTAATCTGCTTGTGCGTCGTATTCGCATAGTGATACGAATAAGATGTATTTTTGGGGGGAATGCATGAAAACACGCTCAACGTTAGGAAACGTGCTCACGACTAGGCGTGATTAGAAGGGCTGTTTAATGTGACTGCACCAACGACGATGAAGGAAGCATCTGTAGTTGTACAAAACTGTCCCATATTTTGCATAATCAATAAACAGAAGTCAGCATGTTGTGCATCATCAATGTCCTCTTTTCCTCTTGGGTACGAGCGTTCATGTTTCTAAGCAACCAGGATCCCACTATTACTGTAGCTTTAAATTAAAATCCTTTTATTCTGAGAAGCCAATGCCTGGGAAGGGGTAGGTGAGAACATCACTCTACTCACCATCTTACGTAGCACTGCTCCTGCATGTTATTTAATCCAGTAAACCAGAGGCCTTGATCTAAATGTATGTTTAGATATGACTTGTCCTTTAATATTCAGAAAAATAAATAGGAAACTCCATTAGTTTAAAACATCACAAGCGCACGGGCTGTTTGGCTTGCACAGCCCTTACAACTCCTCACATCAATCAGGCCATGGGTAAATTTATTGCAGTGTTCTAACGTCCACAGTCGCTCGGAGCCTGTACTGATCACACTACACAAAATAACAGCTGTTGATTTGAAGCAGTAACCTAGAGAAGGACATTTTATGTTTGCAGCCTGTATTTCCTGATTATTCTGACACTTTAACAAATGCTGCTCTGAGTTATTTTTAAAGATCCTCCAATCTCCTTCTGTTCCAACATCTTACATCCTATATAAATCACAACAAAAGGAGACAAAGAGAATGCTTTCCCCGCCGCAGTTTCCTATTAGAAAGGTAGCGGATATATATTTTAGTTACACTGCTTAAATGTTTATTGAAAAAAAAAAATTTTTAACACAGAGATCTAAATGTTTCACATTTGGGGGTATTAAAGAACAGAAAAATTAAATCATACCTAGTGCTGTGTGGATCTGTGCGGCTCTACTCAGCTCTACTGATCTATTATATTTATTTACTGATGCTAATATTACTCAATGTTGGGTTACTTGTTGCCTAACTCACAGGAACAGGATCTAATCAAGGTACCAAATCCAAGCCGTCTTCCACAGGTAAAAGTAGGGATTTGTACAAAGGTATTGTATTTCTATTGTATTTCCATTGTGTGACAGGAAGGAGTATACACTACTAGGGGTCTAGGGGTCTATTTACTAAACTTGGAGATAAAGTGGACGGAGATAAAGTACCAGCCAATCAGCTACCAACTGTCATTTTTCAAATCCAGCCTGTGACGTGGCAGTTAGGAGTCGATTGGCTGGGACTTTTTCTTCGTCAACTTTATCTCCACCTGAGGCTTAGTAAATAGACCCCTTAGTAATGTATGAGATAGCTCCAAAGTCTCCCCATCAAGAAATGGGATAATTGTGTACTACTATGGGTGTTACATAGAGACTGAACAATATCTATCTTTTAAATAAGTAGTACTGATTTGTCATTTAACTGGTAAAAGTGTTGAACTAGGCAACTTCATCACAGTGCTTACTTAGCTGAAGCTAGGAAGAACCCTCCTCTGTGCCTCCATGCTCCTCAACTCCTCAAATCAGCCCCTTATCCCCAACACCAGGTGGAAAGTGATTAGGGCATGTACACTAGAGGGGGCAATCAATTCACCGAGATGTTAGGCTGCACACTTCACCACATATTGTAGTAATCAAACAGTGGTAATAATATTCCATTGCACCTAAATGGTATTTGCTGCTACAGTAAGTACCTTTTGCTCCTCCGTTCCAGTGGCACATGGAAGCCATCAGACTGAGTTGAATTCCCCCTTCATACACTAAAAATGTAGCTATATACAGTATGTCATCTTAATATAGACTGCATTAGACAACAAGCACAGAGCAGGAGCATGCTAATTTTATCCAGCAGGTGTGGGATACTGTATTATTTATTTATTTATTTATTTATTTATTTTGTTTGTTTGTAAGTCCCAATTTCATCAGTTTCCCCAGGAGCAGGCTTGTAGAAACGCTCCCATTCCATTACTGTTGTTTTGCTACATACTGTACTTTAGCATTAGTTCAGCACTGGACAGCTCCTATCCCAGGAACATTACAGGCTTCTTACTGGGATTTTCCCTTAGCGTAAACTAACTTCGAATGTTTGTCCATAGCAACCATTGACCTCTATAAAATGATAGGAAGAGGCTGATTGGTTGCTATGGCCAACTGCTCCTCTTGCCCACTTCTCCACTCTTTAGAAGATTTCCTACTATGGAGTAAATTTACTAAGATGGGAGTTCTATTTAAGATGGGATGTTGCCCATAGCAACCAATCAGATTCTACTTCTCATTTATCTAGTGCATTTTAGAATATAATACTTGGAATCTGATTGGTTGCTATGGGCAACATCCCATCTTAAATAGAACTCCCATCTTAGTAAATTTACCACTATGTGTGAACCTTCTTTTGGATTTTTATGTAAATAAAAAGAAGCATTGCTTTAGAAGACTGTAAAAACCACTTACTAAAGTGCAAAATATATGCAATTTTACTAAATTGCACCTAGTTATGCAATGTCCGTGTATATAACATCCTCATGCTATTGTGGAAATGTCTACTATCTGGCTGGAAATGCTGCAGTGTACCTTCAAGGTTGTATTCTTAGCACTGTAAGATCACCCCTTTAACTTTAAATTTGCAGTTTCTCTCAACAATAATGCTGTGTTTAGCCTACTCTACTGTAAGTCCTTCATTAAGTCAATCGGAACAGTGAGGGGACATCCAGATTGTCTGCATTACATGAGGCACAATTGTATTTGACTGTTTTCATTATATTGGTTGGAAATAACCTAGAAATGCTCTTTCATGGGGGCCAGAGTTCTTCATATACAACCCCCTCCCACCTTATAAATGGTAAAAGCATGGAGGATAACCTATAAAAAGCCTACAAGGGATTCGGTCAGGATCCCAGCAGTCGTCATCCACACTACAGTACAGCCTGATTTAGGGGACTATTCATGAAGCAGTGAAAAGTGTGGAGAAGTGAGCCAGTGGAGAAGTTGCCCATTAGTAACATCTATAATTTGCATACTATACAATTGTACGGAGCAGCTGATTGGTTGCCATGGGCAACTTCTCCACAGGCTCACTTCTCCGCTCTTTTCACTGCTTCATGAATAGACCCCATAAACTGAAAAGTTAAGGAGGGCATAGCTAGATCATTACAGATATGGACAAGACTGATGGTTCCTCTCCTTTTGGATGGAATTATCCTTTAATTAGTGCATAAAAATTATAATATGAACAAATGGCAAAAATAATTTCTATCCATAAATGGACACAATTGTTTTACATTTGATGTAATGGGGATTCTGGCTGGTTATTCCATGGGGTTTTCTGAAAATGGTCTAATTTCCCCAAATGAGGTACAGTACTTGCTGTTTGTCATTTCTGTGTTTTGCAAAGTAGTGAATTAGCTAGTACATATCTATGTATTAATTGTAATGTAACATCCCTTTCTCTACAAGAACGTGCCTCCAAGGTATATATATATATTGATTCAGCTTCTATATGAAGAAGCTTGTTAGTTATCCAAGACCCCCTCCCATCTACTGAAGAGACCATGATCAATACCATATTAAATTGATATATGATAGGAAAACCCATGTACCTGCAGAAAGCTTCATCATGTTCATTAATATATTGAGAGTGTTCTTCTGGTCACAAATTACTTCAACATGTTTTAGATTTCTGTAAAGATTGTTTTCCTGGATACAGATTAATGAAGTAAAAATTCTTAGCAACCAACCTTTTTTGTAATTTCAGAACTACCAGTCATAATTTGTGAAGCCACTGAAAGAACAGTAAACAGTGTTTACCTGAATATGAAAACATATATAACAATATAACATCATTTCTATACTGTACTATTCAGCTTATATATGTATTACATTTATAAGTAAGCCTGGAATGAGGATGACTGTAGAAGCTGAATGGTTTTTATTTACAGATGGTTAGGTGCAGTAGAAAAAACATCAGGTTTATATTTATTGAAAGAGTATATATTCCGCCACCCCTAATGTACCCTGTATACCCCTTCATAATGGTCCCTTGCATTCCACAAACTTTGCTCTGCTCCCTGGGTCAGCGGGTCAGCTGATCCCCCTGCATCCTTTGGCCTCTCCTCTGCCAATCAGTGTGCTTCCTCCTTGGCTCCATGCATCCTTTTCTCTGTTGTAGTCTAACCAGGTGTTGACCTGATCCCTTACGTGCCCTACTTGTTCCCAGAGTTTCATGATCTATGACTTACCCAATGTCTCTATTCCCTGGTTCCGTCCTGCATCCCCTGACGTCCCCTCTTTAATACTCCCCAATACATAAATCACCTGATCTCCTCTTCTTTGTTCCCTGGATCTCCTATATCATGGGTCCTATGATTCCTGTTTCACCTCGCTCTGTTCTCAGAATATCCCACTCACTGGGTTGCTGCAGTCTTTTCTGCTCTCTGGGGTTTGCAGTGAGCAAGTGTTAGCCCGGTACAGGCTTGGACTGGCCCACAGGGGTATAGGGGAAACCACCGGTGGGCCCCACTGCCTGGGGGCCCACCTCCTGCTCTAAGGATCAGGTTCCAGACTGTGCACTTGAATTATACATCATACATATGTTACCGTATACTGTACTATGGTGTATTTTCTACAGTGCATTGCTGTTATTAATCTGGTACATTATCATGCATGCAGCAGCTGAATTTACTGTATATATTTATGAAGGGGTCCAGATGTTGCAATCTCTAATAGTTAGTCAAACCAATGATGTGTCAGGTCACACCCCCTCTGCAGACTGACCACTGACCTTGATTCACAGATTGCACTATTACTCTCATTGGGGGAGTGGGGGTGGGCGGTGTATTAAACCTTCTAAAGAGGATACATCATTTTATCAAAGGTACTTGATAATGATAACTAAAAATGAATTGTTCGCTATGGACAACTTCTCTACTTGTACTCTTTTGAATGTTTGATACATCTTCTTTGTTGCAGAATTCCTAGATAGGTCACTAGTCTAAACAGGTAAGTGTAGGTCTCTCAGGTCTGCATCCTTCCCACAACCCTACACATTTCAAGACAAGCTCTTTATAAAGGTATAATCTCGGCCACAAAGACTGTTCAAGTCTCTTGATTTCCATCTACCTGATGGCCTTTTTTGGATGGGGTATTCTCCACGGGTCTGATACAGCAGATAGACATTAAAAAAGATAGATAGTCATTAGGTCGACAGGGTCAAAAAATCAACAGTCAAAAAGGATGACAGTCAAAAGGCTGACAGGGTCAAAAGGTAGACGGACAAGAGGTCGACAGACAAGAGTTCGATAGGGTCAAAAGTTTGACTGTCTATCTATCAACCACCTCTCATTATCCACTTGACCATGGGAAAAGACCATAGGATATGCAAGTGTTTTATTACATTCTGGTAAGTAGAATACCAAAAGGTGCACATCAGAGTGAATTGCCATCTCTCTATATCGGTGTGGGAACTGGAGATCTTCAGGTTTCACATCATATTTGCATGTACGCTGATGATTTCTTCTACAGTATGTTTATGGACAAAAATAATACTGAACTACAGGTATATTGATTGTTTTTCCATTTATTAAAAATTTCCACTACCTAACCATGGGTTCTAGAGGAAAAGGGTTGCGTGCAAATCTGATGCTAAAGATTTCAGAAGAGGTTGGATCTCTTGGATATCTTGGCCTTACAGTATACCAATGTACAGAGTATCCACGTCCAGTTCAGTTAGCGGAAAATCCAGCCCTGTTGTCTACAGTCTACAATGCAAAAGAAGATTCATCTACACTTTGCTGTCTTGCCTTCCATAATGGGGACTCAGAGTCACCCATATTAGCGCAGTGGCCTGTAGTCTTTGGAGAACCGCTGCAAAGATAATACCTTTAAATAGGAAAATACATCCACCCCCTGTGTGTCTTTATATGGACACAATTAAAGAGCTCAGTAACATAGATAGGACCTAGAATGGGACTAGAATGGGATTGGTACGACTGATTGACAGTTGGAATGTCGACTAGCAGAAGGAGGACGGCGCTATGTAAAACTCAACATGCTGGCATGCTAGCACTGTGCTGTAACACATACCTGCTTGCAGGCGCACAAGGTAAGTATAATCTAGGTAGAAGACCTGCATTCATTATAAATATGCCTATGACACCATGGTGTAATATCATGGGCGCTCTAAGGACATGACTTAGAGTTTGAAACATGATTGCACTAAGGGCTTGATTCAGAGAAGTATGCTAATGCAGCTGCAAGTGCGGTTTTATACGCAACGGCATATATATAGCAAGTGAAGATGCCTCCCAGAAATTAAAAGAGACGCCGACCGGAGCGACCGCAAGTCAATCTCAGTTGTGTACACATACACAGCCTATACACAAGAACGGGAAACATTGCCTGCTCAAGTAGGTCTGTGGCTACACAGACTGGCCGCAGCAGTAGTCACGCAGTCATGCCATGTTTTTGCACTCCTGAGTCTGCAGCTGATGTCAGACACATGTCCCAGAAATGTGAATGACACGCCTGTGTTTTAACAACCGCTCCCCGCTAACACCATGTTAGCACCCCTAAACGGTCACTTTGTGCCAATCACTTTGCACAGCATTCCTCATTGTGTGCACATGCGTAGTCTGCCGATAATCGCTCATTTCCGTGGAACATCGGCTTTGCAGATTTCTCTGAATCAAGCCCTAAGCAGTTTAAGATGAGATTAAGGTACACTGTATAAAAGCAATGGGAAGCCATGAAGGGGGTGGATTGAAAGTAGACTATTCAGGGATAATATAGTTTTGTTGGTCATAGGGGGAACTGTCCATTGAAGTCACTTTATAGCTATCAATGTTTCTAATTGTCAATCGTATCCCATACAGGTGTACTGAAAAATTAACCACTGGGGTGCCATATTCTACAGTATGTGCACAGAGGATTACTGCAAAGAATTTACTATCCCCCCATAGACTATGGGCCTTAATCAGACCAGAACGCAGCATTCAGGACATCTGCCCGTGCGCTGCGGCTACAGTGTGCGACCCTTCACCATGCGATCGCATTCTGATTGACAGGCGATGGGCGTCCAGGGGTAGTGACATGGCATTGGGGGGGAAGCAGGAAATGCAGGCAAGCCATGCCCATTTTTAGGGCATCCCGATAACATCACCTGCATTTCCCGTGAGTGGAAACATTGCGCTGGACCGCCTGCATACGCAGTCATACTGCGTAGGCAGGGGTCTACCTCTATTCGATATGATCACAATTGAATTGCGATCACATGGCGGGGCAGAGCCACTCATGGTGGACGGCTCTGCGTGTGCTGGGCAGCCCCCAGCATGTGAGTAGAATGGTTGCAGACTTTGATGTGATAACAACATCAGCGACCAACTCTAAATAACCTCCTAAGCCAGTGAAGTTCAACCTTTTTTTTCTCGCGGCACACCGAACAATATTTTAAAATTGCCAAGGCACAACATCAGTTCCCCACAGAGAAACACAAAAAACGCACATTGGCCCTCACAGTAAAAAAATAATAATCCACACATACATTGGCCTACACAGAAAAAACAATCACATCGCTCCCAACATAAGTCAGTCACATTAGTCCCCACATAAATCCTATTGCTTCTCACATGAATTATTCATATTGTTCCGCCCATAAACCCTTATTCTCCCCACATAAATCCTATTGTTCCCCACAGGAGAAATAACATAACAAATATTAGCCCCTACCGGTCAGCTGTCCTCCTTCATGTCCCTCAGTGGCGGGGGCTGTTCATAGTGGAGTGCTGCGAATACTGAGCAGCGGGCGGTCGGGCAGGTGTGGATGTGGGTGGGCAAGCAAAGCTGTGTATGCAGGCAGGAACTGGAATATGTGTATGCAGGCGGGTGGGCTGGCTGGGTGGTGAGACGCGGCGCCCGTAACCTATGATATCACACTGCCGCGTCTTCAAGGCATAGGTCACGGCTGGAGCATGACTGATCCTCTAAGAAGAGCCCGGGCCAACAGTTCACTCTGAAGGTGCAGGAAGCTGCTGACTCCGCGGCACACCTTGCAACTGGTCGCGGCACACTAGTGTGCCACGGCACACTGGTTGAAAAAGCCTGCTCTAAGCCATCAGCTCTGTTATCTTGAAAAACCTCAAAATAAACGATCTGTTGGGAGAACATGATGAGTGGTATAAATAAATTGGCCCAGTGATGTCTGTTTAGTTCTGCAGTTTGTTCCCGTCTTCAGACCCCTTCTCCTGCCTATTGTCATACAGATAAAATGCGTACAGAGGCAATACTCAGCTTTATTGATTTTGATGTTTTGACCTTTTCTGTGTTTTGTTTCATATTTATGTTTTGCTGTTAATTGTTGGATAACCATTTAGCTCCCTGTAATTTACTGGAGGATAGAACGCCATAACTCAGACATCAATATGTAACAATGTTATTAGCTTGAACGCTATTGGAAAAGAATAGACAAGCTCAGTGATGCTATTCAGAATTTTAATACTGTATTTCCCAATAATTACATGTTGGTGGGGATTGTTGTGTAAATTTCCCCACCCACACTAACCATTCTCAACAAGTTCGGTCTCTTTGGAAACAACATGAAGCGATGATCGTAACAGATGTTACTGTGCACATCAGGGAGCAAAATTCTGTCTCCTGAATGTGTCACTGAGATCGGTATATGACACATTTGGACTTGATTCATTACGTGTCTGTTTATTTTTCTCTTTTGTTTTTTTTTCTGTTGCTGGTGTAGACCTGGTTAGGTGGTTGACTTTGTGCTTTTAGCATTGTTTAACACTGTGTAATATAGAGAATCATCTGTGCGGACCCACTGCAATGTACTATATTATGTATATTGCACCATTACATTGGTACTGTAGGTTAATTGGCTCCAAACAAAATTCACCCTAGTGTTGATGCGTCTGTGTGTACATGTGGTAGGGAATATAGAGTGTAAGATCCACTGGGGCAGGGACTGATGTGACTGGCCGAATATTCTCTGTAGAGCACTGCGGAATGTGTGGGGTCATTCCGAGTTGTTCGCTCGTTGCCGATTTTCACTATGCTGCGATTTGTTGCTAATTGCGCATGCGCTTAGTTATTTAACTAAAAACTTAGCAGATTTGCTGTGGATTCTGCAGCGCTTTTCAGTCGCTCTGCTGATCGGTAAATGATTGACAGGAAAGGGGCGTATCTGGGTGGTAACTAAGCGTTTTCCGGGAGTGTGCTAAAAAACGCAGGCGTGTCAGGGAAAAACGCGGGCGTGTCTGGAGAAACGGGGGAGTGGCTGGCCGAACGCAGGGCGTGTTTGTGACGTCAAACCAGGAAATAAAAGGACAGAGGTGATCGCAATCTGTGAGTAGGTCTGGAGCTACTAAGAAACTGCAAATAATTTTTTAGTAGCAATTCTGCTAATCTTTCATTCGCTATTCTGCTAAGCTAAGATACACTCCCAGAGGGCGGCGGCCTAGCGTGTGCTATGCTGCTAAAAGCAGCTGGCGAGCGAACAACTCGGAATGAGGGCCTGTGTGCGCTATATAAATAACTGGTAGTAAATTAATAATAATAATAATAATAATAATAATAATAATAGATACACACCCCTGATGTGATACACCCGGGAGCAGATTTAGGGATCATGGGGGTCATTCCGAGTTGTTCGCTCAGTAATTTTTTTCGCATCGCAGCGATTTTCCACTTAGTGCGCATGCGCAATGTTCGCACTGCGACTGCGCCAAGTAAATTTGCTATACAGTTAGGTATTTTACTCACGGCTTTTTCTTCGTTCAGGCGATCGGAGTGTGATTGACAGGAAGTGGGTGTTTCTGGGCGGAAACTGGACGTTTTATGGGCGTGTGGGAAAAAACGCTACCGTTTCTGGGAAAAACGCGGGAGTGGCTGAAGAAATGGAGGAGTGTCTGGGCGAACGCTGGGTGTGTTTGTGACGTCAAACCAGGAACGACAAGCACTGAACTGATCGCAGATGCCGAGTAAGGTTGAAGTTACTCAGAAACTGCTAAGAGGTGTGTAGTCGCAATTTTGAGTATCTTTCGTTCGCAATTTTACTATGCTAAGATTCACTCCCAGTAGGCGGCGGCTTAGCGTGTGTAAAGCTGCTAAAAGCAGCTTGCGAGCGAACAACTCGGAATGAGGGCCCATGTGCGTAATTGGCTCCACGCCCTTCCCCATGCCTTTTTGTTTTATTATTTTTATTATTATGTTAGGTAGAAAAATAAAAAAAAAAGATTGCAGCTAGGTGCTGTTAAATATATATCAGAAATACAAAATAAATAATATCAAATATGATATGCAAACACCCACAGCTGGGATAATGGAGTACCAGTAAAAACTGGAAAAATAAGCTACAAAGTAACTAAATCAAACAAATAATTCCCTGTAGTAAAATTAGAATTTCAGCACTATGTAATAAAAATAATAATAATAATAGTAGTAATAATAATAATAATAATAATAATAATAATCTATACTAATATATATAAATAAAATGTATGTTTGTTGCTCAACAACAGCCAAACCTTTGACTCAACTGACTTGACATTTGGCATAAGAATAGTTTAGAGGCCAGGTTAGAATGGGATCCGGTCTCTAGGTCGACAGTTACTAGGTCGACCACTATTGGTCGACAGTAACTAGGTCAACAGGGTATCTAGGTTGACAGGGTCTCTAGGTCGACATGTTCTAGGTTGACAGGTCAAAAGGTCAACAGGAGTTTTTCAGAAGCATGGTGAGCAAAGCGAGCCATACGAGGGCACATGGTGCATTAATTTGGGTTCCTGGTTACTGTATGGAAGAAACAACACCAAAAAAATAAAAAACTCATGTCGACCTTTTGACCTGTGAACCTAGAGACCCTGTTGACCTAGTTTCTGTTGACCAATAGTGGTCGACCTAGTTACTGTCGACCTTCCATACCACAACTTTTAGAACATAGCCATACAGTGAGGCGAGATGTAATCGCATCGAAGATTGCCGGAAGTGTGGGATACCGGCCGATCTTGGATGTTTTTTGAAGAGGCAGTCATTTACAAGGCAAAACCATGCCTTGTAAATGACTGCCCCTTTAAAAAAAAACGTCGGAGATCGGCCAGCAACCCACACCTCCGGCAAACTCGGATGCTATTCCATATCGCCATATGTGTTTTCCCATAGCTCTCATTCTCATTTTCTAGCTACTGGCATACAAACTCCAATGTTCATGCGTGACTCGGAACCCACCACACACAGCACATACCGTACGTAATAGGGAGATCTGTAGCGCAGTTTCAATCAAATACTTTTTTTTAATAAGGTCAAGTAAAAGAGAGATACTAAGCTCAAGTGAAAAATATATACAAAACAACTACACAGGTTACAGGCAATGTTCTGCACAGCAGTTAGTCTGAAATTGCTTACCACATAACTTCAGAATAGAGTAGCTACATGAAGTAAAAGCCACAATGTTTGTAGCTTATGGTATGTCAGCATCTTCGTTCAGAATGTGCAGGAGTCTGCAACAAAAAACATGTCTACTGATTGCTGTTAATTATAGATACAGTAGTCTGCAGCTATAAATTAATATTGTGATACTATCCACTTTTCATAACAGCTGCTAGACCTCACAATGCAATGAAAGCTACTCAACATTATACAGAAATCCTTAGGAGTTGTTGGGATCTGTTTTACAAAAACTCTAACACACTCCTGGTACTTAGGAGTAAATGTACTAAAATGGGAGTTCTATTTAAGATGGGATGTTGGCCATAGCAACCAATCAGACTCCAGATATTATCTTCTAGAAGGTGCTAGTTAAATGAGAAGTAGAATCTGATTGGTTGCTATGGGCAACATCCCATCTTAAATAGAACTCTTATCTTAGTAAATTTGCCCATTAGAGTTACCTAGCACTGCCGTCTGGCAGAATACTTGCAGCTGCTTGCAAACACTATTCAAGCTAGGCAAGCACCCAGCTGCAGGGACTGGCAACTTATAACCTGGGTGACAAATGCAAGCAAGTGGCCCCAGGTTTCCACCATCACATGGCAATGGAAAAATGGGTATGAACCAAGCGGACTCAAGTACAAAAGATACACAGTCGTATGCATTTGAAGCACGTATCCACTTATGGCTGAAAAGGTGTAAATGGGCTGTAAAAGGCAATCTCATGTAGAAAAAGCTAATGCTGGGCATACACTATACAATTATCTAGCAAATAATCTGCCAGATCTGGCTGGTAGGAATAAAAATCTGGTAATGGATGAGAGCAAATGACAACTGACCAGGGCTTAAAGTGGTCCTGGTGAGGTGGTGGAACTCATGGAGGAAGACCATGGAGGCACCAGGACCTGAGGAAGGAGTAGGTGGCTGCAGCTCATCAGCAACACTAGTGCCGTCTGTATCATCGATTGACGCAGATGATGGTGTGGGCTTTTCTGTTGGAATTACTGTGCAGGGCAATGGAGGAGGTGGAACTAGTTCCCCCTACTCAGTTCCACCTCGTTCCCCCCCACTTTAACCCCTGCAACTGACCATTTGCTCCCAAGCACTGATAAACGGACAAAGGGCCCGACTCAGACCTGATCTCTGTTTTTGCACAGCCGGCAATTATTGATTGACTGCGCACGCATATGCACCCGCAATGCGCACACATGTCGCCAAACATCGACAAGCTGATGAGAAATTTCCCAAGCGTTTTCAGGGAGGGTGTGTGACGTCAGCTCCGGACCCCATCAGCCTGTTCTCATCGCACCGTAGGAGTAAGTCCCGGGCTGCGCAAAGACCGCACACACTGGAAAAATCATTCGATAGTGAGTGTGATAAGAACGGATTTGCAGCTGTCCGCTGACTGAGGGACAGTTTTGCATGGCGTACTCATATGATCGCACACTTGCACGGGGCAAATTTACACTCCCCTTAGGCGCCGACTATCTGATCGCAGCACAACAAAATTAGCTGCCCAGCGATCAGCTCTGAATCAGGCTCAAAACCTGTTGTTCTTACAAATTGGTTAAACCACAGATTTGACCAATTTGTATAAATGACAGTTTCTGCTGAGGATACCGGCTCCGTGCTAAATGTAAGATCTCGCAATGCTAGCGTAACCTTGTGCATGTGCACTGGAGCTAGCCGGGAGGAGAGACACAGTGCATTACCCCTAGGCTGATGCACTGTGGGGTCTGACAGCAGTGACAGGGATCGCCGGAGGGGGGAGATTTCAATCCCCTGCTCTGTCAAATGGGATACATCTCGTCAGTGTACCTTCCTGCTTTGACTCACTAAAGAGGCGAAGCAGGAAGCGCTATTGCGGCATGACATGTACCGCTATAATACAGCTCCACACTTCTGACATCGCCCTCCTCTTAAAATCTGCCCCCAGATCTGACATTCTTCCATCTTCAAATATAATCATACCCCAAACGTTGGCGTTTCTATCATGGGTGCAACGGGGGCCCACACCACACACGCTGCACCGATTCTGTTTTAATACCTACCTTTCCAGAGTCCCGCAACAGGTGCTCTGGCAAAAATCACTTAAAAATGGCCTCCGCGCATTTGGTAATTAGTCTCCGGACTATGGCGGGCGCCATGTTTCCAGAGACCTGAGCATGTGCAGTAGACTCCGGAACAGTGCTATTTTAAAACGCTCCTGCCCACAAAACTCAACAGTACATTCAAAACCCCATTATTATTCTGCAACAATCTTCTGACTAATTTCATATATGCCCCTACTCTCCAAAGGAAAATCCCTAAAGTTAGGTGAAGTGCTGGACTTACGTCTCTCTACTGGCATTTCCTTCCTCTCCATGGTTGTTACTATTGCTACTAGTTTTTAATGTAAGTAACTTTGGGGGAGATGTATCAAGCATTGGGAGAGATAAAATGGAGTAGTTATCCAAAGCATCCAATCAGCTTCTGTCATTTATCAAGCACAGTCTTTGAAAGGACAGCTAGTAGCTGACGGGATGCTCTGGACAGCTACTCCACTTTATCTTTCTCCAAAGCTGGATACATCCTCCCTTTTGGGACAGATGTATCAAACCTTCTAAAGAGGACAGGTGATGAAGTTGCCAATAGCAACCAATCAGATTCTATCATTGATCTAATACATTCCATAAAATGATACCTAGAAGCTGACTGGTTGCTATGGGCAACTTCTCCACTTGTCCTCATTGGAAGGTTTGTTACATCCCCCTTACACCTTGAAACCAAAGTAAAAATAATAAAAGTTTTCAGAAAATAGCAACTTCACAATTTATTTTTCTAGATTATGGATTGAGAAAATTATTATGGACTTTGGGCAATGTTGGCAAAGTGTTGGGCGCCTATCCACCTGGCCAGATGGTAATAGTAACAGGCACAAGCTACAGAAGAGCGGCATAAGGCTTCAGAACAATCAAGACCCCTTGAACATTGGGGGCGAGGAGACTCGCTATACACTATCCTAGTAGATGGACAGAGGGGGTTTTATTCAGAAAGTTGAATGTTGAAATTCAGGGTATGGGCATGTTCAGAATGTAGACATTTAACACATATCCACAATGTTGACACTGACATAATATCGACATTTAAACTGTCGACATTGTGAATGCTGACGTCAGAATGTCAACACATCAAATTAGGCTGCAGTTAGGGAAAGAATTAGGCTGCAGTTAGGGTTAGGCTGCAACTAGGGTTAGTGTTAGGCTGCAACTAGGGTTAGGGTTAGGCTGCAACTAGGGTTAGGGTTAGGCTGCAGTTAGGCTTAGGCTGCAACTTGGGTTAGGGTTAGGCTGCAACTAGGGTTAGGGTTAGGCTGCAATTAGTGGTAGGCTGCAATTATTGTATAGTTAGGTTGCAATTAGGGTTAGTGTTAAGCTGTAATTAGGGTTAGTGTTAGGCTGTAATTAAGGTTATGGTTAGGCTGAAATAGCATTGTCAACATTCTGTCTGTCTGTCACCATTTACTAGCACGCCAGGACTGTGGAACTGAGGACTTTCCAAGCATACGAGCTGTGGAGACCCATCATGTACTTTCCTAATATATGGGCTGAGGAAATCTATTCAGTCCTGTACATTATACAGAAGCAGCTGATGGAAAGTCCCCACCTACAGGATCGGTTCTTGAAGAAACTGAACCTACTGTATCTTCTACACTGACCCTTTTCCTCAGCAGGGCTGAATGTTTCCTACAGTACTATATATTACAGGAAATCAGGTCTTAAACCTTTATATATCTACTAGACAATACATTTGCATTCAGCGAGCTTAGATATGTAAGTCATGCAAGGTCATTAGTCAAAATAGCCTCCTATCTGGGAAATATTGTTCATACAGGTTCCGTAATCAGTTTAATTCTATATAGATGTATTTTTTCCCCTTTCAATATGAAAGCAGAACATTCTGTTAAATCAATGAGAAGATTGGCAGACTAAAGGGACAATTAGCTCGTTTATTTCACCAACCTTTATGCTTTTGCCTTTGTATTAGGCTTTAAACTCTCATTTGTCGACACGAGTGCAGCGGGGTAGGTGTGAATCACTTGGCGCGGCATCAACGTACATTGTCATTAGTGACTGTAACAAGTGCAATCTTCCCATACCTGTCTGCAACTGCTGAATTATTAACCTCGTCAAGGCAAATCAGTCTTTGTCAGGGCCCTCTGGCAGAAATGGGAAGTGTGGGCATATGGCGATGTACAAGGGCTGCAAGGCTTGCCAGTCATGTGCTATTACCTCTGACAGAGAAGGGGCCATGTCATTCATGTTCTAAGCTACAGCCATGGAAACTGTCAATAATGTATCATTCCACAGTTAAATGGGATTAAATAAATCATTGTATCCAGCTTGGACAGCAATTTCCTGAGCTTAAAAGCTTGGCCTGCCGCAGACTGATTGATACATAATAAAAGAAAATGCAAAAAAGAATAACAAAAGGAGATAACACTTAGGATGAACATAAAGGGGCTCATGTACAGTTTCATTTATGCATCTTTTTTTGTGCACAAAGGGTGAGATGTATCAACGTGGAGAGTGGAGTGGAGAAGTCGCTTAAGCAACCAATCAGATTCTAGCGATCATTTTATAGAATGTACAGTACTAAAATGACACCGAGAATCTAATTGACTGATACTGTATAAGCAACACCTCCACTTGTCCTCTTTAGAAGGTTTGATAAATCTCTTCCAATTAGATTCATGGTAGTTTCTGTCTGGAATATGAAGAGTCTGTGGCAGATCAGTAGCAGTTAGAGGCAGATGATTGGGGCGTTGTCTCATGAATACGACTGGGACAGGCCTGGGTAATACAGCCGCTATGTAGCTGTCAGCTGGCTCTTTTCTTGCAGCTGCATAATATACATATTGATGATTATGATGACGAGCCTTAGCTAGACCATAGGTGCGATTTATGTTTTTGCTGGTGGGTGCTCAGCGGGAGGTGGCAGCGGGAACGAACGGGCGGCCGCGGCAGTGACTAAAGCCCATTACACAACACACCGTAATGCCCATTACACATTATGCAATACACTGTAATGCCCATTACGCAATATGCTACACACCGTAATGTCTATTACACATTATGTTACATACCGTAATGTCTATTACACGTTACGCTACACACCGTAATGTCTATTACACGTTACGCTACACACCGTAATGTCTATTATACGTTACGCTACACACCGTAATGTCTATTACACGTTATGTTACACACTAATGTCTATTACACGTTATGTTACACACTGTAATGTCTATTACACGTTATGCTACACACCGTAATGTCTAGTACACGTTATGCTACACACCGTAATGTCTATTACACGTTATGCTACACACCGTAATGTCTATTACACGTTATGCTACACACCGTAATGTCTAGTACACGTTATGCTACACACCGTTACACCCATTATGCATTATGCCACACACTGTAATGTCAATTACATATTATGCCACACACAGTTATGGCCCTGACACCATTTTGTGCCCCACACACAATAATTCCCCTTACAAATTGTGCCACACAGTAAAGAAATCTTCTAATTACTTTTAAATTACCCGCCTGTGGTCAGGGGTCTCATGCTCGTTGCCAAGGGTTTCATGCACGTTGTCAAGGGTTTCATGCTCTGGGTCCCACGCTCTCATGTGCATTGTCAGGGGTCTCCTGCATGTTGACAGAGGTTTCATGCACATTGCCAGGGGTTTCATGCACGTTGCCAGGGGTCTCTTGCTCGTTGCTAGGGGCCTCATGCACATTGTCAGGGGTTTCATGCTCTGGCTTCCATGCTCGCAGGGGTGTCATGCGCGTTGTCAGGGGTAACCTTTAGATTACATCCACTGATATAAATCCAGTGATACTACCGCATAAATCCAGTCCAGTGGTACTGCCGTATAAATCCAATGGTACTGCCATATAATTTCAGTGATACTGCCATATAATTCCAGTTTTACTGCCGTATAATTCCAGTGATACTGCCGCATAATTCCAGTGGTACTGGCGTATAAATCCAGTGATACTGCCGTTTAAATCCAGTCCAGTGGTACTGCCATATAAGTCCAGTGGTACTGCCGTATAATTCCAGTGATCCTGCCGTATAATTCCAGTGGTACTGGCTTATAAATCCAGTGATCCTGCTGTATAAATCCAGTCCAGTGGTACTGCCGTATAAGTCCAGTGGTACTGCCGTATAATTCCAGTGATACTTACGTATAATTCCAGTGGCGTATAAATCCAGTGATACTGGCATATAAATCCAGTCCAGTGGGACTGCCGTATAATTCCAGTGATACTGCCATATAATTCCAGTGGTACTGGCATAAAAGTCCAGTGATTCTGCCACATAAATCCAGTCCAGTGGTACTGGCGTATAAGTCCAGTGGTACTGCCGTATAATTTCAGTGATCCTGCCGTATAAATGCAGTCCAGTGGTACTGCCGTATAAGTCATGGGGTACTGCCATATAAATACAGTCCAGTGGTGCTGTCTTGTGCTACATCAGTCCAGTGGTGGTGTCTTATGCTGCCATAAGTCCAGTGGTGGTGTCCTGTGCTGTATATTATTTACTCCAAATAAAAGGGTTGTATACATTACTTATATTATTATCCAAATAATTTTTACAGGGTTTGCCCTGTGTGGTGTAGGGGTACGCTCACCTGTGCTGCATATTACTAGAATAGCTCCAAATAAAATATTAATTATTATCCAAATTATTTTACAGGCTTTGCCGTGTGTGTGTGTGGTTTAGGGTTACGCTCTCCTGTGCCACCAATATTGTGCGTGTATTACATCTGGGCAAATTCCAGCATGTCCCATGTTGTTTGAGCTGCACGCTTGTGTCGCTTAGCTTAGTCATACAGCTACCTCATTGCACCTCTTTTACTTCTTTGCATGATGTGCTGTTTGGGGCCTATTTTTTTAAATCTGCCACCCTGTCTGCCACTGCAGTGCCACTCCCAAATGGGCCAGGTGTTTGTGCCGCACACTTGTGTCGCTTAGCTTAGTCATACAGCAACCTCATTGCACCTCTTTTACTTCTTTGCATGATGTGCTGTTTGGGGCCTATTTTTCAAATTTGCCATCCTGTCTGCCACTGCAGTGCCACTCCTAGATGGGACAGGTGTTTGTGCCGCACACTTGTGTCGCTTAGCTTAGTCATACAGCCACCTTGGTGCAACCTTTTGGCCTAAAAACAATATTGTGAGGTGTTCAGAATAGACTGAAAATGAGTGGAAATGAATGTTATTGAAGTTAATAATACCGTAGGATCAAAATTACCCCCAAATTCTGTGATTTTAGCTGTTTTTATATGGGTTTTTTTTTTTAATCATCCAGATCCAAAACCAAAACACAAAAGGGTGGTTTTGGCAAAACCAAACAAAATCAAAACATGAGCATGGAATCAGAACCAAAACCAAAACACAAAAAGTGCCCGCCGCACATCTCTAAATTTAAGTATAATGTCCATATTTCATTAGCAACACTGCAAGCCCACAGCAGCATCCTGCCCTGCATATGCAGATTTGGGGCAAATACATTTAGATATTCCTGGCCGTCATGATATTTGTTGAGCCCTGGGGGATTTGGAGGGGGCATGGCCAAATCCAGGAAGTGTGGCCACACATTATTTCAAAAAATGATATATATATATATATATATATATATATATATATATATATATTGCAACACATGCTGTGAAGGGGAGCATTTGTCCACCTCAGCAGCTGTGCTGGGCCCCTTGAATATTTAGTACTTGCTCCCCTTCCCTCTGTCCTCACCCCTGTGTATGCCTGGCGTTAACCTGGTTACAGATCTCGAGATGCCTGTAAATTGGCACGCAGAGATACGCATTGTGTGTCTGCATTTTTTTATTTTTACAGAAAATTAGTCCAAACTCTTTATGAGGCCCAAAGTGGTAGAAACAGCAGAGACAGGAACAATACAAAGCTAATCACTACGTCAGGGCTGTTTCTAGACAATTTGACTCCCAGTGCGAGCATTAAAAAATTGCCCCCCATACCCCCCCCCCTCCCCCCAATAGACATTAAAAAAAACAATTTTGTGCGCACTTCCGATGAGGGGGCTTGGCCTAGTTTAAATAAGCGTGGCCTCACTAAAATAGGCGTGGCCTCGCAGGAAAAGACTACTTTACATCCCAGTTTTTGACCCCGCAACAACAGACCTCAGCCACCACAGGGGGAAAAAAACATTCCACCATATTAAGCTCCACACAGTAATGCCCCCTGCACCATATTATGCCATATACCGCAATGCCTGTGATACATTATGCCCTACAGTAAAGCTTCTAAATACTTTTAAATTACCTGCTTGTTGACAGGGGGTTTATGCGCTGGGTGTCATGCTCATTGCCAGGGGTTTCACACACTGGGTGTCATGCTTGTTGCCAGGGGTTTCACACGTTGGGTGTCATGCTTGTTGCCAGGAGTTTCACGAGCTGGGTGTCATGCTCTGTTACCATGGGTTTCACACGCTTAGTGTCATGCTCATTGCCAGGGTTTTCATGCACTGGGTGTCATGTTCGTTGCCAGGGGTTTCATGCCCTGGGTGTCATGCGGATTGCCAGGGGTTTCACGAGCTGGGTGTCATGCTCTGTTACCATGGGTTTCACACGCTTAGTGTCCTGCTCATTGCCAGGGGTTTCATGCCCTGGGTGTCATGCGCATTGCCAGGGGTTTCATGCCCTGGGTGTCATGCGGATTGCCAGGGGTTTCACGTGCTGGGTGTCAAGCTTGTTGCTAGGGGTTTCATGCACTGAGTGTCATGCTCGTTGCCAGGGGTTTCATGCTCTGGGATCCATGTTCGTTGCCAAGGGGTAATGCTCACTGCGAAAGATAAAGCTCATTGCCAAGGGGGTGTATAAAGTATATTCACTGGCGGGAGCTAGCACTTAATCTCTTGCCTCCCTCTTCCCTAGCACTCTGCTATATGGTTCGCAGTTTCACGGAATGATGCGTTGTGCCGTGATGTCACGCCGCAACCGCGGCATTCTGTGAAACTCCACCCCCCAAGCGGAGGACTAGGGAGGAGGGGGAGCAGAAAGGAGACACAAAGTGCCGCAGCGGGCACTCCATGCGATCGCAAGGCTCGCCCGTCGCAAGAAACGGCACTGCACTAGGTCATCCAAAATAATATGCTAAAGAGTTTGTAATGGGAGAATCCCAGAAGCCAGTATGAATAGCTAATTTCATTGATAATATTAAATTGTCGCTGACAACATTGTCCTGCTGCAGAATACATTTGGAGTTAATAAGATGCGTCCCTGATGATATTGCAAGATGGATAAGTACCTGCCTCTATTTCTCAGCAGTGAAGCACAAATGGGCAACATTGACAGTGGTCGGTTAAGGAACCTTAGGCCATCATATGAAAGACACATGCTTACTTCCCTTCGATAACCAGCTAACCAGGTTGGGATAACCTTTTTTCATCATGTGAAATAGACTGCTATCTACTATATACAAGCGAAAATCCGTCCTGTCTTTCTATACAAATCCACAGTTTACAAGCAAAGATCGTTAAATTTTACATACGAGCGTATTACAACACGGCGGAGGCAACTAAAACAATTAGAAATCCCTAGCACCCCTAGGTGGAGGAGACAGCAGCACAGAGTATATCAGGAGACAGCATAACTCCGGAATTGCTGGAGCAATGTACTCAAAAATTGGTACACATATGCCTTACAATCTGGGAACAAACACTGTGAGGGGAAGACACCCCTAGCAACCGTAGGGGTAAGGCAGCAGCACTGAGTATTTCAGCAGACAGCATAACTCTGGAATGCCTGCAGCAGTTTACAACAAACTTGGTACACATATGACTTTCACTGTGGAAACAAAAATGGGGGGTCAGACACCCCTAGCACCCCTAGGGGTGGAACAGCAGCACAGAGTATGTCAGCATACAGCATAACTGTGGAAGGCCTGGAGCAATTTACACCAAACTTGGTACACATCTGACTTACAATCTGGGAACAATCTCTGTGGGGTTATACACCCCTAGCACCCCTAGGGGTGGGACAGCAGCACAGAGTTTTTCAGCAGACAGCATAACTTTGAAATGCCTGGACCAATTTACAACAAACTTGATACACATATGACTTAAAAGCTGGGAACAAACACTGTGGGGGTAACACACCACTAGCACCCCTAGAGGTGAGACAGCAGCACACACTATATCAGGACATGCATGATATGTCAGTAATGACAGGGCTGCATGTGACAGGGTCAGTGACATGATGTGAGGAGGGGAATGCAGGTAGCACAAACCCACACACTGAGAGATATATAGTGGAAGTAGCACGGTCCCCCAGCAGCACAGAGTATATCAGGAGATACATAATGTGCTGTGCTATATAAGAAACTGTAAAAAAAATCAATCATTTCACAGGGGCACTGACATGATGTGAGAAGGGGAATGGAGGCAGCAGGAAGCCACAGACTGAGAGATGTATAATGGGAAGAGCAGGGTCCCTTGGGGGAAGGGGTCCGGCCACTGCACAAAGTGCATCAGGGAAGCAAGATATGCCTATATAGTATATACTAGATCTCCAACCAACGTAAATTAACGAACAACTATCATTCTAATTTACCATCCTCATCCCATAGCGAAGAACGGGTATTCAGCTATCTACAATGTTATTTATACTGTGTGTTTAATATTTAAATGTATTTTTGTAAACAGACATTCTTTAAATCCCGGGCAACGCTCGGTACTCCAGCTAGTAATGAATATAATGGAGGGCTCTTAGGTTTCCATACCCCCCTAGCCTAGCTTGCTGTACTCTGTTCCCTAGCTGAGGAAGTACAGTACTAGGACACATTAGTGACCGATCACTTCTCACCAGGCCTGTGCTCCATTCTCTTGGAAATGGGACATCTGGGCTGTGAGCTTGCAGGGCCCAGTATAGATTCACACATCTGGAAGCGCAGAGTGTTTTGGAATATCAAGTCATGATTTAAACGCCATGCCACCCTGGGGAAATCTGTGAGTAATGGCTGCGCTGAAGTAACGGCTGTCTGTTGTGACAAACCAGAGAAAGTGTGAAAGCAGACTTGCTCTATTAAAGATTTAAATGCATCAACGAAAGAGCTGGCTCTTGGAACGATGCCTATTAATGTTTCTAAACAAATAGGCGAGTACCGTATGAGTACGTCTGATTATTGCCTTCTTTCGGATGTCACCACTGCCATGGTACAATATAAAGTAGCTTTTCCTAAAACAAAAAATGACTAGCGCTAGACAGTAAATCATAATTATACACAGAATCTCAGGGTTAGAGCTCAGCAGCTGTTCCATTATTAGCAGACACTGCAAAATATTAACTGTTCAGATTTAAGGATGGATCTTACACCAGCCGCTCGGTAACAGGGATTATTTACAGTCAGTGTATTACAGCACTGTGGGAAGCCCAGCAGCTGCTCTTTGCAGACATCAGTCTGCAGTTCTTCCCACCTGGGACTTACACTTTACACACAGGCAGGTGAACAGCAGCAGAGGGTCAGAAGAGTGTTTGTACGACTAGATACATTGCAATCATACAGTGTAAACAGCATTCTACAGATATTTGTATTGATAATAGCACAGTGTACACAGAGCTGCAAGCCTAATATTTCAGGAGGATTAGCAAAGTCTTATCTGTAGTACAATGCAAGAATGGTGAAATCCCTTATTAGAAATAATGACTGCAAACATGTATCTATTGTGTGTATAGAAACTAGTGATGAGCGGGTTCGGTTTCTCGGAAACCGAATCACGGGTCCGAGGCAGGTTCGAACCTTCCCGCCTTGCTCGGCTAACCCGAGCGCGCCCGAACGTCATCATCCCGCTGTCGGATTCTCGCGAGATTCGGATTATATATAAGCAGCCGCGCGTCGCCGCCATTTTCACTCGTACATTGGAGATGATAGGGAGAGGACGTGGCTGGCGTCCTCTCCGTTTATTGTTGAACTTGATTGCTTTATTGCTTAATTGTGGGGAGGACTGGGGAGCAGCTGTTAGGGGGAGTACAGTGCAGAGTTTTGCTGATAAGTGACCACCAGTTTTTATCCGTTCTCTGCCTGAAAAAAACGCTCCATATCTGTGCTCAGTGTGCTGCATATATCTGTGCTCACACTGCTTAATTGTGGGGACTGGGGAGCAGCTGTATTATATAGCAGGAGTACAGTGCAGAGTTTTGCTGACAGTGACCACCAGTATACGTTGTCTGCCTGAAAAACACTCAATATCTGTGCTCAGTGTGCTGCTTTATTGTGGGGACTGGGGACCACCAGTATAATTAATATTATATAGGAGGAGTACAGTGCAGAGTTTTGCTGACCAGTGACCACCAGTATACTATATATAGCAGTACGATACGGAAGGCCACTGCTGTGCCTACCTCTGTGTCGTCATTAAGTATACTATCCATCTACATTCTATACCTGTGGTGCATTTTAGTTTTGCAGTTTGCTGACACAGTGACCACCAGTATACTATATATAGCAGTACGATACGGAAGGCCACTGCTGTGCCTACCTCTGTGTCGTCATTAAGTATACTATCCATCTACATTCTATACCTGTGGTGCATTTTAGTTTTGCAGTTTGCTGACACAGTGACCACCAGTATACTATGTATAGCAGTACGATACGGAAGGCCACTGCTGTCCTTACCTCTGTGTCGTCATTAAGTATACTATCCATCTACATTCTATACCTGTGGTGCATTTTAGTTCTGCAGTTTGCTGACACAGTGACCACCAGTATACTATATATAGCAGTACGATACGGAAGGCCACTGCTGTGCCTACCTCTGTGTCGTCATTAAGTATACTATCCATCTACATTCTATACCTGTGGTGCGCCTTTTTTTTTCTTTGCATCATGTGCTGTTTGGGGACAATTTTTTTGAAGTGCCATCCTGTCTTGACACTGCAGTGCCACTCCTAGATGGGCCAGGTGTTTGTGTCGGCCACTTGTGTCGCTTAGCTTAGTCACACAGCGACCTTGGTGCGCCTCTTTTTTTCTTTGCATCATGTGCTGTTTGGGGACAATTTTTTTGAAGTGCCATCCTGTCTTGACACTGCAGTGCCACTCCTAGATGGGCCAGGTGTTTGTGTCGGCCACTTGTGTCGCTTAGCTTAGTCACACAGCGACCTTGGTGCGCTTCTTTTTTTCTTTGCAGCATGTGCTGTTTGGGGACAATTTTTTTGAAGTGCCATCCTGTCTTGACACTGCAGTGCCACTCCTAGATGGGCCAGGTGTTTGTGTCGGCCACTTGTGTCGCTTAGCTTAGTCACACAGCGACCTTGGTGCGCCTCTTTTTTTCTTTGCATCATGTGCTGTTTGGGGACAATTTTTTTGAAGTGCCATCCTGCCTGACACTGCAGTGCCACTCCTAGATGGGCCAGGTGTTTGTGTCGGCCACTTGTGTCGCTTAGCTTAGCCATCCAGCGACCTTGGTGCAAATTGTAGGACTAAAAATAATATTGGCCCTCATTCCGAGTTGATCGCTAAGTTTTTCGTTCGCACAACCTATTAGTAAAGTTGCGTTAATGTAGTAATTTTGCGAACATCCGCCCCCAACGTATTTTTGCTCATTCGCACGCATTATTACACAAAGTGGGCGTACGCCAAATGACATCGCAGCAATGCAAAAACATCGCAGCAATGCGAACCCATCGCATTAACACATACTTATTCGTAAAAATACTAGGTAGTCGTAGATTTACACATTTATCAGTTAAAGTGCTCACTTTTGCGGAGAAACGCACCACATTGATTTTTTTTACTATTAAGTGGAATAACACCTTCCAATTAAAAGTCCACAAGCCCTCCTCAATTACAAATCCAATTAGTGACTGAATTGTAATGTTCATGATCAATTAAGTATTTTATAAATACCTGAAGAACACTTTGTAGCCATAAAAGAACCTATTTCTATTTACATGTTTAATATAAATATAGATGTTTGCAATGTGCTTGGTCTAATGTGTTTTGTGTATTTATTAAAGTAGAGTTTTTGTATGTGAATGAAGGTTTTTGCATGTTTATTTAGCCAATAACATGTTTGTTTTAGATTTTTAAAATAACTTACGTTAGCTGTATGAAATGTTTAATGTAAGAAATGTTTGTTCTGCAATCTGCTGTTCCTTTATTGCATTATTAAATAATAAACACCCGCTTAAGTATAATAATTTTCTTTTATTTTTTTTTAAAGATTTTTAGAAATGTTAAGATAATTTTTGGTTTTAAAAAACATAAAAAAATTAACAAAAATTTTCCATATCATCTAGCAGACCCAGCAAGGCCTGGAGATGTCGCCTCATGTTTCCCACAATCTCCCGCAACGATGTGGGATCTCCAACGGCAACATCTGAAATTAAAAGATAACATAAACATTACTAACTTACTCACATTGCTTATTATACAAGCAAGGCACAAAGCACACTTTAATGCAGGCATGTCCAAACTGCATCCTTCAAGCTGGTGTGAAACTACATATACCAGCATGCGTTAACTCAGTTTTGGGGCCAGGGAATGCCAAACCTGTGTCAGGGCATGCTGGGATGTGTAGTTTCTCTACAGTTGCAGTTGCGCAGTTTGGACAGGCATGCTTAATGGCAAAGTTTATACATCATGGCTGTTTTATGGTACAATCATTAGCAGAAAAACACACAAGCCTGCTCAGGCTTTTTTGGATACTTTTTACAGTATTCTAGACCATGGGCTACATTTACTACTATGTGAGTTCATTTTAAGATGGAGCGTTGCCCATAGCAAACAAGCCAAAATAAGATGATTATCTTGTAGAAGTGGTTCCCCAATTGTAAAGTTTATTTGTATTGGTTGCTATGGGCGACATCCCATGTTAAAGATAACTACCATCTTCGTCACTGTTACACCATGTTGGCATTCATTCACATCTGGAGTGTTTTTTTAATATTTTTAAGGGGTTTGGTGCTGCATCATCACACTGCATATCAACATCTTCAGAAGGCCAACATATCCTAGCATTCCCACACTCCCTGAAAGCTGCCCTTACTAAATAATTGCAAACAGGTTTGACTTTAACAAATAGTCATTTTGTGAGTGTAACTTTCACAACACAAATCACTGTGTCATTAGGCTGCATAACAAAGTGAAGCATGTGTTTTGTAAGTGCAAATATTAAGACTACACAGGCACAAGTGTAAAAGACCAACAACATACTAAACTCCACTCAGGTCTAACTGTTTCCCAGAAAAAAACCCACATATAAACCCTGTTGTCCTGGCAACCCTGGCTACCTAATGAGTGTCAACCTAGAGTGGACACACAAAACATTGCACACATAAACACTGTACATATAATGACACTCACAAATATGTAAATGCAACATGTACACCATGAAGAAAAACACAAATTTTTGTCCTTGGTACAAGATTTCAAACAGTACAACACTGCATGTTTTGTCATTGTAAGTGTAAGTAGGTAATCATTTAAAAAAAAAAAAAAAAACAACTTACTTTCCACGGCAACATGAACACTCCCTGAACTGGCTTCAGGGGCTTCCTCTGCCCATTCACTGGGTGGGGATGTTGGCTGGATGGGTGAAGGCGGCTGGATGGGGGAAGGAGGAGGGATTGGGGAAGGAGGAGGGATTGGGGAAGGAGGAGGGATTGGGGAAGGAGGCTGGATGGGGGAAGGAGGCTGGATTGGTGCTGGAATTTCAGAGGGGGGGTCTGATTGAGAGGGCGAGGGGGGCGGAGAGAAAGTTAAGCCAATAGAGGGTGAGGGGGGCAGAGATGGTGATTTAGAAGTTGAAGGAGAAGGGGTATGGGAAGGAGGAGAAGGGGTCCCAGAAAGAGATGGAGAGGTGTGGTGAGAAGGGGAGTGTAAAGTGGTGTGGGCCAGGGAAGATGAGGGGGACTGGGAAGATGAGGGGGACTGGGAAGATGAGGGGGACTGGGAAGGGGAGGGGGAGTGAGAAGGGGAGGGGGAGTGAGAAGGGGAGGGGGACTGGGAAGGGGAAGGGGGCGGAGAGGTCTGCCGTTGTTGTTGTCCTATAATGATATTTTTGACAACATTTAGTTTACATGTGAAATTACATAGTAAACAATTTCAATTTTCAATGTTCTGTTCCATGTAAAATACAGTGTTTTTTAGAAATGAAAATCAAACATGTATAAATCCTATTCATGTTGGCCACAGCAAACAAAATGAGTCATAACTTTTACTTTGAAGCTCATTCCGTAATCTAGTCCATTGAGTCATATTGATTGGTCTAGGCAACATCACCAGATCACTATTCAAGGCACCTTATTATATAGGCAGCAATGATCAAGTATTTGGGAACAGTTTCCTGGCTGGTTATTAATTCTTGAAAACATGCACTTGTTTGGTGTCAGTTTGCTACAGTCAGTACTGTTTGCCCTAACCACACACACTGTCCTATTTTGTAAAAAAACACACTCAGCGTTGCAATTAGCCTACCACTTAGTGTAAATTTGCACAATGTTTGCTAATATTCTTATGTAATGTAACTTGCGTCGTGTATGCATAGAACGTTTTTGCTGGCGGATCTCCGCCAACAGCTCGGGAGTCCTCCTGCGGAGATCACTCCATCTCCTCTCAAGTTGAATGATTGACCGCCTGCTGCGGACGCGAGTCCGCAGCAGGCGGCGGACCTCCGCGTAGGCCTCGCGCTTCACCCGATTTGGGATGAAGCGCCCAACGCGGCCTACGCGGCGGTCCATCACCGCAACCAGGACGCGGAGCTCACGCCTGGTGAACGGTGCAGCACGCATCTTGGCAATGGCGTTTTCCTTATTTGGGCATATATTTATAGCGTCTGTTAGCATGTGATTGGTCATAAATCTGTTGTCATTTCTAATAACTTTATTGATCTTTGCAATGCTGTGAAGAGCAGTGTTATTTCGCACGAGCGGAAAAACGCATCCGCAGAAGTAAATTTTTGCATAAAAATAAACAAACAAAAAAAACCATAACACAAACAGACACAGAGACACACAGTTTTGAATAAAATTGTAAACATATCTGTGTACTCACCACAGTTTGTGTGATCATTCAGCTGGACAGTCACAAAGTGGGCAAGATTCAATTTCATTTGTTTTTGTGTTTGTTTAAATAATCAAGATTTTAGGATATAAAACAAATAAGGACACTATTTAGCCACATCACATTATATTTTGTACTAATCTCAAATTGTAAGCTTAACGTGTTAACGGATTTTTACTTTTTTTAAAATGACAAATAAACAAAAAATCCAAAACCATTACACAATGACCTTACAATCTCAAACAAAATGTCAACATTACAAACAAAACATAAGCATACTGTGCTTTGTTTTTTTAACATAAAAATAATATAAAAACACTATACCTGAAATATTCGGCAACAATCCTTGCCCTCACTTGGCTCCCCCTCCGTGTAACACTCCCACCACCGAAGTGTCGAACAACCCCTGGCTCCTCATCAGGCAATTCCTCTGCCTGAGGAAGCTCTACACTACTCCTTACCGCGATATTATGTAGTATTGCGCACAGGACCACTATTTTACTTGCCATCTCCGGCGAATACATGATGTCGCCACCAGTGCGGTGGAGCACACGAAACCGCCCTTTAAGGACACCAATTGTGCGCTCCACCAGCTGCCTAGTGGCAGTAAGCGCGGAGTTAAATGCCATCTGTGGTCCTGGCCTGGGATTACGGTAAGGAGTCATGAGCCAGGGGGTGCAAGGATATCCACGGTCTCCTGTTTGAGGAAAAACCTTAAATTAAAAAGAGTATATTATAAAATTTCATTTATTTTTAAGATAAAAAATATCTTCAAACTCACCCAATAACCACATGTCTGCTCGTTGACTTGCTCTTAATCTCTGCCATATCCCTGATTGTCTAATGACATATGCATCATGTGAACTTCCAGTAAACTTGGCATTCAGGGAAAGGATCTGGAGGGATGGCCCACAAACAACCATTACATTCAGAGAATGAAACAGTTTCCTGTTTCTATAAATTTCTTCATTATGTCTTGGTGGCTGAATAGCAACATGTGTGCCATCCACAACCCCAATAACATGTGGGAAGCGACTACCACCTTCCTCAAATTGCCGCTTCACCACATCTAGGGCACCAACATCCAAAGGCATATCAATGAATTGCTTCACCCGCTTTAGGAAAGCCTGGCAGACACGCCGCAGGACCTTACTGAACTGGCCCTGCGACATGCCAACCAGGTCTCCCACAACATGTTGATATGAGGCTGTAGCCAAAAAATGTAACACAGCAAGGAATTGTGTCAATGGTGGTATTGCTGTAGGATACCGAATTTCAGACTCCAGATCACTCTCTATTATGGAGAGAGTGTCTAGGATTAGATGTGGTGGCAGCCTGTATCTACGCACCACCACATCATCTGGCATCCCAAAAAGTAGGACACGGGTTCTGAAAATTGGTGGCCTAGCACGCCTCCGTTGCCTTGGTTGATGAGGAGCCGGTTGTGGTTGTGGGGCTGGCGGTTGGGGTGGGAGTGCTGGCGTGGGTTGGGGAGGTAGGGCTTCTGCTGCGATAAATATCGACATAACACACTTTTTTGAGATAAAAACAAAAAAATGTTTAATACTCCAAAATTATTTATTAAAAAATATACAAACAATAAATGTATAAAAAAAGGTGGAGTCAACTTACTGCAGGAGCGTACGACATTATTTCTGGGTTCAATTCAGGAACAAAATATTAAAAAAAAAAAAAATACATATGTTAATTTGAGAAAAACCAAAAATGTAAGTTTCTAGATTTCTGAGCATCAAACACATCACAAACACCATAAAACAAATATAAATAAAAATAAAATAAAGGAAAAAATTCAATCAAGTAACAAAAAAAAACCATTTAGTAGCTAGGCCAGGCAAGAAAAACACTACTTTGCAGATCAATCCAGGTAAGAAAAAATACTTGTCTTTACAAAATGGCAAAGAAACATAATAACAACACTTTGAACAAACACAAACAGGCACCAACACAGGCAAAGGGCACTTACCTGATCCAAAATCAATAAAGTTTTTGTGTTTTCTTGCACACCAAAAACTCAAAATATACAAGGGTTTCCTCACCCAAAAAACAACTCCTACAAGAGAACAAAAATGACAGTCAAAAACAACATACAGACCATTCAAACAAACAAACAACAACACAGGCAAAGGGCACTTACCTGATCCAAAATCAATAAAGTTTTTGTGTTTTCTTGCACACCAAAAACTCAAAATATACAAGGGTTTCCTCACCCAAAAAACAACTCCTACAAGAGAACAAAAATGACAGTCAAATCAAAGAAGCACAGGTTTATTTACAAAAATGGACTTGCAAAATATATCTGTGTTTTTTAATAAAAATTAAAAAAAAACCAAAAAAAAAAACTTTGAATTCAAAAAATTACCAAGAAGATTTCCAGAATACTCACAAACGAAAAAACGCAACAAAAAAATGTCTATACTCAAAACGCAAACGAAAGGACAAATGTATGCTTGACAATTACTCACTCTGCAAATTCCTATAGCACCTTCACGCACAAGCCAACAAACTCAAGTGAAACTCAAAACTACCTACACTCACAGCGTGCAAAGTAGGCCCTTAAATAAGCAGTGCAATCAACCAGATTGTGTACACCTGTGTGAATTAACGCTTCGCACGTAGGTATATAAGCGCACACACCTCGCCGTACACGTCATCACAAACATGGCTTCTCGTGAGCAAATCGCAGCAGAGATGGACCGCATTGCAGAGCAGGAGATGGCATTGCGGAAAAGACGCATAGATTGCCAACGGCGCATGCTGGAATACGCCTCTGCGGATGTTGAAGAGGCAGGACCTAGTACTCTGCAAATGTCTGCTTCTGAACCACAACAATTGACTGGGGATACTCTGCCACACACACAAAGTGACCAAACTGAGGGAGAATTGGCTTTAGCCACACAAACACAACAGACAGAAGCTGCTAGTGAGGAGGAAGATGGTGATGAACAACAAGAAACCTCACAGGCTACCTCCAGACGGAAGAAAAGACAGCCTGCATTCACTAAGAGGGAGTTGCGTGTCTTGGTCACGCAGGCCATGTCCAAAATCCATAGAGGGCCAAAAAACATGGGGGCTGCTTCAAAAGAACGAATCTGGAGAGACATCACAAAATCTGTGAATGAAGTTGGCTCTGTCGTCAGAACATCACAGGAAGTGAGACGACGGTAAGTGCATATTGACAGTCCTTTTTCTGTGCTAAGTTGACTAAAAAATGTAGTTACATGTGATGTTATGTCTAGCAAACACAAGCAGAACACGTGTCCTATATATTAGCTTAGACAAATAATAAGACTCTACTTTGTCCCTCTTTCACAATACATATGTAGGTGGGCCGACTTCAAATCCCGCCTGAAGGCAAAGAGGACTGCGGAGTGGAATGCCTCAAGGGCTACAGGTGGAGGAGCACCTGTCGCTGTGGAGTATACTGACTTGGAGGAGATGGCGATGCCCTGTGTCAGTTATGAGGAGGGCCAAGGGGTGTCTCATATGGACACGGACCTGCCTGAGATCCTGACGGGACATGACTTGGAAGGTAAGTTTACACATTTAGTTGTCTGTAATTTTGACAGTATTTATAATAATAAACTAATTTTGTATCCTACTTTTTTCCCACACATTCTTCTATTTGCTTGCCACAAAACACAGCACAGGGGGGTGATCCGTTTGAGTCACAGGACGGTTATGTGGTTGAGGCTGAGGTGGAGGGACCTAGTGAGTCTGGCAGTGTGGGCCAACAAATCCCACCTCTGCAGGTTCCTACTGGCCCCCCCACCCAACCCTCTGCTATCCCGGAGATCCTGCTTGAAATCGCTAGGTATGGTGAGAGCCTAAATCGGTTTCAAGACGGGGTCATCCGGGAGGTAAGCCAGATAGCTGTCCGGCTCACTGAGCACCGAACCTGTGTTGAGCAAGGTGTTGCTCAACTCTGCCAAGGTCTGGCAGAGATCAGGCAGGGCCAAGAACAACTTGCCTCCTCATTCCAAACCCTTGCAAATAACATCTTGCAAGGGCTCCAGGCCATCGCTGTCTCCCTTGCCCACAGTGGCAGAGAGCCACCCACATCGGCTCCCTCCCCTGCCCCTGCCCAGGAAGAACAGCCCACTGGGCAGGCCCAACGAAGGTCGCTCCGCAGACCTTCCAAAGAAGAACAGCCTCAGGCGGGGAGAAAAAGAAGAAAATGATGTCTCTCCAGATGGGCAGCACCCATGTTTTTGATGTTGCCTCTATGTATTTTTGGAGTTGGCTTGTGTGACCAGAATGGATAACTCCCTCTTAGTGAAATGTATTCTTTCTGTTTGGATGTATTGTAGCCTGTGAGTTTATGTGTATAAACACCAGAGCCATCTTCCTCTTACTAGTGTGCTATGTATTGTTGTGTTTGTGTGGTGGATCCTAATTCTTTCTCATTTGGTTTAAAATTTGTGTGTGGCAGGGTGTGTCATGTTTTATTTATGCTTTAAAAATATACTTTTGTCAGAAGCAGAATTTTGCAGAGTACTGAGTTCTGCTATCTAATGATTGTCAGTGCCATCTGCTTGCTGCTTGGTCCATCTCTGCCTGTGCGACTCACGTGGAGTCATGTTTAAATGTTGTCAAAAAATTATATAGTAATAAAAAATATATTTCAAAAATTTGAGCAGTTTCTTCCAGGTAATGCAGTTCCAGAAAGATTAGGTCAGCATATAGACACTTGTAGACCAATCTGCTAATTCTCCTTAAAAATTGAAAAAAAAAAAAAAAAGGTATGCTTTGCACCACACTTTAATGTCCATATTAAGTAAACAGACACGACGCTTTTTATAAATATCTAGGGTCAACAGGACATCATTTCAAACATTGTCAGATATTATAATCAAATATTATTGTGACTTTTAAGACTAAATTAAAGTGTATGCTGCATTATGTTGGTGTTGGTTTATTTTTAAACAATTTTGCAGATTTCAAACACTTTCACAAATATTTTCATTTGCTTGTATTTGGGAGTCTTACACACATTAAAACAAGTTTTAAAAAGGCTTACACAACAAATTCAAAAAAAAAAAACACCCTTATTTGGCAGTGTGTGAGATTTATATGTGAGTAGACTAAACATGTAATGTGTGTTCAGACAATTGCTGGTTGGTAACTTTCATCTGCTCATTAATTAACAAGTAATTGGACATCAGATGAATGTGATATCCAATTAACTGCTAATTACTGCATACACACTTGTACCAGTACTTCGCAAATGTAGAGTAACTGCAGACCTACTCTGCTGCTGCGTGAATGTTGCTACGGTTTCCTATGTTAGTTTTAACAGCGACAATGTTTATTTGCGAAAAACACGCCCATTGCGAGTTGAATACTCCCACACTGTACGCCCACTTTCACGCCCTTGTCGGAGCATTGCGAAGTCTCGCCTCCGCCACGCCCACGCCACTCCTCGTTTTCGTTTGGCAGTTACGGCTTTATTTTTTCTGAGTAATTTTGCACAGTTGTCGTACGTATGTACTCGCGCATGCGTAATCACGCATTTGCGCATGCGCAGATACTTACATTTCGTACATTTGCGATGCGATGACTCTTAGCGATCAACTCGGAATGAGGGCCATTGTGAGGTGTGAGGTGTTCAGAATAGACTGGAAATGAGTGGAAATTATGGTAATTGTGGTTAATAATACTATGGGATCATGATGACCCCCAAATTCTATGATGTAAGCTGTTTTTTAGGGTTTTTTGAAAAAAACACCCGAATCCAAAACACACCCGAATCCGGCAAAAAATTTTCGGTGAGGTTTTGCCAAAACGCGTCCGAATCCAAAACACGGCCGCGGAACCGAATCCAAAACCAAAACACAAAACCCGAAAAATGTCCGGTGCACATCACTAATAGAAACGCGCGTAAATCATATATGATTTTACTAAATGGATGTACTAGAGATGTGCGCCGACCCCCATGTTTTGGTTTTAGTTTTGGCATACCTCCCAACATGACCCTCTCCAGGAGGGACACAATGCTCTGCTTCTGGACTTTTCTCTTAATCTATGATTGCCGGCAGCTGATTTGAACAGGTTAATGGATATGAAAGGTGTTTTAGTATAGGTGATGGCAATCATAGATTAAGAGAAAAGTCCAGAAGCAGAGCATTGTGTCCCTCCTGGAGAGGGTCATGTTGGGAGGTATGGTTTTGGTGTTGGATCTATGGGCCTAATTCAGATCTGATCGCAGCGGCAAATTTGTTAGCTAATGGGCAAAACCATGTGCACTGCAGGGCGGGGCAGATATACATTTTTAAAGAGAGTTAGATTTGGGTCAGCTATTTTGTTTCTGTGCAGGGTAAATACTGGCTGCTTTATTTTTACACTGCAATATAGATTTCAGTTTGAACACACCCCACCCAAATCTAACTCTCTCTGCACATGTTATATCTGCCCCCCCTGCAGTGTACATGGGGGGTCATTCCGAGTTGATCGCTCGCTAGCAGTTTTTAGCAGCCGTGCAAACGCATTGTCGCCGCCCACCAGAGAGTGTATTTTCGGTTTGCAGAAGTGAGAACGCCTGTGCAGCAGAGCGCCTGCAAAAACATTTTGTGCAGAACAAGACCAGCCCTGGACTTACTCTTCGTGTGCGTTGATTCTAACGTTGGAGGGTTGGCTTTTGACGTCACACACCCGCCCAGCGTTCACCCAGCCACGCCTGCGTTTGCCCTGGCACGCCTGCGTTTTTCCAAACACTCCCAGAAAACGGCCAGTTGACACCCAGAAACGTCCCCTTCCTGTCAATCTTCTTGCGTTGTGCCATGCGACTAAAAGCTTCGCTAGAACCTGTGCAAAACCATAAATGACTTTGTACCCGTACGTCACGCGTGCGCATATGCATGCGCAGAAATGCTGATTTTTAGCCTGATCGCTGCGCTGTGAACAATGGCAGCTAGCGATCAACTCGGAATGACCCCCTGGTTTTGTCCATGCGATCAGATCTGAATTAGGCCCTATATCTCCTTCATGTTTTGGATCTGTATTTGGTTTTGCCAAAACCGCCCTTGTGTGTTTTGGTTTTGGATCTGTACTTATGTCAAAAAATCATAAAAACAGCTAAAATAACACAATTTGGGGGAATTTTTGTTCCTTCAGTATTATGAACCTCAGTAATATTAATTTTCAGTCAATTCTGACCTCCTCACAGCTCACAATATTGTTTTCATCCAGTTTAGGCCAAAAGGTTGCACCGAGGTAGCTGGATGACTAAGCTGAGCACAAGCAGTGGGCGGCACAAACATGTGGCACTTAACTTCCAACATGGCACATCCAGAAAACGCAATGGCACTGCAGTGGCAGACAAGGTGGCAGTTAATAAACTATGACAATGTTTATCGTCTATACAAGACAGTCAGCAGTGCTTCAAACAGTGCATAATGCAAAGAAAAGTGGTACAATATGGAATAGTCCTTGGGCCCTCCCACTCACCCTTATGTTGTATATATTAAACAGGACATGCACAGTTTAAAAGAGAATCACCTCAGTGACAGGGACTGCCACTTGTGGCTGAAATGATTGGTCAGTTTGGGCCCCCACAAAATAAGTTACCAATGGGCAGTGAACATTGCTAGTAATGATCTCTACGTACACAAACTGGTTCTACATTGGCAAGATGACGCCATCATCATCATCATCCAATTCCTCATCCCCATCAGTGTGTACATCATCTTATTCACACAATATTAATTTGTCCCTGCTGGAATCCACCATACAGGCGCCATTCTATTTTTTGGACATAATTGCCAGTAAAGGTCTTCTTCGTGGAATTGGTCATTCATTTTGATGAACATATTTTCCACATTTTGGGGAAGTAACCTCCTATGCCAAGCGCTGACATGGTTCCCGGCTGCTCTGAAAACTGTTTCTGCATACACACTGGAGAGTGGGAACTTAAGTAGAGCAAAGCCAGTTTGTGCAAGGGCCTTCAAATTGCCTTTTATTTCCTGCCAGTAGTGAAATGGACTGTCTGACATGCCTATTTGGATGTTATCACTAAAATAATCATCAACCATTTTCCCTGAATGGTGACCGTATCAGATGGAATCATGGTAGATATGTCCGTAATTGTAGGCAGTTATTTTAGGCCCAACCAGATGTCATAAGGTTTTGCTGACTGATCTGTATCACCACCAGTGGGTCACTTAGAAAAATTTAGTTTTTCCTGGCAGCAGCAGCTGTCTGAGAAACTAAAGGAGGAGATGTTGCAGTGTCACGTGCCGCTTGAGCAGACAATTTGTTCACCAACAGCTCTTTGCATCTCTTAAGATTTGTGTCCATCGGAAAGAAAGATACAATGTATGACTTAAACCTAGGATCAAGGGCCTAATTCAGATCTGATCGCAGGGCTGCTAATTTGCTGTCCTGTGATCAGATAGTCGCCGCCTCCAGGGGGAGTATAAATTCGCTGTGCAAGTGTGCAATCGCATGTGTAGCTGAGCTGTGAAAATCCACTTTGTGCAGTCTATGCGCAACCCAGGACTTACTCCTCCAGTGCGATGAGAACATGCTGATCGGGGCCGGAGCTGACGTCAGACACCCTCCCTGAAAATGCTTGGGGCATTTTTCCGGATACTCCCTGTAAACGGTCAGTTGCCATCCACAAATAGCCTCTTCCTGTCAATCACCATACGAACGGATTTTTCGCACCATCCCGTTGCTAACCGGTGATGCCCGTTGTTGTTGTCTGAGGTGCGTGTGCATTGCGGTGCATACGCATATGCAGTTAGGGTCTGATCGCCCGCTGTGTGAAAATGGACAGCAGTGATCAGATCTGAATTATCGCCAAGTATGGTCGGCAAAATATAGTGAACTAACTTCAAGAGATTGATGACCCTTGGATCTTGGCAAAGCAAATGAAGGGCTTGAACTACAAGTCTGACGTGCTTAGCGGAATTGCTTTGTTTCATCCCCTACTTCTCTTTCTCTAGCTGCTTTTCTAAGAGTCTAATAAAAGGAAAGACCTGACTCAAGCTCTCAGTGTCTGAACTAACTTCACCTGTGGCAACTTCAAAGGGTTGGAGAACCTTGCACAACGCGGAAATTATTCTCCTCTGTGCTTGCCTCAGGTGCATTCCCGCTCCTTTCCCTATGTCATAGGTGGATGTATAGGCTTGAATGGCCTTTTGCTGCTCCTCCATCCGCTGAAGGATATAAAGGGTAGAATTCCACCTCGTTACTACCTCTTGCTTCAGATAATGGCAGGGAAAATTCAAGGGTGTTTGCTGTCGCTCCAGTCTTCGACATGCAGTGGCTGAATGTCGAAAATGTCTTGAAATGTTTCAGGACATCGAAAGCATCTCCTGCATGCCCCTGTCATTTACGGAAAAAACTTCTGCACCTCCAAATGAATTGTGTGAGCAAAACAGGGTACATGTTAGAATTTACCCAGCTATAATGCTCTCACAATATTGGTGGCATTGTTCGAAATCACAAAATCCCAGGAGAGACCAGGTGGGGTAAGCTATTTTGCAATGATTTTCCTGAGTTTTTCTAAGAGGTTGTCATCGGTATGCCTCTTAGTGAAACCAGTGATACACAGAGTGGCCTGCCTCTGAATGAGCTGGTATTTGTTAGATGCTGCTGCTGTTGGTTCTGCTGAAAGCAATACACCTACCCAGTGGACTATCACAGTCATGTAATCTTTAGTTTGTCCTGTTCTGCTTGTCCCAATATCTGTGGTTAAGTGGACAGTGGGAACAATGGCATTTTGGAGGACACTAATTAAGCTTTTCTTAACATCCTTTTAACATACTTGCCTACCCTCCCGGAAAGCCGGGAGGCTCCGGAAAATTGGGTGGCCCTCCCGGCCCCCCAGAAAGGTGGGCATGTGTTTCCCTCTTTTCCTGGCAGCCCCCACACTCCCCCTCGGCCGCCCACAGCAGAGAACAAGTGGGCGGTCCGAGGGGGATACGATGACGCGATTTGCATCATCGTAGCTCCGCTCCCCGCTGTACAGTGCCTGTTTTCTCGGCACTGTCTTAGCGGGAGCAGGGCTACGATGACACGACTATTGTGCCACGCCCCCGGACCACTCACTTTCCCTGTGGGCCATGCCCCTGGACCGCCCACATTGCCGCCACACATGCCCCCATTAGCCTACCACGCTGTAACCTCCCAGAGGATGGTGCAGCAAGGTAGGCAACTATGCCTTGTAAGGAATTGCTTTTCTAGTGAAGTGGAATCTAGATGGGATTTGGTAGTGGGGAAACAGGACCTTGATTTACTGTCTAAAACCCACTGCATTAATGGCAGATACTGGACGCACATCTAAAACCAGCATAGCTGTTATGACATCAGTAATCCGCTGTGTATATGGGTGACTGCTGTCATACTTACTCCCCCTTGCAAAGGATTGTTTAGCAGTCAATTGTTTTGTTGAGCTACTACAAGTAGTCTTCCTAGTCCCATTCTGGGATGAAGATTCACTCACAGCAGCAGCACCAGGCGTAGCACTGAAGGATCATTCTGAGGAAGCCTGGAAAGGAGACAAGTCAGTCATGTTTATTAAATTGAATGCAGGACTATTTCCAATCATGAATTGAGGATATTGGCAATGAAGGTGTTGGTGGTGGAGATTCCAGGCACTGGACAGGGGCGGATTGGGATTGAACACCAGCCCAGGAAATTTATGGAAGCAGCCCTAGTGGGGGTGGAGTCTGATGAGGGGGAGGGGCCTGTCAAGAGGGTGGGGTCACTCCTCAGAGGTCCTGATTCTGAGATAGACACAGTTGGGGCCTCCTTTGCTTTACGTTATGCTAATGTTTACCTACGACTTTATGCATATTCTGCTACAATGCCCTTCCCTAATGGACATCTGTACGTCTGAATATACAAGGACGGATATGCCCACTTTCAGTGTCTACTGACACTGCTGTCATGCCTTTACTCTACTTTTGATTTTTCATTCTACAAACCCCTTTTGTTTAACCTTATATGTTTCAAAGTACAGGGAGGGGGAGCACACACTACATACAGCACAGTACAGGGAGGGAGCACACACTACATACAGCACAGTACAGGGAGGGAGCATACACTACATACAGCACAGTATAGGGAGGGGGAGCACACACTACATACAGCACAGTACAGGGAGGGAGCACACACTACATACAGCACAGTACAGGGAGGGAGCACACTACATACAGCACAGTACAGGAAGGGAGCACACATTACATACAGCACAGTACAGGGAGGGAACACACACACTACATACAGCACAGTACAGGGAGGGGGAGCACACACTACATACAGCACAGTACAGTGAGGGGTAGCACACACTACATACAGCACAGTACAGGGAGGGAGCACACACTACATACAGCACAGTACAGGGAGGGGGAGCACACACTACACACAGCACAGTACAGGGAGGGAGCACACACTACATACAGCACAGTACAGGGAGGGAGCACACACTACATACAGCACAGTACAGGGAGGGAGGGGGAGCACACACTACATACAGCACAGTACAGGGAGGGAGCACACACTACATACAGCACAGTACAGGGAGGGAGCACACTACATACAGCACAGTACAGGAAGGGAGCACACACTACATACAGCACAGTACAGGAAGGGAGCACACACTACATACAGCACAGTACAGGGAGGGGGAGCTCACACTACATACAGCACAGTACAGGGAGGGAGCACGCACTACATACAGCACAGTACAGGGAGGGGGAGCACACACTACATACAGCACAGTACAGTGAGGGGTAGCACACACTACATACAGCACAGTACAGGGAGGGAGCACACACTACATACAGTACAGGGAGGGAGCACACACTACATACAGCACAGTACAGGGAGGGGGAGCACACACTACACACAGCACAGTACAGGGAGGGAGCACACACTACATACAGCACAGTACAGGGAGGGAGCACACACTACATACAGCACAGTACAGGGAGGGGGAGCACACACTACATACAGCACAGTACAGGGAGGGAGCACACACTACATACAGCACAGTACAGGGAGGGAGCACACTACATACAGCACAGTACAGGAAGGGAGCACACACTACATACAGCACAGTACAGGGAGGGGAAGCACACACTACATACAGCACAGTACAGGGAGGGAGCACACACTACATACAGCACAGTACAGGGATGGGGAGCACACACTACACACAGCACAGTACAGGGAGGGAGCACACACTACATACAGCACAGTACAGGGAGGGGGAGCACACACTACACACAGCACAGTACAGGGAGGGAGCACACACTACATACAGCACAGTACAGGGAGGGAGCACACACTACATACAGCACAGTACAGGGAGGGAGCACACTACATACAGCACAGTACAGGAAGGGAGCACACACTACATACAGCACAGTACAGGAAAGGAGCACACACTACATACAGCACAGTACAGGGAGGGAGCACGCACTACATACAGCACAGTACAGGGAGGGGGAGCACACACTACATACAGCACAGTACAGTGAGGGGGAGCACACACTACATACAGCACAGTACAGGGAGGGCGAGCTCACACTACATACAGCACAGTACAGGGAAGGAGCACACACTACATACAGCACAGTACAGGGAGGGAGCACACACTACATACAGCACAGTACAGGGAGGGAGCACACACTACATACAGCACAGTACAGGGAGGGGAAGCACACACTACATACAGCACAGTACAGGGAGGGAGCACACACTACATACAGCACAGTACAGGGAGGGGGAGCACACACTAGATACAGCACAGTACAGTGAGGGGGAGCACACACTACATACAGCACAGTACAGGGAGGGAGCACACACTACATAAAGCACAGTACAGGGGAGGAGCACACACTACATACAGCACAGTACAGGAAGGGAGCACACACTACATACAGCACAGTACAGGGAGGGAGCACACACTACATACAGCACAGTACAGGGAGGGGGAGCACACACTACATACAGCACAGTACAGGGGAGGGAGCACACACTACATACAGTACAGGGAGGGAGCACACACTACATACAGCACAGTACAGGGAGAGAGCACACACTACATACAGCACAGTACAGGAAGGGAGCACACACTACATACAGCACAGTACAGGGAGGGAGCACACACTACATACAGCACAGTACATGGAGGGGGAGCACACACCACATACAGCACAGTACATAGAGGGGGAGCACACACTACATACAGCACAGTAAAGGGAGGGAGCACACACAAGTAGTGAAACACAGACACAGGACCAGCGCAGCGGAATCTGTCCAAGTGGCCAATACGCCCCTGATCTGATTACATACATAGCCACCACATATTACATGGATAGGACTACATTACACGTATAGTATAGCACTGCATTACATGTATAGCACCGCACTACACGTATAGCACTGCATTACACAAATAGCACCACATAACATGAATAGCACCACATTACATGTATCACACTGCACTACACGTATAGCACCTCATTATACGAATAGCACCACATTACACGTATAGCACCTCATTACACAAATAGCACCACATTACATACGAAGCCACTGCATTACATACGTAGCCACTGCATTACATAAATAGGCCCATCATCATGGACAGACATTGGGCAGCTATAGGGCTGAAGGACTTTGCATAAGAGATTGTCCCAGGACTGGCTGTGAGTGCTGCCTGATCAGCTGGCATCCTGAGAATAAGGTACACCCTTCTCCTGTCCATTCCCCAAACTATACACTGTGGCCCTAACCCTTACACCAAAAATAATGTGATTAAAAATAACCTCTCTGTCGGGTCCCCTTCAGCGCTCAGTTGACGCTCTGTCCAGTTCAGCGAGGGTGCGGGAGCTAGGGTGGCGGCGGGTGTAGTGAACCCGGCTCTGACCATCGCTATGCTGCTGCTCCCAGGCTCGTTGAAGAGACCTTTGGCCGGGGCCAGGGAGAGGATGCTGCTGGGCAGGTTAAATATTTCCAGGTCCCCCATTGGTAGAACAGCTTCACCACTTTTCATGGTTAGCGGCACCTGAAAGTTCCCTAGTCTAACTTCTGGATTGCGTTCCAATGAACCGCAAGTACTGGAAGCAGTGTGAGCCAGCCCAGCCTGAGTGTGAATCGGTCTGGCTGAGGGGGATATGGGACCAGCCCCTCAGAATCTGTCATGGTGTCCTGGTGGGCCAATCCGCCCCTGCACTTGGATATAACAGAGAGTAGAAAGCTAGATGATGCTGGACTGGTTGTTGTTACATGTTTAGCCAAAGTTTCTGAATTAAAAAAAAAAACTTATGATGAATATGCTGCAAGTGATGTAACAGGGAGGAGGTTCCAAGATGGTAAAGGTCCCTACCTCTACTTACCATGGTTTTACAAAGGGTACAGATGGCTTGACACTTAAGAGGTGGATTTTTTTGCTTTTGTACAGGCATGACAATGGGATTTTTCATATCATGGGTAACAACTATTTCCACTGGTGTCTGATTTACACAAACAACATCCTCATCAAAATCCTTATTAGCGCCAGCTACACAAAGATACTCCTAATCCTGGTGCACTTCCACAGAAGCATCCTCAATTTCTATGTCAGCATGTTGACTTGAGCTGCTTATCCCCATATTTTCAGAGGGCGCACAAATGGTGGAAGGCGGCTCCTCTTCAAGTACAGTATTGGAAAGGTAAGGCATACCTGCAGACACATGTAGACTGTTCTCAAGGATTTGTAATGATTCTGAGCACACAGATGGTTCCTGTGCCTTAACATGTTTAATTTAAAAAAAAACTTCTACAGATAGCAGGGCTTACATCATCATAAAAGGCAGGACCACCAGTCATATATAAATGCCAAGGCTTTAGCCTTTCCCTGTCACTTTGTTTGTTGAATGGCATAGTGTCAATTTTATGTTTCTCTCTAGCAAACTTTATTATTGATGTTTTTTTCTTTACAACTGTAAAATGATATTGCTTCTTGGATTTTACATGCCCTGACTTAAGACTTCAGTGCCTTTGGGCATTCGCGTTAGTAGATAATGTTGACAGACTTGTATCGTCATGATTGGTGGCAGCACCTGCAGCACTAGTATGTGATTCCTGCTCTCCTCTCAATTGTTTGTCCTCCATATCTACAGTATCAACAAAACACAAATGAAGTGAGGTACAGCACACACAATTTGAATAAAAAATGTACCACCTACAGTGTCGCACAATACGTGTGTGAGTCAGAAATAATAATCCAACACTGCAGTTTACTTTCACCTACAGTTTCACACAATGTGTATATGAATCATAAATAAAAATCTAACAGTGCGGTTTACTTTCGCCTACAGTGTCACACAATATGTGTATGTGTCAGAAATAATCATCTAACACTGCAGTTTACTTAAACCTACAGTGTCACACAATACGTGTATGAGTCAGAAATGATAATCTAACACCTAACACTGTGGTTTACGTTCACCTACAGTGTCACACATTACATGAATGAGTCATAATATATATTACACTGCAGTTCATTTCCACCTACAGTGTCACACAATACATTTATGAAAGTATACTACAGTGGGGTTTATCACCCAAAAAAAAAAAAATTAAACCACTGGAGGATACAGCAGCCTCTTGACAGAGGGACACAGCACCCCTTTATGTACAAGAAAGCATAGACACATACAATGTTGCAATATGTGTATGGTTATACACTGCAGTCTGTCAACAGTGTCACATAAAAATAATAATATAGTACACAGGGGTATATCACCACAAAAAAATGTTTTTTCTTTTTTTAAACTATATATTTAGCTTTTATTTTGTTTAAACTGGGGCAGAGCACCCCTAGATTGACACAGCACCCCTGGAGGACAGAGCAGCCCCTTTATGGATGGAGAGAGAACTCTTGGAGGACACAGCAGCCCCAGCCCCTTGATGGACAAAACATCAGCACTCCTGGATGGACAACACAGCAGCACTCCTGGATGGACAACACAACACTCTTGGAAGGACACCGCCGGGACACGTCTTTTCAATACAGGCTCCACAACTGGAGTAAAGATGGCGCGATCGCCGGGGACCTGTATAAAATCCAAAACCCATGAGAATCCGACAGTGAGAGGATGATGTTTTAACTTTACGTGGGATCCGAGTCCAGCGGGAAAACCCGAGTCAGACTCGGATCTCAGCTCAGATCGTGAAGTTTGGGTGGGTCCGGTTTTCGGAGAACCAGACCTACTCACCTTTAGTCTGTACCTGACATGCGCAATGAGAGCCACTCAAGTTATCTTCACTGCAAACTGCAATTTCTATACTATGGGGGAGATTTATCAAAGCTGGAAGAAAGATAAAGTGGAGAGAGATAAAGGTCCAACCAAACAGCTTCTAACTGTCATGTTACGGGCTGTGTTTGAAAAATGGTGGGCTGGTTGGTTGGTACTTTACCTCTCTCCAATTTATCTCTGTCTAAGCTCTGATAAATCTGGGTGGCTGCTCCTTTATGCAGCCACTGGGTGGGGGGTCCTGCTGTGATTATCAATCAGCAGTGATCAACAGCTTGGCAGACACTGGGGGAGGATGCAGGGAGGCAGAGGGGCCGCACTCTGTGAGTGACAGTTGCAGGAAGATTATCTTCCAGCAGCCGCCTGTGCTATGTATCTTACTGGTTGCATTGTTTGCGATCAAATCAGATAATGCACTTGCTGGTGTGGTCACAAACGATGTGTCTATGCCAGGCAAGTGGTCATTGCATACTCTGGCAATTAACTGACAAGAATTGACTTAGAGACAAAAAAATGGGTTGCACGAGAAAACGTGGACACTAAATTTTATTATAAACAATAGGTTTTAATCAACAAAACTTGATTACAGCATCTGCAGTCCCAGAGGTATGTGACCAAACCATTGAAATAAAAAATATAATTCAGCTTTGCTCCCGAGCATTTTATCTGTGGCAAAGCTGGTGTGGCTAGTGTGCCTGCGACTATAGCGCACAGATGCATATGCACGCGCATGCCCATAGGAAATGAATAGGCAGCGTACATAGTCGCAGCCGTGCCACGGGTAAGATGAGCGTGGCTACATCTGTACATGCTCTGTACTTACCTAATTACATTCCAAATTATGATTCAGGGGATGGTAGTTCCAAAATAATGCAAAATATGTTAATCCAGCAAACTACTGTATGTCAAAATCTTCCTGTCTGGCCACTGAAAACATGAGAAGAGATAGTTACTGTAAGTGCCATGGATAAAAACCTATTTTTATATATACAGACTATATATTTGGAACAGTACACCTGCTCTTGGCTTGTTTACTTTGCCAAAATCTATCATTGGAACTCTGATTTACCGAATGATGGACTTCTGCTTGGCAAAGCAACTAATGTGAGGTGCCTAGAAAAAAGAACAACCACTCCTTTTGATTTTCTAGTCAGACCACAGGCATGAAAGGAGGATGGGGGGTGTTCAGCGGTGGCTGCTACCATTTTATGGTAGGGGGCTGTCACTACCCATGACACACAGGAGAGGAGAGAGAGTCGGCCCCAGCTAGCCAGGTCTAAGCACCTGTGCAATGGCACCGCCAAGTGCCAGGACCGGAGCATGCGCACAAGCAGCTGCTAAAGTGCTCATGCGCAAACCCCTGGCTTCTATGTACTGCATTGTATGCAGCCTATAGAATCCATATTGGGCTGACAATCAGGCAGGGAGTGGCTTTCAACAGGAAGCCTGCTCTCTGCTAATCACAGCCCGGTGTGGCAGTCCCGGAGGAAGGAAACACCTGCCTGTCCTGTGGGTGACTAGCAGGTAGTACTTCTAATATGAAGTCACTGGCAGTCACAGTTAAGCCACTGAGCCAGTGCACTCACACAGACCACAACTGGTTCAGCTGAGCTCACTGAAGTAGCAGATTTTAGTAGGGGGAGCTGCATCCCTGCAGCCCATAGGTAAAATCAGCCACTGGAGGTATAATATGTAAGATCAGGCTGGTGCAAGACAGAAGATTGTGGAACAAGGTCGACCTTCTTTGTTTACAGTTCTAGTACTTCATGTTGAATCTCCAGAGTTTATTAGCCATCGATAGTCAACTGGAAAATATTGCTATCAGTGTGAACTCAGATATCTGCCTCAAGGAGGGGGAAGGGAGGAGGAAGGTCAGGGTTCAGGGATGGAAGGGCCAAGGCTAAGTTCACTAGAGTGAGCTGCCCAGAAACTCAGAGCCAAGTTAAAAGCCGCAAAAGTGACTAATACATGTGAGGCTGGTTCTATCGACCTGAAGGGAGTTCACTTCATAGGCCACTATGCTGGACAAGTGGAAACTAAACAGGGCGGTGTCATATTGGTGGTAGACTATTATTATTAACAGCTCCCACTCTCTAACCCAGGACTTGACAACTTTTTGTAAAATCTAGAAGCCAGGACAAAAGTGAAGGAGCAAGATCACCATCCGCCCACCAAAACAAAAACTGAACTCCTCCATGCAGCCACATTACGGAGCAGCTTCCTCCCACTCCTCGGGCAAACCAAAACCCATGTCTAGACAACTAAGGAAATGTGGTACCCCCATCCCTCAACAGCCACACACTCCCCCTTCCTGGGCAAGCAATCCCCTCCCCTGTCTGCACACGACCCATTCCGAAGCCACAATCACCGGCAGCACATAGGACTTCTTAGGGCCAGGCAGCAAAATCTAGTTTCCATGGCGACCTGGACCCAGGAATTTGTTGAGCCATGCTCTAACCATTCAGAGTTCTCTCATTCATTCCTATGGCAGTGAACTAAAAGCCCTGTGCACCAGGGCATGCTGGCATCTGTGGTTATCCATGTACCAACATGCCCTGACAGCCTTTAAATTTGGGAATAACAGAGCTACAGTAGCTGAAACCTGTGACCCACCATTAAAGAAGAATATAGATTTTTATATTTTTTTAACAACAAATTACTAGCTTCACACCCACAGGGCTGGTGCAGGTTGTGCTTTAGCTGGGGGAACCCTGAATTTTTTTATTTGTAGTTTACAAAATACACTGTAAACACACCAGAATGCCACACCAGTGTAGGGTTTCGTAATAAATTGTACATCACCGGCAAATTGGCGTGTAAGCTTGCAGGCTATCACATCCCACCACAATCAAGCCACGATCTTTGGTCATCCTAAAGGTCACTGAAAATTAACTCGCTGTTACGTTCTTCCACAAGTGCCTAACTCCATCTGGTCAACATCAGCCTCCCTCTTGCAGATCTGGACTTTGTATATCGCTGCCTGAGTCCCGTCTACTCTGGACTGTATCCAGGGGAAACCCTGTGGACTTCTATACTTCTATAACTCAGAATTATGGGAATAGTTTAATAAAAAAGAATGCAGTTGAAAATAAATCTGTTGAAATCCCATTTGTCCATTATAAATTCTTGTAATAAAAAAGCAGCTGTTTGTTCTCAGTTTACAGACATCAGCTTCTGTTATACACACACAATTCTTATATCATAATTACAAGCAACAGTTATCATAACAAATTAAAAATGCTAACTTCTGTCACTCTGGGGTGGATGAGGAGCACCTGTATTAAACATTAGTGGTCAGGTATCTTTCTAGATGCTTTGCAGCTTATTTATCAAAGGAAGAAATTGTTAAATATGCGAAAACTGACATATTTGCTGGATTTTCCTTAGTGAACAAGCCCCTCAGAAATCAATGATCATCACTGGGTAATTTTTTATTGCAAAAGGCTTTGCATTTGAAAATGCAGGATTGGGCTTCCAGGAGCAGGACGCATGTGGCTTCAGCAGTGACCCTAACTGGGGTTGCACATAAGGCATTATTACAGTAGGTGTGTAGAGGCAAGCAGGGCCGATTTAAGAATGTGGCAGTTGGAACCACCGGCGGCTCCTACTTACATTTAGTAGGTGGGCTGCAGCAGCCAGGAGATCTGAGTCCTGTCTGCCAGGTCACTGCACCTGCACAATGGATCTGGCAGGTGCAGAGCCAGATTAAGGGGGGGGGGGGGTCAGGGGGTAAGTACCCTGAGCCCCCCCAGGTTTAGGGGGGCCATGGCCAGAGCAGCTCTTCCCCAGCTCTGATGCTGTCTTCTCCCCTCTCCAGCTTCTGCCACCAGCTCTCCTAGCAGCAGCGGAGGCTGGAGCTAGAATCGGTCACTGTACTGCCTGGGATCATGAAGGAGGGAGATGGGAGTGGGTACTAGTTACCCGTGCCAGAGTCCGTCGCCGGCTCCTGTACCCCCTCTTCTCCTGTCGGATTAGCCCCTGGCTGAAGGTCACAATCAAGCCCTCCAGATCTGAATAAAACAATAAAACAAAAACCCACGGCATTTGCATAAGAGGCGTGGCCACACATCCGGCGATTAAGCCACGCGCCCTGACCTCACAGTGAGCAGAGCAATGGGGTAGTTGCTAGCAATAGGGGAGGGCCCCCCTGTCTTCAGTGCCCCCCCCCCCCCCCCCCCAGGCATAATCCGGCCCTGGGCAAGTGCCAGGACCAGCGTATGCTGAGATGGGCAAACTCCCGGGTTCTATGGACTGCTTCGGCTGCAGCCCATAAGAGCCGGATTATTAAGTAGTGTTAAAGTATTATTGCTGATGCTTTTTGATCTGCTGGGGGAACACTTTTCTGTTTTTCTTGTTTAGAACAATCCTTCCCTGAGTTTGCTCTTAATATTGATATATTTTTGTATGAGCTGTTATCATGTAGAATAACATTTTGTAGTTATACAGACCCATCTGTCCTCAGCTTATCCACGATGGGCGCACGCATCGCGGCATGTGTCTATTCATGGCCGTACTCGTCTTAGCATCTCTTGCATATGCACCATGCATACCTAACTGCGCAACATCAGCATTGAGTCCATCTCTAAATAAGCCCCTATGTTCCAACTAGAGATACGCGGTTCGGTTCTCCTGAAATACAAACACAACCGAACTTAGGGGTTCCAAGTTAAGTCGAGTCCCAGTTCAGAATCACTTTGAGTTTCCAAGTGGTACCGAGTCCCGGTTCGGGTCTGTTGTTAGTTTGCTACTCGGATTAAAAAAAAGAACTTGCACATTTCTAGTTCCAACTTTTCAGATCTGTTGTCTACCAGGAAATATATGCCGATACAGAAATACCACTAGTTTGGAGGTTATTTAAATATTTCCTCCACGTTATTTAGGAAACTGTGTTGGTCCTTTGATCTGGTTAATGATGTTTGATTGGATGTTTTGTATGTACTACTATGCAACAATCTGTATATTTTAAATATCATTATAGTTATGTTCCCCTGAATTATAGAGATAAAATGACTAAAGTGTGAGTTTTTTTTAGAAGTGGAGATTCTACTTTTCATTTATCTAGCACCTTCTAGAAGATAATAGCAAGAATCTGATTGGTTGTCATGGTCAACAGCTTCACTTTAGAGATGTGCACTTGAAATTTTTCGGGTTTTGTGTTTTGGTTTTGGGTTCGGTTCCGCGGCCGTGTTTTGGGTTCGACCGCGTTTTGGCAAAACCTCACCGAATTTATTTTGTCGGATTCGGGTGTGTTTTGGATTCGGGTGTTTTTTTCAAAAAACACTAAAAAACAGCTTAAATCATAGAATTTGGGGGTCATTTTGATCCCAAAGTATTATTAACCTCAAAAACCATAATTTCCACTCATTTTCAGTCTATTCTGAACACCTCACACCTCACAATATTATTTTTAGTCCTAAAATTTGCACCGAGGTCGCTGGATGACTAAGCTAAGCGACCCTAGTGGCCGACACAAACACCTGGCCCATCTAGGAGTGGCACTGCAGTGTCACGCAGGATGGCCCTTCCAAAAAACACTCCCCAAACAGCACATGACGCAAAGAAATAAAGAGGCGCAATGAGGTAGCTGTGTGAGTAAGCTAAGTGACCCTAGTGGCCGACACAAACACCTGGCCCATCTAGGAGTGGCACTGCAGTGTCACGCAGGATGGCCCTTCCAAAAAACACTCCCCAAACAGCACATGGCGCAAAGAAAAAAAGAGGCGCAATGAGGTAGCTGTGTGAGTAAGATAAGCGACCCTAGTGGCCGACACAAACACCTGGCCCATCTAGGAGTGGCACTGCAGTGTCACGCAGGATGGCCCTTCCAAAAAACACTCCCCAAACAGCACATGACGCAAAGAAAAAAAGAGGCGCAATGAGGTAGCTGTGTGAGTAAGATAAGCGACCCTAGTGGCCGACACAAACACCTGGCCCATCTAGGAGTGGCACTGCAGTGTCACGCAGGATGGCCCTTCAAAAAAATACTCCCCAAACAGCACATGACGCAAAGAAAAATGAAAGAAAAAAGAGGTGCAAGATGGAATTGTCCTTGGGCCCTCCCACCCACCCTTATGTTGTATAAACAGGACATGCACACTTTAACCAACCCATCATTTCAGTGACAGGGTCTGCCACACGACTGTGACTGAAATGACGGGTTGGTTTGGACCCCCACCAAAAAAGAAGCAATTAATCTCTCCTTGCACAAACTGGCTCTACAGAGGCAAGATGTCCACCTCATCATCATCCTCCGATATATCACCGTGTACATCCCCCTCCTCACAGATTATCAATTCGTCCCCACTGGAATCCACCATCTCAGCTCCCTGTGTACTTTGTGGAGGCAATTGCTGCTGGTCAATGTCTCCACGGAGGAATTGATTATAATTCATTTTAATGAACATCATCTTCTCCACATTTTCTGGAAGTAACCTCGTACGCCGATTGCTGACAAGGTGAGCGGCGGCACTAAACACTCTTTCGGAGTACACACTTGTGGGAGGGCAACTTAGGTAGAATAAAGCCAGTTTGTGCAAGGGCCTCCAAATTGCCTCTTTTTCCTGCCAGTATAAGTACGGACTGTCTGACGTGCCTACTTGGATGCGGTCACTCATATAATCCTCCACCATTCTTTCAATGGGGAGAGAATCATATGCAGTGCCAGTAGACGACATGTCCGTAATCGTTGGCAGGTCCTTCAGTCCGGACCAGATGTCAGCATCAGCAGTCGCTCCAGACTGCCCTGCATCACCGCCAGCGGGTGGGCTCGGAATTCTGAGCCTTTTCCTCGCACCCCCAGTTGCGGGAGAATGTGAAGGAGGAGATGTTGACAGGTCGCGTTCCGCTTGACTTGACAATTTTGTCACCAGCAGGTCTTTGAATCCCAGCAGACTTGTGTCTGCCGGAAAGAGAGATCCAAGGTAGGTTTTAAATCTAGGATCGAGCACGGTGGCCAAAATGTAGTGCTCTGATTTCAACAGATTGACCACCCGTGAATCCTTGTTAAGCGAATTAAGGGCTCCATCCACAAGTCCCACATGCCTAGCGGAATCGCTCTGTGTTAGCTCCTCCTTCAATGTCTCCAGCTTCTTCTGCAAAAGCCTGATGAGGGGAATGACCTGACTCAGGCTGGCAGTGTCTGAACTGACTTCACGTGTGGCAAGTTCAAAGGGCAGCAGAACCTTGCACAACGTTGAAATCATTCTCCACTGCGCTTGAGACAGGTGCATTCCACCTCCTATATCGTGCTCAATTGTATAGGCTTGAATGGCCTTTTGCTGCTCCTCCAACCTCTGAAGCATATATAGGGTTGAATTCCACCTCGTTACCACTTCTTGCTTCAGATGATGGCAGGGCAGGTTCAAGCGTTTTTGGTGGTGCTCCAGTCTTCTGTACGTGGTGCCTGTACGCCGAAAGTGTCCCGCAATTCTTCTGGCCACCGACAGCATCTCTTGCACGCCCCTCTCGTTTTTTAAATAATTCTGCACCACCAAATTCAAGGTATGTGCAAAACATGGGACGTGCTGGAATTTGCCCATATTTAATGCACACACAATATTGCTGGCGCTGTCCGATGCCACAAATCCACAGGAGAGTCCAATTGGGGTAAGCCATTCCGCGATGATCTTCCTCAGTTGCCGTAAGAGGTTTTCAGCTGTGTGCGTATTCTGGAAAGCGGTGATACAAAGCGTAGCCTGCCTAGGAAAGAGTTGGCGTTTGCGAGATGCTGCTACTGGTGCCGCCGCTGCTGTTCTTGCGGCGGAGTCCATACATCTACCCAGTGGGCTGTCACAGTCATATAGTCCTGACCCTGCCCTGCTCCACTTGTCCACATGTCCGTGGTTAAGTGGACATTGGGTACAACTGCATTTTTTAGGACACTGGTGAGTCTTTTTCTGACGTCCGTGTACATTCTCGGTATCGCCTGCCTAGAGAAGTGGAACCTAGATGGTATTTGGTAACGGGGGCACACTACCTCAAGAAATTGTCTAGTTCCCTGTGAACTAACGGCGGATACCGGACGCACGTCTAACACCAACATAGTTGTCAAGGCCTCAGTTATCCGCTTTGCAACAGGATGACTGCTGTGATATTTCATCTTACTCGCAAAGGACTGTTGGACATTCAATTGCTTGGTGGAAGTAGTAAAAGTGGGCTTACGACTTCCCCTCTGGGATGACCATCGACTCCCAGCAGCAACAACAGCAGCGCCAGCAGCAGTAGGCGTTACACGCAAGGATGCATCGGAGGAATCCCAGGCAGGAGAGGACTCGTCAGAATTGCCAGTGACATGGCCTGCAGGACTATTGGCATTCCTGGGGAAGGAGGAAATTGACACCGAGGGAGTTGGTGGGGTGGTTTGCGTGAGCTTGGTTACAAGAGGAAGGGATTTACTGGTCAGTGGACTGCTTCCGCTGTCGCCCAAAGTTTTTGAACTTGTCACTGACTTATTATGAATGCGCTGCAGGTGACGTATAAGGGAGGATGTTCCGAGGTGGTTAACGTCCTTACCCCTACTTATTACAGCTTGACAAAGGCAACACACGGCTTGACAAATGTTGTCCGCATTTCTGTTGAAATACTTCCACACCGAAGAGCTGATTTTTTTGGTATTTTCACCAGGCATGTCAATGGCCATATTCCTCCCACGGACAACAGGTGTCTCCCGGGGTGCCTGACTTAAACAAACCACCTCACCATCAGAATCCTCCTTGTCAATTTCCTCCCCAGCGCCAGCAACACCCATATCCTCCTCATCCTGGTGTACTTCAACACTGACATCTTCAATCTGACTTTCAGGAACTGGACTGCGGGTGCTCCTTCCAGCACTTGCAGGGGGCGTGCAAATGGTGGAAGGCGCATGCTCTTCACGTCCAGTGTTGGGAAGGTCAGGCATCGCAACCGACACAATTGGACTCTCCTTGTGGATTTGGGATTTCGAAGAACGCACAGTTCTTTGCTGTGCTTTTGCCAGCTTGAGTCTTTTCATTTTTCTAGCGAGAGGCTGAGTGCTTCCATCCTCATGTGAAGCTGAACCACTAGCCATGAACATAGGCCAGGGCCTCAGCCGTTCCTTGCCACTCCGTGTGGTAAATGGCATATTGGCAAGTTTACGCTTCTCCTCCGACAATTTTATTTTAGATTTTTGAGTCCTTTTTTTACTGATATTTGGTGTTTTGGATTTTACATGCTCTGTACTATGACATTGGGCATCGGCCTTGGCAGACGACGTTGCGGCATTTCATCGTCTCGGCCATGACTAGTGGCAGCAGCTTCAGCACGAGGTGGAAGTGGATCTTGATCTTTCCCTATTTTTGGAACCTCAACATTTTTGTTCTCCATATTTTAATAGGCACAACTAAAAGGCACCTCAGGTAAACAATGGAGATGGATGGATACTAGTATACTTATGGATGACGAGCGACTGCCGACACAGAGGTAGCTACAGCCGTGGACTACCGTACTGTGTCTGCTGCTAATATAGACTGGATGATAATGAGATAAAATTAAAATATATATATATATCACACTAGTACTGCAGCCGGACAGGTATATATTATGTAATGACGGACCTGCTGGACACTGTCAGTCAGACTCAGCACTGCAGACTCCTAAAGTAAGCTACTAGTATCAAGAAGATAGAAAAAAAAAACCACGGGTAGGTGGTATACAATTATGGATGGACGAGCGACTGCCGACACAGAGGTAGCTACAGCCGTGGACTACCGTACTGTGTCTGCTGCTAATATAGACTGGATGATAATGAGATAAAATTAAAATATATATATATATCACACTAGTACTGCAGCCGGACAGGTATATATTATGTAATGACGGACCTGCTGGACACTGTCTGTCAGCACTGCAGACTCCTAAAGTAAGCTACTAGTATCAAGAAGATAGAAAAAAAAAACCCACGGGTAGGTGGTATACAATTATGGATGGACGAGCGACTGCCGACACAGAGGTAGCTACAGCCGTGGACTACCGTACTGTGTCTGCTGCTAATATAGACTGGATGATAATGAGATAAAATTAAAATATATATATATCACACTAGTACTGCAGCCGGACAGGTATATATTATGTAATGACGGACCTGCTGGACACTGTCTGTCAGCACTGCAGACTCCTAAAGTAAGCTACTAGTATCAAGAAGATAGAAAAAAAAAAACCACGGGTAGGTGGTATACAATTATGGATGGACGAGCGACTGCCGACACAGAGGTAGCTACAGCCGAGGACTACCGTACTGTGTCTGCTGCTAATATAGACTGGATGATAATGAGATAAAATTAAAATATATATATATATATCACACTAGTACTGCAGCCGGACAGGTATATATTATGTAATGACGGACCTGCTGGACACTGTCTGCAGAATGCGTTTATAAAAACACCACACGACGAGTGTTTAACTTTTTCAGGCAGACAATCACAATTATACTGGTGGTCAGCAGACAATCACAATACTGGTGGTCAGTGGTCACTGGTCAGTCACACTGGCAGTGGCACTCTGGCAGCAAAAGTGTGCACTGTACTTAAAATATGTACTCCTGCTATAACTGCTCCCCAGTCTCCCCCACAATTAAGCTGTGTGAGCAGTGAGCACTCAGCACAGTCAGATAATGATATACAGTATTACATATGATGCAGCACACTGGGCTGAGCACAGATATGGTATGTGACTGTGTCACACTGTGTATCGTTTTTTTTCAGGCAGAGAACGGATTAATTAAACTGGTGGTCACTGGTCACACTATCAGCAGCAAGTAGTACTCCTCCTAATAATATGCTCCCCAAAATTTGTGTCTCTCTCTAGTACTCTAGTCTAAACGGAGAGGACGCCAGCCACGTCCTCTCCCTATCAATCTCAATGCACGTGTGAAAATGGCGGCGACGCGCGGCTCCTTATATAGAATCCGAGTCTCGCGATAGAATACGAGCCTCGCGAGAATCCGACAGCGGGATGATGACGTTCGGGCGCGCTCGGGTTAACCGAGCAAGGCGGGAAGATCCGAGTCGCTCGGCCCCGTGTAAAAAAACCTGAAGTTCGGGCGGGTTCGGATTCCGAGGAACCGAACCCGCTCATCTCTACTTCACTTCTAAAAAAAAGTCACACTTTAGTAAATTTACCACATAGCATCACTGAACTACAGCAGGATGGATGTACACATACTAATCAGCATTACTTATGGATATAGTGATGGTGATTTTATTTACCTGTAAATCTAGATCATAGATGTGACTCGGTAAAGCACCAAGAATCACCTTTAACTCCAAATCTTGCACCAGGTTTATTTGCACATGCCCTTATATGTTAATTGCCCCCTTCTGCTCCTTTCTATGTACAAGTCGTTGAAGTAATAATACCGTAGGATCAAAATTACCCCCAAATGATGTGATTTTAGCTGTTTTTATGTTTTTTTTTTAAAAATCATCCAGATCCAGAACCAAAACCAAAACACGAAAGGGTGGTTTTGGCAAAACCAAGCCAAAACCAAAACACGGGTGGGGAATTTGAACCAAAACCAAAACACGAAAGGGTGGTTTTGGCAAAACCAAGCCAAAACCAAAACACGAGTGGGGAATTTGAACCAAAACCAAAACACGAAAAGTGCCCGCCGCACATCTCTAATATATATACAACTGTCAATAGGGATCCTAACTCATCACACAGTATGAATATTGCACCAACATGCCACTTTATGCCATGCAAAAGCGCCTTCATGCAATTTTTAATTAGACTCTTCCTCTTTCTCCGTCCTGTACGACAGTTTATATGGAAATTTTTAAATAATGTTAAACGCATATGACAATTATGTTCCAATTTGCACGTCATTTACAATTCCCGTGGAACAATGTGGCACTAAATTAGAAGCAACTTTATAGGTTTTGAACATTAATGTGTTAATAAATGTACAGATAAACAACACCTCAGAACCGTAATTAGGCAAAGCGCAGATGTCACACAAACATTGTCTGAAGAAAAAGAGAATAGTATAATTACTTCACAAGTGCTTCTCTATGGACTTATTCCTCTACTCCGCTGTTCACTTCTTATATCTCTGACAGATGTGGCTAATCAATTATACATAAAGCAATTCAACAGTATTTACGTTTTCTGTATATGCTTTGAATAATTTTATGTTAAAGTTGCAATTTTGAAGTTGTACTAAGTGAAGTGTCAATAAATTGTACAGAAACTAAAGAGCACTTACTGTATATCTGCATTAAAAAGAGCTTTGGAGAATTTTATCCAGAAAGTGAAAAAGGAAAGATATTTGTTCAAATAAACTTTTTGTCATAGGTACGCCCCAGGCAATGCAAGACAGTTACAGCATATTAAGGTTAATGCACATTGGGGGGCATTCCGACCCATTCGCACGCAGCCGTGTGTCGCTGTGGTGCGAACGGATTCGGAATGCACATGCGCGGTGGTTGCACTGTGGGTTACACCGCGTCCTACGAAGAAAGCAGTCGCAGAGCCGACTGCAAGAAGATTAACAGAAAGAAGGTGTACCTGGGTGGTTCCGGACCATAGGAGACTGTTTTCGGGGAGTGGAGAAGAAAATGCAGGCGTGTCCAGCAGAACGGAGGGCGGATGTCTGACGTCAAAGCCGGCCCCAGCCTAGTCTTCTTTTGCTTGAATTTTTTTTAGCTTAGCGGGGCTGCACAAGCGATCGCAGCCCGGCTACGCTAAAGTACACTCCCCCATAGGCGTGTACTAGTTGATTGCAGCATCAGCAAAAAGTTGCTGGCTGTGATCAACTCGGAATGACCACCATTGCCTCTTAGTGCACCTACTGGTAAACACCTACTGAGAATATTTTATTTGATGGTTTGTTTTAGAGAAATAGGGTGTATAATCCAGGTAAAAGCCATATTATATTGTTGCACAGCACCCAGAGTCAGCTTCTGCTAATGATTCTCAGCTCTCATATATGGGTCAGCATCCTGCTGCTCTGGATGCCGGTGGTCAGGTGACCAACACTTAATCTTGACACCACTCCTAATCCCAGCGCAAGAACCCTGACTGATGGCATCCCGTATCTAAGTATTGAGGTGAGGGTGAGGGGAGGGGGGGCAGGGGGGGTAAGGATTAGGAATCTGGGGGGAGGGTGTTAGCCCTAGTTGCCTCCCCCTGTATCCTTAGCCTAGCCGCCACCCCCTGGGATTAGCTGTAGTTGAGACCCCGTGTCCTTAGCCCTAGCCGCCACCCCCAGGAATTAGCTGTAGCTGACACCCCCTGTGTACTTAGCCCTATCCACCACCCCCTGGGATTAGCCATAGCTGACACACCCCCTGTGTCTTCAGCCCTAGCCGCCACCAAGCGGGTTAGTTTAGGGTGCAGGGGAGGAGTAAATTAATTACCCTCTCCCCTATCGGCATTCTAACAGTCTGCATCCCACTGTCGTGTGACCGCCGTCATTGCGTATCACACCCCTTACATGTTATCACAGAGCTGTACAATGAAAATGATTAGGTTAAGGTCCCTGTCCAGTTGACCCTTAGACTCCTGATTGACCACATTGCAGTATCCAGGAGACTTCACCAGGTTATTTAAATAATGTTTCATTTATTGCAGCAGTAAGTGCAAGACAGAGACAGAGGAGCACAGTTTTATATTTAATACCAGAGGAAAAGTGAAATGATAGCTTTTGAGATCATTGCACTTCTTAAACATGGTAGGAAAGCACTCCTTTTGCAGACCCTGTCGCTGCATGCAATGAATAGTACATTCGAGTGATGTATAATTGTACAATAAGAAACTATAATTAATGCATCGGAAATCCGATAATTAGTAATTGTGCCCCTTTATGAGATAATGCTAGCTGCCACTGAGCCTGGAAGCAATGTGTGTAGAATCTCGCAGCGGATGTGTCCTTAACTGTAGGCTAAGGGGAAAGAAATGAGAACTTTAACATTCATTGAGTTCCATACTTAGCTTACTAATAGGAACCATTTTTTATTCTGCAGACTAATTGCATTCAGAATACAAACCTTTCATATAAATATTTTGGGATGATGATTGAAAGCCACAAGATGTTCAGTAAAAAAAATTCTCTTACAAACAAAATTGTAATTAAATCAGATGTAATTTAACAAGCTTTGAAGGGCTCTTCTTGCAATTCTGCATGATTTCATTAAGATATTGGTAGCAGATGAATAGTACTTTCACTGTAGAAGGGATATAATCATTTAATTTGAATGCATAATAAGAAGCTATTTTAATGGTGTCAGATTACATCTTAACATGTTTCTTTTACTTGCTGGGTCAGTAACACATTTCCTAGTACATGCGGGATATGGCTAAATGTTGATACAGAGAGTATTCAGTAGAGTGCAGGGTTAAATATAGCACACAAATAGCTGTGTCCAATCATATACAGGTATGGGATCTTGTGTCTGGACGCCAGTTATCTGAAAAGTAAAATAAAACAATATTAAGATAAAATCATTTCTGATCTTCTCATAATTTTGTTATACAAACAAAGGGGATCGGTATGAAATACCTCCAATCAAAATCCCAACGGCAATTGACCGACGGTCAAAATGCCGACAAGGTCAAAATCCAGACATGGACAAAGTTCCGACATTTAAAACACAGACAAGGTCAAAATACCGACATGTAAAATGCTGATGGTTCAAAATGCCGACATGCTGTTTTCATTGTTTTTGTGTGTATGTCGACATAGGTCGACATGGACACCATATAAGTGTACCGCGTCCCCTCGCATAGCTCGCTGTGCTCGCCATGCTTCGGACACGGTGCACTATTATATTCCCCCTCCAGGTCCACTGGGATGGTAAAGTATGAACAAGTCGGTTTCAATGAAAAAATCATGAAAAACTCATGTCTGCATTTTGACCTGTCTGCATTTTACATGTCGGTATTTTTTTTGACCTTGTCGGTATTTTAAATGTCGGTATTTTGTCCATCTCGGGATTTTGACTTTGTCGAGATTTTGACCTTGTCGGGATTTTGATTGGAGGTAAATTGATTGCATCCCAAACAAAGACATGATCACCTCTACCATCACAGACATAACAACTTCTTCCGTCACTACTAAGCAGTTTAATAGTACAAGCCATGTGAGGTCCACCCAAGTGTGTGTGTGTGTGTGTGTGTGTGTGTGTGTGTGTGTGTGTGTGTGTGTGTGTGTGTGTGTGTGTGTGTGTGTGTGTGTGTGTGTGTATCTTTTATGCACGACTAGAGTTTTGGACCAAGCACCACTAAATTTGGCATGGTAGTGCAGTTTTTCCAGAATTAGGTTTCTGCCCACTGTAGGTATGAACTCTGTCAGGGCCATGGAGGTCTACATGGTGGCCACCAATTAGGCCGTGGAGTCGCTGAATTAAGCAACTTTGCTCAGGATGTCGCCCAGTGCCAAAAACTGCACTGCTCTGAAGGCACATGCTGATATGTAGCAGTGGGGGACAGGCAAAGTTCCAATGGAAGAGCAGTCAGTCAACTGACACACTGCACCTGCACTGACAGCTACTAGCGATGGTTTCCAATCTTAGTCTGCAGAGATTTCTGCTCAGCAATGCTGATTTCTGTTATGTAAGTCAGTCTGCATCTGATATACTCCATTCCAAACAGTCAGAGAATACGCCTGCCTGCACTGTCATTTACTCCTAATTTGCATTGTTATCCAGGTGTGAATGACTCCTGTGTTCCGTCTCAAAGCTTTCTCTCTTTAATATACCACATTCAAACTATTTACATCTCAGTCCTCAAAAGTGTGATCCTTTTCAGGACCATTCACTGTTAAAGCACAACCACAGACTAAGTTTCTGGAAAGTCATGCCACCAAAAAAATTATCCAGTGTAGTTCGCAGTCCCTCAGCTCCTAGATGTAAAAGAGTGGTAAGACGTGAGAAGACTACAGAAGAAGTACAAGTATGCTTGGCAGCGCAATAAGAGAGACAAGTAGACAATTGAGAGAGAGAATCAATCAATGCAAAGCTAGCGCACCAATCTGCTAATGTTTCTAGACATGCAGCATCCAGGACTATGGTGTCCCCACGTGCAAGGCAACCACATCAGTCAGCTGATGCTGCTAGACATGCAACCTCAAGAGACATGAAGTCAGCAACTGCAAGAAAAACGCATCAGTCAATCAAGGCTGCACAAACTGCTACATCCAGGGCCATGGAATCCCCAGCTGCAAGACAAACCCACCAGTCAGTCAATGCTGTATAAATTGCAGCCTCGAGAGCAATGGTGTCTTCAGCAGCAACACAAATTCAACAATCTGCTAATTCTGCAAGAACTGCAGTTCTCATACTAAAGCCATGGCAAGACTTTAAACATGCTGAATTTCAGTATGATGCAGACATACAGTATGAAATGCGCCCTCAGGTAAATACTGGGAACATGTCCAGGCAATGCATGTACTACAGTGCTAAGGCATGGGACAGAATAGCACCTGGTATGTGTTGCTGTGGGGGCAAGGTGAAGCTCCCACCAGTCTTGAACCCACCTGAACCCAGGGGCTGGCTGGCAACTTTCAGCCTGGGGGCAGACTCAAGCAAGAGGACCATTTTTTTCTCAGGGAATCTGCAGTCATGTGGCCCTGGAACACCTAAATTGCACTGGGCCGGGGTGCAGATGGCACCCTGCCCCTCTGCCCAGCCAGCCGCTGCCTGAGCCACTTAAGTCTCTGGTTGTTGGAACACACAATAAATCAAAAGTGTTTTGCTCAGACATTAGAAAATATAAATCTGCTCTCAGAATGACATCATTTGGAGCAACAGGTCCAGTAGATGATTCAGTACACATGTATGAAAAATGTAAGTTCAGGGTCCAGGTAACCATCGAGTAGGAATAGGATCATTGTTGCCACTTCCCAAACAGTACGGTCCTTTTCAGCATCAATGGAATGAGGATATAGGCGAGAACAATGTAAAAAAGCTGAAGGTTGCAGATGTTCTTCAAGTTCCATTCTTCAACCCTAGCTAGTGTGGTGCCCCACCAAAAGGACCCCCTCCCCCAGTATATTTACTGAGGAGTGTCTGATTTATGTCCACACTGTATATATGTACCTGATTTATTGTAATAAAATATTTACGTAATGATATATATATATAACTGCATAGAGTGCCCTGTATGTTATGCCCCTCATTCATTGGTGACAGTGGGGTGTTTGCTGCAGCTGCTTATGACATTGGTGACAGTGGGACAGCAGCCATGCATTCAGCGCGTGGTAAACAGGGACTCCCACCTGCACTCTGAGTTCACAGTATGCATGCGGCTCCAGAACAGTGAGTCAGCAGAGAGAGAGCCGTTAGGTTGGCAGTTGGGCAGCCATGTTTGGACTGAGGGCTGGCAGCTAGCCTACCAAAGGTGCAGATCAGCTAGTGCGTGTGCTCTCGTTCCCCGGTGCCTGTGAACAGCAGACAGCATCAGGCTAGTTCCAACGGTGCTTCCCCTGGCTGTGGACAAGTCATCCTGTCACCCAGCATACAGCGATGACCGAAGGAAGCAGAGCGGTGTTCAGCGTAGACCCTCCTAGGGAGATGAGTAACATCAGGCGGGAGAAAAGGTGGCACCATCTTTGCTATCCAAGCCAGCTTATTATTATTACAGACAGGAGTCCCTGCCAATAACTAGGCTGTAAGGAGGTGAAACAGTGTCTCCAGTTCACAACCACAGCAAAGAGACAGTAAGACAGGCAGACTGCAGAGGTAGCAATCCAAAGATCACAGCCTATATCAGATATATAGCCAGTGGTGCAAGTAGAAAAAATGTCTTACAAGTACTGTGTGCGCCAAAAATGTGTGTGGTCAAATGACGCATGGGGCATGGCTAATGAAAATGGGGGCGTGATACACACATGGGGGGTAGATACACATATGACCCCAATAGTGCCAGATACACGTTGCTCCACAGTGCCAGACATAAATTGCCCCACAGTGCAAGATACACATTGCCACACTGTGCCAGATACACATTGCCCCACAGTGCCAGATACACATTGCCCCACAGTGTGAGATACACATTGCCTCACTGTGCCAGATACACAAATGCCAGATATACATTGCTTCACAGTGCCAGATACACATTGCCCCACAGTGCCAGACACACATTGCCCCACAGTGTGAGATACACATTGCCTCACTGTGCCAGATACACAAATGCCCCCAGAGTGGCAGATTTACATTGCCTCACAATGCCAGATACACAAATGCCCCCAGAGTGCCAGAATTACCCTGCCTCACAGTGCCAGATACACATTGCCTCACAGTGCCAGATACACAAATGCCCCCAGAGTGCCAGATATACATTGCCTCACAGTGCCAGATACACATTTCCCCACAGTGCCAGATATACATTGCCTCATAGTGCCAGATACACAAATGCCCCCAGAGTGCCAGATATACATTGCCTCATAGTGCCAGATACACAAATGCTCCCTCTGTGTCAGATATACATTGCCCCCCAGTGCCAGATACAGAAATGCTCCCACAGTGCCAGATATGCCCCCAGTGCCAGATACACATTGCCTCACTGTGCCAGATACACAAATGCCCCCAGAGTGCCAGATATACATTGCCTCACAGTACCAGATACACGTTGCCTCACTGTGCCAGATATACATTGCTCCACAATGCCAGATACACAAATGCCTCCAGAGTGCCAGATATACATTGTCCCCCAGTGCCAGATACACAAATGCCCCCACAGTGCCAGATATGCCCCCAGTGCCACATATGCCCCCAGTGCCAGATACATAAATTCCCCAGTGCCAGATACAGAAATGCCCCCAGTGCCAGATACACATGTCCCCCAGTGCCAGATACAGAAATGCCCCCACAGTGCCAGATATGCTCCCAGTGCCAGATATGCCCCCAGTGCCAGATACACATGTCTCCGTAGTGCCAGATATGCCCCCAGTGCCAGGTACACATGTCCTCACAGTGCCTCCTCTTCCCCTGCTGCTTACCGCACTGCTGCTGTCCTGTGTGTGAAGGGAGGAGAGCGCAGTGTGCGCCTCTCCTGCCCCTCAGTCTCCGGCGGCAGTGTGGGTGTCTACCTTCAATTAGGCGCCGATCCATGAGCCAATCAAAGCTCACGGTCCGGCAGACAATCAGGAGCCTTGGCTGCCGGTTTGCGAGCTCTGATTGGCTCATGGGCCGGCGCCGAATTGTAGGTAGACACTGAGGGGGCAGGAGAGGCGCACGCTGCACTCTCCTCCCTCACAGCAGCAGCGCGGTGAGCAGCAGCGGAGGGAGGAGCGGCGGCCCGGCGGCGGTGGGTACAGCGTACTTACGGCTAAATTCTTAAGGGTACGCCGTACCCGCCCACTTGCACCGCTGTGTATAGCATCTACAGACCTCCAATTCTTTCCTTAGCAGCCTGATCTAACAGAGGTGATTTGTATCTGTCCTTTATCTTCAGCTACTTCCAGCTGCTTAATTACCTAAAGAGTCAGTCAGGAATATGATGTTACTACTAACAGTCACGGAACTTTTAATAAACCACTAATATTTATACTTACCGCTGTTAGTCAGGAGATCACTACATAAGTGTTCACTTTCCCTCTCAGCAAACCGGCAGAGATAGTGCAGGATTATAAACTGTTATATTGCTACAGCTACACGATATTATAGCTGGAACACATTAATCCCTACAATCCCTGTGGAGTTATACAAGGAAAGAGAGACTGAGGAAGTGTTGTTAACTCTCAGGACACTTGTAACAGGGAACTGTTTCAGAGGGAAACGAGACTCATTTAATAAAGACATAGCCAGGCTTTCTTTACGTCCTAAAGGGATTCTTCACATGTGCACCAACGTGGTAGAAGGTGTACCCCGATAGACTGTGATATTGTTATTGTATCGTAAATTTGGTGTATTGTTATATAGCTAAGTCAATGTTGAGGTGCCCAAAGTGAGCATTGCATGACAAATGCGGTTGAGGCTATAGTATGGTATTAATCTAACAGGCCTTGTACCACCAACCCTTTCAGCCTAAACACTCTAGCGGAACCAGGTAAAGGAACACGCGGTGCCACAGAGTTGCAGACCAATAAAACTTGTTTATTGTTTTTAGGTGTGCAGATTTTACTGCATCGTTGTAATGTAATTCTGTTCAATGACATATTGCTATTGTGAGTTCTTTATGTTGCGGAGTCCTTAGTAGAGGACATCAGTAAATAAATACACTGTGTGGCAAAATCTTCAAAGAAGTTCTTATTGTTGAAGCCTTCCTTGCCACTTTGGGAAGAGTGGAGTCTTAAGGAGACCTGTAGAGTCAAGAAGAGACGAGGTACCTCTATAGTGACTGAATACTTACCTGTAACTTATAAAAGCATACTTACCTTCCAACACCTATCTCTAGAACTTACCTGAGTGGGATATTACACTAGTGTATCATAGGTAGGGCATCCTAAATGACAGAAAATTAAACCCGAGCATGGATGTGTCTGTATTTCACAGTACTCCTGCACATGTCCAAAATGGCTGCCACCAAAGGGTTAATGCCCGGCAACTGCTGTGGTGAGTTTGTGTAAAAATATGTTTGTGCACTGTATGTGTGCCGCAGCACCAAGCCGAGCTCGGTGACTGTGGCACTGTTGGGGTAATTCTGGATAAATCTGGTGCTCTGTCCCATTTGCAATGAACAGTGGGAGCACTGTGAGAGGTAGTATGTGGATCCATCAGGAATAGCCAGTGACACAGGATCAGGCACCCCTGGGCAATCACTAACGTAACTCTATGCAATGGACTAGCCACTAGGTTGCTACCAGTGTCTGACTGGACCTGGACTTGGACCAGACTGGAACGTGCAGAGCCGGCCATAGGCATAGGCAAACTGGGCAATTGCCTAGGGCATTTGATATGCCTAGGGGCATCAGCAGCTTCTGCTGATTAAAATGATATGCGGCATGCCTATATTCTGTGTGTAGCATTTCATATGCAGATACAGCCACAGTCTCACACATTATATAGGCATGCTGCATATCAGTTTAATCAGCAGAAGCTGCTTGTGCATCCTAGCCACATACCAATGCAAATAAGATGCATTTTCATAACAAAAAAGGTGCCCAACGTTAGCATTGAGGCAAGATTTATGAGGACACATCTGCTTCCAAGCAGAGGCAGAGGTCACAGTGTTAGTGGCAGTATGAGTGATGTATGCATGTGAGTGGGTTGGTTGTGCAGTAGTGTTCGGAATATGTGTAAGGAGCATTATGTGTGTCATGTAAAAATGCATTAATAATGTGCAACATATGTGTATGGGGCACTGTGTCATTATGTGTATACGGGCATTAATAATGTGCGGCATATGTGTAACAGGGTACAACTGTATGTGTGTCATTCTGTGTAAAGGGGCACTAATAATGTGCAGCAAATGTGTAGGGGGCACTATGCATGTCATTATGTGTATAAGGGCATTATTAACATGCGGCATATGTGTAAGGGACATTGTGTGTAAAAGGGCATTAATAAAGGTTGTCATAATGTGTAAGGCGCATTATGTTTATAAGGACATTAATAATGTATCTCATATGTGTAAGGGGTATTACTGTGTGGAATTTGTGTGTATAAATGCATTACTAATGTGTGGCATTATGTGTATAAGGTGCTCTACTATGAGGCGTTGCGTATAGAAAGGGCACTACTGTGTCGTCTAATGTGAATAAAGAGTGATAGGGTGTGGTGTAATGTGAATAAGGAGCAATTCAGTGTGATGTAATGTGAATAAGGGGCTCTACTGTGAGGAGTAACATTTATAAGGTAAAGTGATACTACTGTGGAATGTAATATAAATTATGGACACTATTGTATGATAAAATGTGAATAAAGTTGTAGTACTGTGTGGCGTAATTGGAATTGGGGTTACTATTGTGCGGCCATGCCCCTTGCCAGCAAAAACACACTCCTTTTTGGGCTGTGTGCCAAATGTGCGAACTGTTCCTATTTAAAATATAGGGGGTACAAACCCCAAAAATAAGGACTGCTATGGGTGAGGGGTGATGGTGCTGGGAAAGAGGTGCAAGGTCAGAGGCGGAACCAGCGATGGTGCTAGGGGGCACCAGACAAAATCTTGCCTAGGGCATCATATTGGTTAGGGCCGGCTCTGGGAACGTGCAATGGAGATAGACTGGAACAAGATATCACTCTGGCTGGATTAGAACCGGTAAGCTTCAGGACAGGCAGGTATATGTAACTTGATTTGCTCTAGAAATTACTGTCAGCTGGCTGAGACCTGTACTTCTCTGGGTAGCAAATAGACAGCAGGAATCGAACTGTGGGATGGAACGGAGTCCATGGTCGTCGGAGGTGCGCGATGCTGGTGAATCTTTGATATTTTTTAAAAGGGTAATCGCTTACAAGGCATGGTTTGTCTGGAAAGTGTTTACCCCTTTAAATAAACGTCCAAGATCGTCCGACATTGCGCATCTCCAGTGATCTCGGACTCTATTACATCCCACAGTATATAAAACCCAGTGTGTGTGTGCAGTCTGTGCGCAGCTCAAGACTTACTCTTCCAGTGCGATGAGAACAGGCAGTTCGGGGCCGGAATTGATGTCAGACACCCTCCCTGAAAACGCTTGGTAACGTCTGCATTTTTCCGCACACTCCCTGTAAACGCTCAGTTGCCACCCACATATGGCCTCTTCCTATCAATCATCTTCTGAACTCCCGTGCGATCGGCTTTTCGCACCATCCCGTCGCTGGCCTCCATTGCCTATTGCTGTTGTCTGGCGCGCGTGCGCATTGCGGTGCAGAAATGCACAGCAGCGATCAGATCTGAATTACCCCCAAAGAAGGAAACCAGAAATTGAGCAAAGTGGGGAAGGTATCTTTGGTGCTTATAGGGGGGCAAAAGATGGGAAGATTGCTAAAATTAGAAATGCACCTTTAACCTGACTTGGCGACTCTCCCATACAGGAGGGAAATATGTTTATGCGACTATCATTCAGTCCATAATGGAACAATCCATAGTCATGTGACACCAGAGCCGGCCTTAACCAATATGATGCCCTAGGCAAGATTTTGGCTGGTGCCCCCTAGTACCACCGCTGGTTCTGCCTCTGACCTTGCACCTCTTTCCCAGCACCATCACCCCTCACCCATAGCAGTCCTTATTTTGGTGTTTGTACCCCCTATATTTTACATAGGAACAGTTCGCACATTTGGTGCTCAGCCCAAAAAGGGGTGTGTTTTTGCTGGCAAATGGGCATGGCCACAATAGTACCCCCAATTCCAATTACGCCACACAGTACTGTACTTTATTCACATTTGATCATGCAATAGTATCCATAATTCATTATACATCCCACAGTAGTATCACTTTACCTTATAAACGTTACTCCTCACATTAGAGACCCTTATTCACATTTCATCACACTGAATTGCTCCTTATTCACATTACACCACACCCTATTGCTCTTTATTCACATTAGATGACACAGTAGTGCCCTTTCTATACGCAACACCACATAGTAGAGCACCTTATACACATAATGCCACAGAGTAATGCCCCTTACATATATGAAACACATTATTAAGGTCCTTATAAACATAATGTGCATTACACATTATGACAACCTTTATTAATGCCCTTTTACACATAATGTCCCTTACACATATGCCGCACATTATGAATGCCCTTATACACATAATGACACACATAGTGCCCCCTACACATTTGCTGCACATTATTAGTGTCCCTATACACATAATGACACACATACAGTAGTACCCTGTTACACATATGCCACACATTATTAATGCCCTTATACACATAATGACACACATAGTGCCCTTACACATATGTTGCATATTATTAATGCATTTTTACATGACACACATAATGCTCCTTACACTACTGCACAACCAACCCACTCACATGCACACAGCCCTTACACTGCCACTAACACTGTGACCTCTGCCTTTACTTGGCTACAGATGTGTCCTCATAAATCTTGCCTCAATGCTAACGTCGGGCACCTTTTTTTATGAAAATGCAGCTTACCACTTTTACACTCGAATGAAAATCCCGGGATTTTGCACGTGAACGCGCATCATCCCGGGATTTTTGTCAGTGTGAAAGGGTACAGGGTCAATTTCCCGGGACGAGCATCCCGGGATTTCAACCCAGGTCTCGTCCAGGGTTGGTCCCAAGACCGTCCCGGGAAGCTGTGTAGTGTGAAAGGGTCCGTCCCGGGATTCACTATCCCGGGACTGTTAAAAGGACTCGGATTGGAGCTTTCTTGAGCTCAGAAAAGATGATGTCATCTTTTCTGAGCCCAAGGCCATTTCTAATGACATACTTATGCATTTGCAGGGATATCCCGGGATCAGTGTAAATGGGGCTGTCCCGGGTCGATCCCAGGTCTTAGTGCAGTGTGAAAGGGGTCAGTCCCGGGAATGCATCCCGGGAGTGACCCGGGAGTGCGAGTGTAAAAGGGGTATTATTTGCATTGCTATGTGGCTAGGATGCACAAGCAGCTTCTGCTGATTAAAATTATATGTAGCATGCCTATATACTGTGTGAGACTGTGGCTGTATCTGCATATGAAATGCTACACACAGAATATAGGCATGCTGCATATCATTTTAATCAGCAGAAGCTGCTGATGCCCCTAGGCATATCAAATGCCCTAGGCAATTGCCTAATTTGCCTATACCTATGGCCGGCTCTGTGTGACACAAGCGATTACACCGTGCATGTAAAAATCAGGTGTGCACAAAACATATTAACATTTAGCAGCTAAATCTATGATTATTTTGGAGAGGTCTGTAAAGAAACCTCCATCTAGCCCTTTCTGTTTTTTAACTTGCCCAATGTATTCAATGTATGCCTCTTCACAGACCATTGAGTGTTTACGTCTCCTTTGAGGTCGCTGCTGAAGAACACAGGATAGTTAATACCAGTCTGGTGTATGTATAATGGTACTTTATTACTGCATACAGTATGTGGCCACTCTGGTTTTGAAAAGGTAAAAGTCACAAGCTCCACAATGAAAGACAGATGTATTCGTGAATGCGTTACGGCCTTTTCAGACAGCTTTGTACCTAACTGTCTACATTTGTGTGTCCCCAGGCTGTCACTCATACACTAAACAAGGCTGAAACATTTCTCAGCAGTTCAGTGTATCACTGACAGCCAATTTCACCGAGCATCCTCTGTCTTTTTATAGCCACATTTTCTCAGAGCCAATGAAAATCTGAAAAACAAAGATCAGCTAAGCTCATAGTATTAACAAATTCAGGCCAATTCACCAAGGCCAGGAGAATATCATAATTTACTTTTCATGGCTTAAAAGATGTTCCAGTTGAATTATTTATTTGTGACCTTTACAAGTGAAAGAACTGAAAGAATACATCCATAGATCTTCAAATCACATGGTTAAAAAACACTGAAATATTATTTTTATTTGCATTACTGTTGCTATGTTGTAATAGTACCTGTAACATAATACTTTTATTATATTTATAGTGCACTTACAGTACATAGTAACATAGTAATTGAGGTTGAAAAGAGGCAATTTGCCCATTGTGTTCAACCTATATTAAGTTGCGATGAATCTACATACCCGCTGAGTTTTATGTTTTATGACTAGTTAACTACTATAACTCATACAACCTCCGGATTAACCATTTTGATATTTTAAATATTATAACCTTGGATGTAATTTTCATTCAGAAATGTATCCATTCCTTTTTAAAATCCATTTACAGAGTCCGCCATTACCACCTTCCCTGGCAGGGAAGTCCACATCCTAATTGCCCTAACAGTGAAGAACCCTTTCCTCCATCGCATTCGGAAAGGGTTCTTCACTGTTAGTACATTAGGTCCAGTCGTTTTAAAAAAGGAGGGGACTGGCGTGCAGACCCCGTTGCAGGCCCCCTCCTCACCAGCAAAACCAGGTTGATTTTGCCATGTAAATGTTTGTCACTTAAAAAAAAAAAACAGGAAAACGGAGTGCAAACGGAGCCCCTTACAGGTTCGCCGAGCTCGCCACCGGGTCTATACCCACTCTATGGGTGTCATGGACACCCACGAGTGGGAATAGCCGCTGTGTGCCGGCTGCCGGCATTGTAAGCGGTCGGGATTCCGGTGTCAGGATACAGGTGTCTTATGGGGATTCTGCTGTCATTTTTGGCAGACTTCTGGGTGGGGGTGACACGTCCCCTTCCCTGCTAAGTATGAGAGAGACTCTGGCAGGAGCGTAAAATGAGGGAGGACTTAGCTAAAAGTCCCTCCTTATAATTGGTGACTCTCATAGCTGAATGACATCATCACATCAGATGGAATGACATCATTAATTACACTCACTTAAAAGAAGTGGCCCCTAATAAGTTATTCTTTGCTGATCCATGTGTGAGGAGAAGAAAGCATGCTAATTCTGTCTTCTGAAATGTCAAAGTACCGGGTCTAATATGTGTGGGTATGGCAGAAATAATTGCTGTTCGGTCTATAGATCTACTCTAAAAAGGTCTATAGTCAATAGGTTGACCACTAATGGTCGACATGCATTCGGTCGACAGGGTTAAAAGGTCCACATGTAAAAAGTAGACAGCTCAAAAGGTCGACATGACCATAGTCGACACACATATAGTCGACACAGGTTTTTTTTTATGTTTTCATTTTTTCCAACTTTTTCATACTATACCATCCACGTGGATTACGATTGGGAATAGTAACCTGTGTCGAGTGGCGCCTAGATAAGGGTAGGGGCGAGCAGAGGCGTCACTCACCTCTTATGTACCCGGTGCGGTAGGGGGCGTGGCCTCACTGAAGGAACGTGGCTTTGCGAGCCGCCCCATGGGAGGGGCGTGGCTTCATGGGAGGGGTGTGGCTAAATTTCCCGACCCGCATTTTGTCACTCCGGGGGTTCGGGAATTGTGGCCTGCCCCCAGAGACTAGCATGCCTGCAGTGCCAGCTCCTACATGGTGACAAGAGCCGGGTTGCTGCACATAATGTTACAGTGCAGCACCTGGCTCCTGTCACTGAGCAGGAGCAGGCACTTTGGTGTCACCCCTCGGCGGATGACATCCGGGTGCGGGCCGCACCCCCCGCACCCACCATGTGATGCCACTGGGGGTGGGTACACTTTACCCGGGCCTGGGCCTGTTGGAGGGCCCGGGGTCGGCTTCCCCCCCTCCCCCTTCCCTGATGCAGAGAGCCAGTAGGGAGAGGGAGAACTGAATGCCACTGCAGCAGACGCTCTCCCCAGCCCAGCACACGCTCCTCAGTGCTGTGTGCTAAGCTTTGGAGAGAGGCAGCTGCAGCCTGTCCTCTCCCTCGCTCTCTGTCTCTCTTGCTCCCTGCATGGGTGTAGGAGCGAGCGATTGCACCCTGTCTCTCTGGACACCGGCGCCCCCGCTTCGCGACCGCATGGAACAGATCATTGTTTTTTTATGGAGGGGGTCTGGTCATGCCCCCTCCATTTGGCTACGTCCCCCTCCTTGTGCCAGGGCCCACCAGAACTGTCTGTGGCTCTGTCTGTGCCACTCGCAGTGGTAGCAGAGGGAGGCACCTTGCCAGAAGTATGGCGAATGAAGCGATGAATGCGAGGAGAAATGGTACACTAAAGGGGATTGTCTGTGGCATAAAAGTGACAAAATACCCCCCCCAAAAAAAAAAATAGTGTCTACCTTTTTTGTGTCGACTTTTTCCCCAGTCAACGTTTTTACTGTCTACCTATTCTATGTCGACCTTTTGACCCTGTCGCCTTGATGCATGTTGGCCATTTGTGGTCGACCTGTTGACTGTAGACCTTTTTAGTGTAGATCTAATAATACACACCCAAATAATTACAGATACAGACAGCAATAGAGCAGCAGAGACAGATAGCAAGAGAGCAGCAATTAGAGACCGACAGCAAGAAAGAAGCAGAGTGAGAGCAGCAAGAGAGAACCAGAGACAGACAGCAAGAGAGCAGCAGAGAGAGACAGACGGCAAGAGAGAAGCTGAGAGATCCCGAGACAGACAGCAAGAGAGCAGCAGAGAGAGACAGACGGCAAGAGAGAAGCAGAGAGATTCAGAGACAGACAGCAAGAGAGCAGCAGAGAGAGACAGCAAGAGAGAAGTAGATTGAGAGCAGCAAGAAAGCAGCAGAGACTCAGCAAGTGAGCAGAAGGGACAGTCAGAAGTGCTGGTAGAGAGACAGGTAGTAGACAGCAAGCATCCCCAGCTCACCTTTGCCTGGATGGCTTCCTCATTGTGTAAGGCTACATGGGAGTAACTGTGCCTTAGTCCCGTCTCCTGGTGTAGGGAGAAGGGAACTCCCATGAGACAGAAGACCCCACTCTTCGCCCTCGGAGTGCTTGCTGGCGGGCCACCTGCTGGGGGTGCCTGGCTCTCCTTGGCACCGGCTGTCACATCCACTACAGACACTCTCAACACTTGCAGGACTCAGTACACCACTGTATCATTCAATAGCATGTTTCTGTCTTGCGCTATTGATCAAGACTAGAACGCACAGTGTCATGATAATATATAGTCAAGCATCAGAAAAGATACTAGAATAAAAAAATAACTAATATATGCAATACACCATACACACATGCACACATATAACATCTGTTCCACCGGCCTATCCATAATGGGTGCAGTGTGTACGGTGCATACGGGCGCCCCCCCCCCCCCGCATGCTGCACCCATTTTTTCAATGCTCACCTACTGGGAGTCCGGCGCCTGCTGTTGCAGCCCTGCAAAAGCACAATGAAAATGGCTCGGGGGCCAATTCTTGGCGTTTTGTGCATGCGTAGTAGGGAGAGTTGCCAGGAAAATTGCCAATACGGAAACCTGAGCATGCATTGTAGACTCTAGCACAGTGCTAGAGTCTACCAGCGGCTGCCGGCAAGAGAGAGAGAGAGGAGGGGGCCTAGGCGAGTCTACAGACGGGTTCCCTCCTCTCTTAAAACGCATCTGGACAGTGGGGTACAAGCAAAGACTGAAAGACATGCCTTATGAATCAATACTTCAGACCTAGGGCCTACTACAGACCTGATCGCAGCAGCAAATTTGTTAGCTAATGGGCAAAACCATGTGCACTACATGGGGGGGACATATAACATTTGCAGAGAGAGTTAGAGTTGGGTGGATTATATTGTTTCTGTGCAGGGTAAATACTGGCTGCTTTATTTCTACACAGCAATTTAGATTTCAGATTGAACACACAACACCCAAATCTAACTCTCTCTGCACATGTTATATTTGCCCCCCTCCTTGCAGTGCACATGGTTTTGTCCATTAGCTAACAAATTTGCTGCTGCGATCAGGTCTGAATTAGGCCCACAGACTGCACTTTCCTTTCTGCGTTCTTTTCCTCAGATAGTAATCTCACACTTTTGACATTTCAAGACAAATATTTTTTTATTGCTTTTTCTGCCAGTAAAAAAAAACCCGTCCAACACTTCTATTACTTTGTCTTATTGTTTTATCTTGAAATGAAAATAATGAGCTGCTCTATGCCAGTATATCTGCACTTTGATCAAATGTAAAGGGTGCATCTTCTTTCTGTAGCTGACATCCATCATCATAAACTATTTAAGCATTGTGTGGAGGTTCTCTAACATGTGCCCTGACAACACAACAGGTATCCCGCATCCTGCAGTCCTTTATAACAGCACCTTAGCTGAAGGAGTGAGGCAGGGCCGTCTTAACAGCAGTGTAGGCCCCTGGGCACAGCAATGCACTGGGCCCCAGTGGCGTCAGAACATTTTTCAGTTGGGAGGGGCAAGATAAAATCTCAATTTGGCGCCCCTAATTTATGGCCACCTTAGACAGGTCACTTGTACCTGTACGAAACTCTATGGAGTAGCAGTGAGTGAGTGACCCCTTATATACATTATGTCTGGGAGAGCTCCCTTACACACAATATGCCTGGTAAAGGGCCTAACTCAGATCTGATCGTAGATGTGCTAAATTTTACACATCTGCGATCAGTTACTCAGACATGTTGGGGGATGTCCAGCACAGGGATAGTCCACCTCGCATGTCTGGCTCCCCCCCCCCTCCTTCCTCCCGCACAGGTGTGAAAGCATCGCATAGCAGTGATGATTTTGCACCTGGCTAGTATCTCCCTTCCAATGCAGCCACTGCGGCACGCCCCCGCAACAGACCGGACACGCCTGCGTTGTCTGGACCGCACCCAGCCAACGGTGTTCTTACGGCGTTGGCGCGCCCTCTTTCGGCCCGCAACCACCTGTGCCTGTCAATCAGGCAGAGGTGATCGCAGCCCAGAGATGCTGTCAGCATCTTACTGGGCTACCGGGGTGCGTGCACACACCACAAAGGGGTTCAGACTGCGATCACTGCCGCTGCAGCAATCCAGTCTGAATTACCCCCAAAGCCCCTTATATACATTATGGCCCTCATTCCGAGTTGTTCGCTCGCTAGCTGCTTTTAGCAGCATTGCACACGCTAAGCCACCGCCCTCTGGGAGTGTATCTTAGCTTAGCAGAATAGCGAAAAAAAGATTAGCAGAACTGCTACTAAATAATTATTTGCAGTTTCTGAGTAGCTCTAGACCTACTCACAGATTGCGATCACCTCAGTCCGTTTAGTTCCTGGTTTGACGTCACAATCACGCCCTGCGTTCGGCCAGCCACTCCCCCGTTTGTCCAGACACTCCCACGTTTTTCCCAGACACGCCTGCGTTTTTTAGCACACTCCCGTAAAACGCTCAGTTACCACCCAGAAACGCCCATTTCCTGTCAATCACTCACCGATCAGCAGAGCGACTGAAAAGCGCCGCAGGATCCACAGCAAAGCTACTAAGTTTTTATTTAAATAACTAAGCCATTTTTTATTCTTGCAAACAAATATTGATTTCCCAGCAAATTAGACAACTGACGGTTTAACAGCTTTCACAAGAAACGTGGTAGCTTCCATTTTGTTTTTGAACATGACTTCCTTTCATCTTCAAAGTTCCTGCTTCATCTGTCTCCGGTTTGATAGAAACATTTTCATAATTTAAAAGATAACAGGATAGCTGTGAACCACTGAAAATCCTCCTGAGCATTAAATGCATGATAATAGGGAGATGTCTTATACAGTATGTGAAGGCAGATAATGGACGCAGAATGGCAGCTTATTAGTTTCCTCTGCCCTATGGTGAGTTACTGCCTCGCTTGCCAAGAGAGGTGATAAAAGAGTCTTCAGCTTAAAATCAGCGATGTTTTATAAGTGTGACATATGGATGCTGGCTCCAGTCTACTCCAGTGTGCGTTGTGGTGGTGGATGTTATGTAATGTTCCACAACCGTATCCGGACTCTGGGTCGACACCAATTGGTCCACAGTGACTAGGTATTAGAAATAGTTTGATGCGACCATTAGGTCGAAAGGTCGACATGAGTTTTTCAAATATTTTTTTCTTTATTTGAACTTGTTCATACTTTACGATCCACTTGGACTACGATTGGGAACGGTAACCCGTGCCGTGTGCAGCGGTAACGGAGCAAGGCACCCTGCCCGAAGCATGGCGAGCGAAGCGAGGGGACACGGTGCACTAATTGGGGTTCCCGGTCACTTTACGAAGAAAAACGACACCAAAAAAACATGAAAAACTCATGTCGACCTTTTTTCATGTTGACCTTGTTCATGTCGACCTAATGGCCGTGTCGACCTATTTCTAGTGTCGACCTAGCCACTGTTGACCAATAGGTGTTGACCTAGGCACTGTCGACCCTGAGTCCCATACCCCCATAAGTTGAGGGGGGGAGAGGCTGTCCTGGCGGCACGTACACATCTATCTGTGCGGATGGGCGGGGTGCGAGCTGTAAGCCAGGAAGCTGCATTGCTTGACGAGGCCCTGAGCAACTCAAATGAGAGAAGACAGACACTGGGCATGGGACTCAGGGTCGACACTTTCCCCTCAGTCATGGCAATGCCCCCTTTGGGTACTCTGGTTTCCTACCATAACTGACTTCAAACAAAAATGAACCCTAGTTTTTAAGTGTGTTTAGGGCAGACTAGATGGGCCAAGTAGTAGGCTATTGTTTTCCAGTCCTCCTTTGCCCAGTGTTTGTGACAATAATGTAGTAGTTCCTTTGTAATATTACCCTAATCCTAACGCCAATCCTAGCCCTAAACCTAACCCCTAAAGCTAAACCTAGCCCTAACCCTAATGTTGACCTTTTCACTATGTTGACACTTCATATGCAATATTCTGTCCAAGTGTCACATTTATTATGTCGACATTTTAAACATGCCAACATCATAACTGTAGACATTTGGGCAGTATGGATGGTGTAATGGTTAGCATTACTGCCTCACAGCAATGAGGTCATGGGTTCGATTCCCACCATGGCCCTGTGTGGAGTTTGTATATTCTCCCCGTGCTTGCGTCGATTTCCTCCAGGTACTCCAGTTTCCTCCCACAATCCAAAAATATACTGGTAGGTTAATTGGCTACCAACAAAATTAACTCTAGCGTGAATGTGTGTGCATGTACATGTGATAGGGAATATAGGCCCTCATTCCGAGTTGTTCGCTCGCAAGGCGATTTTAGCAGTATTGCACACGCTAAGCCGCCGCCTACTGGGAGTGAATCTTAGCTTCTTAAAATTGCGAACGAAAGATTCGCAATATTGCGATTACACATCTCGTAGCAGTTTCAGAGTAGCTTCAGACTTACTCGGCATCTGCGATCAGTTCAGTGCTTATCGTTCCTGGTTTGACGTCACAAACACACCCAGCGTTCGCCCAGACACTCCTCCGTTTCTCCAGCCACTCCCGCGTTTTTTCCGGAAACTGTAGCGTTTTTTCCCACATGCCCATAAAACGGCCTGTTTCCGCCCAGTAACACCCATTTCCTGTCAATCACACTACGATCGCCTGAGCGAAGAAAAAGCCGTGAGTAAAAATCCAAACTTCATAGCAAATTTACTTGGCGCAGTCGCAGTGCGGACATTGCGCATGCGCACTAAGCGGAAAAACGCTGCGATGCGAAGAAATTTTCTGAGCGAACGACTCGGAATGACCTCCATAGGTGGGTATTTACTAAGCAGTGATAAGAGCGGAGAAGTGAGCCAGTGCCACTGGCAACCAATCAGCACTGAAGTAACATCTATAATTTGCATACTATAAAATTATACAGAGCTGCTGATTGGTTGATGGGGCAACTTCTCCACTGGCTCACTTCTCCGCTCTTATCACTGCTTACTTAGTAAATTTCCCCCCATAAGCTCCACTGGGGCAGGGACTGATGTGAATGGCTAAATATTCTCTGTAAAGCGCTGCGGAATATGTGTGCGCTATATAAATAACTGGTAATAAATAATAATAATTATATATTCTGTCTAGAAAGTGAATGTTGACTATATGACCACATATCACGTGCGTTCTCAGTGTTATAGGGGGTCATTCCGAGTTGATTGCTTGCTAGCAGTTTTTAGCAGCCGCGCAAACGCATTGTCGCCGCCCACCGGGGAGTGTATTTTTGCTTTGCAGAAGTGCGAACGCCTGTGCAGCAGAGCGCCTGCAAAAACATTTTGTTCAAAACAAGACCAGCCCTGTTGTTACTCTTCGTGTGCATTGATTTTAACATTAGAGGGTTGGCTTTTGACTAGTGATGAGCGAGGTTCGGTTTTACTCGGTTTTACTCGGTTTTACTCGGTTCTCAAAACGGCATCTTATTGGCTATCCAAAACACGTGACATCCGTGAGCCAATAAGATGCCGTTTTGAGAACCGAGTAAAACCGAGTAAAACCGAGTAAAACCGAATCCGCTCATCACTACTTTTGACGTCACACACCCGCCCAGCGTTCGCCCAGCCACGCCTGCATTTCCCCTGACACACCTGCGTTTTTCTAAGCACCTCCTGAAAACGGTCAGTTGACACCCAGAAACGCCCCTTTCCTGTAAATCTTCTTGCGGCCGCTAGAACCTGTGCAAAACCACGAAAGCCTTTGTACCCGTACGTCGCGCGTGCGCATTGCGGTGCCTACGCATGTGGAGAAATGCCGATTTTTAGCCTGATCGCTGCGCTGCGAACAACAGCAGCTAGCGATCAACTCGGAATGACCCCATAGTACAATGTCTAAGAATGCCTGTTGAATACTGCAATTTAATGATGGTCTGTTAAATTAATAAGGTCCTATACATCTCTTAAATAGAGATTAAATGCTTCAAAATACAAATGTTACAAAGGTTACTGAAAATGAATAGAAACTGCGCTAAACAATACTCAAAAGATGTTTCCTTCAGAATTTGTCCTTAATACAATAGCTCATGTATCAGGAGATGAACAAAGAAGATGTAACTTGTATCAGTACTCTGACTCCAGAACAACATGATACTGTAGCTCGGTTTATTGCTCTCACCATCTCATTTGCATGCTGGTACTGAACCAATTACCGTGTCCCTAAGAACTCATACTGTGTTCCTTTATAAAAAATAAATAAATGTGCTGAAATACAGAACTGACTATATTTACTGAGTTTGACAAAACTAAGGGTTTTTTGAGGCTATACGGTAGTCACAAAGGGACTGATTCAGAATAAATTTCTTCCCATTATGTGCACTATAGCTTGAATGATTTCAGTATGCGCACTTTCAGACCCACATACATTGTGCCTGCATCAAACCTTACTACCAGCAAGGTCAGGGGTGAAGCTAGGCCTTCTGTCACTCATGGCAAATCTGTGGCTTGGAGCCCCCCACTCCTTTTGGTTAGTAGTCACGAATGGCTAGCTTGAATACAGCTGTCAATGTTGTAAAGGCTGATATGTATGTAGGGTGAGAAATTTTTCTTTAAAATGGTGGCAGTCAGGATGCCCTTGGTCACATGACTGACCGTGGCATCCCAACACTGAAGATGCCGACATCGAAGGTGGTAAGTATTCCTACCCCCATACTATACCCTAACCCTCTGGGGGTGTCGGCTTGGGCTAACCCTGGGGGGGGGGGGGGTTTAGGGCTAACCAGCAGAGGGCATCACAGTGAACGGCAAATATTTCAGAGACCATCAGTGACAACCATATAATGCAGAGAGCATCACAGTGACTGCAATATAATAGAGACCATCAGTGACCACCATAAAATGCATAGTGTTGAAGTGCCTGCCATATTATAGAGACCATCAGTGACCACCAGAGAGCATCGTAGTGCCAACAATATCATATCTATATATCAGCAGTGACTGTAGCAAATCACTATGAAATGAGGGGAGAAAGATCTGTCCTATTTCAGCAGCCCCCTCAGTCTTTCTTTCTTGATGCCCCCTTGACAGCTGGAGCCCAGTGGCCAGTGTCTCCAAACCCACTAGGAGTTACGCCACTGTCTCCAGCACAACAGACTGATTTCCCACCATATGCCCCTTGCTACTGCTCTCTTTCCCCAACTATGATCTAAAGAACCACATCTCTCCTTTGCCCAACACTCCACAAGTTCCCACATGTGATCTCGCTAGCCTCATTTCACTACCATCCCTGACTGAGTGCTGGACCATACAGTCTACAGTCCAGACCTTACCCTACACACCACCACAATAGTCTTATATCCATTCAAGCCATGCAGAAATCACTCCTCTACTACCCTTACTGCCACTGTTACTTGGCAGCTGACCAAACAACAAACTTCCTCCTACACTGACTCTCTATCGATAGACTGGGATCAAGGGAAATGACTAACCACTCCCATTAAAAAACAAAGTCTTAGGCCCAGATTTATCAGCTCCTGTTATTTTTCAAACACAGCCGTGTCACGTGACAGTTAGGAGCTGATTGGTTGGTACTTCATCACCGTGCTATTTATTACTCTCCAAGGCTTGATAAATGGGGGCCTTAGTCTTTTAAAAGCCTACCAGCTTTCACCACCCCTCTACTTTCTGAGACCTCATTACTGCCTTAACAACACTTGAATGTTGGTGAGCACAAACGCATTATAAAGCATTAAAGAGAAACTACGTATAACTGTTTAACACTTTAAGACAATATGCACCCGCAGAACATTATTAGGATTAGGACCAATGCAATACATCTAGTGCCAATGACCAGAGCCGGATTAAGGCTCTGGGGGGCCCGGGGCACTTCAGAGAGCGAGGCCCCTAATTAAAAGGCAGGCAGCTGAGATAGATATATATATATATATATATATATATACACATACATACATACATACATACACATATAAATACAAATACATATATACACACGCATATACAGTATTTTTACATATACTGTATATGCACACACAGATATATACACAGATACAGATAGATATATATAGATATATATATATCTAACAAACATTTATGCACATATGTATAGACACAAACGTGATGTGAGGCATAATAATACAGCCATCCAGCCTTACTTTTACTGGCAGGCTGCTGTAGCACAGGAGACAGGAGAGTGAGTGTTCGTTCCTCTCCTTCTCCTCCAAACACCGCTCCGTACCTGCTGCCATTTCCTACACTACATTCTCTCTTACAGCCTGCGTGCTCAGACGGTGACTGAGCCGCAGGCTGTTACATTACACACTATTGGACAGCTGAGCCATCGCTCAGCTGTCCTGTACTGATAGAGCTCCGATCTGTGGCGGGGGGCCCTTTTAGGAAGGGGGGCCCGGGGTACATACCCCCCGGGCCCCCCCCCTTAATCCGGCTCTGCCAATGACACCAGTGACCGTGTCCAGGAGGGGATTCTGCTCTTCCATAGTGCAGGTGCAATCATGGGGTTTGTACGTATAATGGCGGATTAGCGGCGCAGGCAGCAGGAGTCTCAGTGGGATGACAGAAGGCCACAGCGTTAAAGATGCAGTAGCAGTTACACATACATACAATAAATGTAGCAGCGCTTATTGCTGAATGATCATATACTGTACACAATTCCAATATTAAAAAAATAACAATTTTAATAAAATGGTTTAAAAGATGGGTTTATATAAATTTCATAGGACATACATAAAATAGGCCTCACATAGGGGTATTGCAACAACACTTAGGTTACCGTCTGATCCTATTATAATACCTCCTTGTTCGCCTTAAGCAAAGTCCCGGTTTGATCATTTTTCCGAGGATGTGAGTACCGAATCACTGGAGGGTAATTTGCACTAGTTAATAAAGTCAGAGTCCTCACAAGGGCTGTGACGAAATGTAGTACAATCCAAGGAACCAGTATAGATAAAGAAAGGCGTCCAATTGTAGGAGGTTGGACCGGAGGGTGCTGAGTTATAGTGTGGACCCCAGTTGAGGTCTGTGTTTAACTAACGCGTTTCACTGCTCCTGGCAGCTTTTTCAAAGGCAGCAGCAGTTGCAGCAAAAGATGCAGTTGTTACTGCAGTACAGTCCATCCCTGACCCAAACCCTTTTATTAAATACTTTGTGTGCATATACTGTATTTCATTTTGAGCACAAGAGTACGGTCTTGCAGTAAGGTGGATCCCTTGTCAGGGGCTACAGGCTTAAATGCATTTATCAATTAATGAACCAAATCTCCTCTTATTATTATTATTATTATTATTATTATTAGTAGTAGTAGTAGTAGTAGTTATTATGGTGCGTAAAATAATCTGTGCAGTGTTTCTCATTATTGTAGCACCTTACGATATGTAACTGTGGGGTTGCAGTTCTAAGAGAATTGAAACCTTCAGCTCCGTATTCCTCAGTGCGGTGTCTGTCTCATTTTTGTATCTATAGTAATTCTTGTATTTCATTTTTTTTTTCTTCATAGAACCCAGTTATTCTAGCACCTGTGATTGACTAACCTGCAATGAAGTGGGAGCGGCCAAGCACCCTTTTGTGTTCATTATTTTCTACTTTATTTTGATTGGTTCTTGTAGTTGTTACCTGTATATACATTCGGTGGATTGCTGTGACATTTTACCTTGGGGCATGGAAATTGTGTTCTTTTGTGCTGTAAATAAATCATCCTTAATGGCAAGATTCCAGTGTGACGCAGACTCATTTCTATTTCATATATATTGTGATCTGCGCGCACCTGGTAAAGTGATTAATTAAACATGTTCTCATTCCATTGCCTGATACACAATGCACAAAGTAAGATCTAGAATGCAAAATAAAAGAAAATATATATAAAAATTTTTTTAACTTCCTCTTGTCAAATTCATACCACATAAAAAGTAATTATCCTTCATTTAATTTATCTCCTTTTGCTTATTATATATGGATTTATATACATTAAAATCTTTGATGGCACTAAAACTTCCAAATCCATGTGTTTTTTATTATGGAGGAGAAAACAGGATACTGTAAATGTAGAATTTAAGGCATGAGGCATCAATGACTGTAACGTGCTAATAAAAGTAATGCCTCTTAGTTCTCACCTCTATTTTTAAAGGTGTAATACAGATGGAGCCTCGCTCATCTAGCCTTCTCTGCTGCACCTAGGTGCACCAAGGCTTATTAGCATAAGCCTTTAATCTATTGTTCTCAGCTGCAATACAATACAGAGAGAACAATACAGCAGGGGATATTACAGCAGGGGATTAAGTCTGACAGCACTGGCTCAATTAATCCTATTAAATGGATAGATGAGAAGGGCTCCGTCTGTATGATAATTATCCATTTTGCAGAGTTCACATGTAGCATGGATAAACTCAATACAATGTGCAGCTGCTGTTGAGATACGGTCACCATACCGGTGTTCGTGATGCTGGCAGTCGGAAATACCGATCCCGGAATACCAGCAGAGCTGAGAATACCGACGCAGAGATTCCGACATTGATCACAGTGTCGATGCCAGAATTCCAACTGTCGGCATCCTCGGGGCTAGGGAGTGTTGGGAGGGGGGGGGGGGGGTGTTATGGTTAGGCTGCTGGGGGGGGTTAGGGCTAGTCTGTGAGGAGGGAGGACTATGGTTAGGCACCACCACAGAGGGATAGGGTTAGGCTGCGTGGGTGGGACGGTTAGGGTTAAGCTGTGGGAAGTGGGTTTAGGTTTATGCCCCACCTGGGAAGGTTAGGTTAGGCTGCGAGGGGGGGGGGGGGGGTTAATGTTAGGCTGCGGGGAGAGAGGGTTAGAGGGGTAGGAGGTTAGGGTTAGCATACGTACTTAATAGGCATCGGAATCCTGCACGCTGGGATACCGCTGTCGGTATTCTGGCCACCGACATCCCAAGCGCCAGGATCCAGATGCCAAGCCCTGCTGTTTTGTTAAGGGTCAAGGGTCAGTAGTGCTTTTACACCCATATAAAACACATAGGAGACATACAGTATAGTGCAATATACAGGTTTTATTGGCGGCACAGCAAACAGGTTTATTTGGGTACTTCTGGCAGTAACAGAAGCAGGTAAGATGTACACAATGACAAGGTCCGATCATGGGTTGGAAGCAAGTGCCGATGTCCATGGCAGCCAGAATTACTACCTTATGCTACAGAGAATATCTGTCCAACTTCCTGTGTATAGTCACACCGCGTAATGCTTTACCTCTACAGCTGCAGCACACCGGCGTTCCGGATATCCGCAGTCAGAATACATATGCCGGAATCCTGACACTGGTCACAAGACTGATGCCAGGATCCCAACATCGAACACAATGCCATAGCCAGAATCTCAACTGCCAGCATCCTGACTGTAAGAGTGCAGGGGAGGGTTAGGGTTAGGCTGCAGGGGAGGGTTAGGGTTAGGCTGCAGGGGAGGGTTAGGGTTAGGCTGCATGGTGAGGGTTAGGGTTAGGCTGCATGGAGAGAGGGTTAGATTTAGGCGGCAGGGTGAGGGTTAGGTTTAGGGTTAGGCTGTGGGGAGAGAGGGTTAGGTTTAGGCATTAAGGGGGGACTTTGGGTTAGGCACCACCGGGGAGTGCTAGGGTTAGGCTGCAGGGTGTTGGTGGGGAGGGATAGCATCAGGCTGTGGGAACGGAGGGTTAGTAGGCGGGTTAGAACACTTTCCAACAAGTTGCCGGGATGCTACGCATCAAGATGCCGCTGTCAGTATGCTGAATGCCAGCATACCAAGTGCTGGGATACTGATACCATCCTGTAAAAGCACTCATTCTCACCCCATGCTTGGTTCTAAATATCCGTTTGACACAGGCATCCTATTTCCATCCATATGCCTAGATTAAGCTTAGAAGTTGTGTTGTACGCCCTTGGTACTCCTGTGAGACAAATCTAATCTGTGCATCCGCAGAGTAACCGCCCAGTTGCCAACCAGAAATGGCCATTGTCAGAGTGGCCATACACGGAGCAAGCCCACCCGCCCTTTTATCATCCCTCAATATGTGCATGCATGTTGGGGTGCATGCACAGTCTGCGATTGCTTCCCTCTGTGCATGCGCAGTCTACTGATAATCGTGGGATGCCTCCGATTTTGTTCTTACGTCCTACACACAATCAGTGCCACAAAGTTTAGAAGCAATAAATCCAAATAACAAAAGAAGCAAATGGAGAAAAGATGATCATGAGTAGGTCGAGTTCAGGAAAGGGAGAGTTCAACAGAATCACAAACAAGCCAAGGTGAAAAACACAGCGAAACAGGATACCAGAGCTATGCCAGACACACTGGCAAAATCTGTCCAGTGATTGCCGGTCACTGCTTGTTTGGCAACAACTAAGATTATAGAAGAAGCATAGCGCACTCTCATTGGGCATGCACCAGGACATTTCCCAACCCTGTAGAGCAACAATGTCTACGGCGACACACATTAGGTGGACACCTATTGGTCAACAGTGACTAGGTCAACACAGGAAATAGGTCGACATGGAAAAAGGTCAACTTGAGTTTAATGTTTTTTTGGTGTCGTTTTCTTTGCAAAGTGGCGAGGAACCCCAATTAGTGCACCGTGTCCCCTCGCATGGCTCGCTTCCCTTTTCATGCTTCGGGCAGGTTACCATTCCCAATTGTAGTCCATGTGGATCATAAAGTATGAAAAAGTTTAAACAATGGAAAAAAAATAGAAAAAATCATGTCGCCCTTTTTCCATGTCGACCTTGTTCATATCGACCAAATGGTCGTGTTGACTTATTGTCTGTGTCATCCTACTCAATATCGACCAATAGGTGTCAACCTAGTGTGTGTCGACCTAGACAGTGTCGACCTAGAGTCCGGATATTGTATGAGCAATATCCTAACATTGATAAAAAAGCAAAATGAAAGGACAGCGCTTTACGCTAACTGATGAACCAAGCTGCTATAGGAGTATGGAGGGAATCCACTTATCCCAATGTTATGTTAAGAAACCAAAATAAAATCTCCAAGCGCTCTGGTATCAGATGTTGACACTTCTATTAAATTAATGATCAAACATTTTTATATAAGGAATATTTTATTTAAAATATAAGCACAAAAAGAATACACAATTATTAAATGTATATCTATAAAAAATGTGAGTCCTAGTACCGGTATACTGACATACAAACAATACAACATAGAACATATATTTAAAGGTAAAATGCCTCCACAGGTTTTTCAACTTAGAGGATAATTGGTCCTTTATAGTGTGCTGGGTAATAGATCCCAAGCTTTTGTAGTGTCCTTGTTTGGGAGTCTGCTGTAAATATGACTCAGACAAAGTCCATAATCTTCCAGGGCATTCATCAACATAGACAAAAAAGTCACTTTTAAAAGTTGGGAATCGCCTCAACTTACTTGTACATCCGTGGGTGTCAGAAAAAGCATAGCATCAGATGTCCGCCGGCAGACGTGATATGGTGCTCTAGTATCAACTAGTTTCGCCTGTCTAGCAGGCTTCGTCAGGATAACCAAGTGCACCCTCTGTCATGCTTTTAAAGCTCCCTCTGACAGCGGTTCCCATGGAGACGGATAGACACTTCCGTTCCTCCGGTAATGGTTCCTATGGAGACGGGTAAACACTTCCGCCCCTCTGAAAACGGTTCCCATGGAGACGGATCGACACTTCCGCCCCTCGTCTCACTTATAGCCTTGCTTCCGCCCTTAGTTCAGTTTTCTATGTCGTCTTCACTGTTAGACAGCTTCCGCCCTTCTTTCATAGAGTCCTCCTCCACAGGACGCGTCACTTCCGTCCTCTTTCCTCACCGTTGTCATGGCTATGAATGCTTCGTTCACATTTCCATTTAACTTCCTCCATCTGTTCCGCCCTTAGTTCCCTTTGATAGCGGTTTCCTTGGGAACGTGTATAGAACTTCCGCCCCTCTTTTTATTTATGATATAGCTTCCGCCCTTACTCCAGCTTAGTATGTCACCTTCATTGCTTACAGCTTCTGCCCTTCTTTGTCAAACATTATTCTCTAGTAATGGGATTGGTTTTACCCCCTTGTTTAAACACACAGACAAAACAACATAAATCACAGTGACTTAAAATCTTTTTAGATAATTACTTAATACCTAATTTTTTTAGAAAATATATATATATATCTTTTTATAAGGGATGTATATGTTTATACCAAATATTTAATATTTAATAAATAAACAGAGGTGATACTGATAGAACCAGTCCTTTTTCAATTCTCTTTCAGAAATGGATGCAGGTCCCATTCAACATTGAGGCCTCCCGGTATTAGTGTTCCTAGATTGAACATTGTTCTTGCTTCTTCCTTCAATAACAAGTCATTCCAGTTTCCACCTCTCCAGGGTTTCTTTACCATTTTAATACCTATAAACTTTAAACCTGAGGGATCACTATTATGTTTCTTGGTGAAATGTTCTGGAATGCTGTGATGTTCCATATTTTTCCTTATATTATTTAGATGTTCATTAATTCTGACGTATAGGTTGCGGTACGTCTTCCCCACGTATTGTAGCCCACATGGGCATATAAGTAAATAAATCACCCCTTTCGAATTACAGGTAATTCTTTCATTTATTTTATATTCCTTTCCTGTTTTACTTGATGTATATTTTTGAATTGGTTTCGTCGATGTGTTCTTAGTTTTTTTACAGGCTATACAATTATGACAATTGAAGAAACCTGGTTCTGATTCTTTTAGCCAAGTTTCTTTCCCTTTTGTCTCTTTCCTAAGGATCCCTTTTACGATTTTATTTTTTATTGTAGGCGCTCTCCTGAAGATCACTTTTGGTTTCCTGGGTAGAATATCTTCCAATTCTTTATCGGCTTTCAAGATATGCCAATGTCTAAAAATACTTTTTTCTAATAAACCTCGTTGGCTTGAATAATTCGTTAGGAACAGAATTTCATCTTGGATGTTCTTCTTTTCTTTATAGCGAAGGAGATCATTTCTGTCTATTAGATCCACTTCTTCTTTTTTAGGCTTGATCTTTCATAGTTCTTATTCTCAAATTGTTGAATTAATTTCCTAGTTTGTTGTTCATAATCTTCTTTCCTTGAGCAGTTTCTCCTAATCCGCTTCATCTGCCCCTTTGGAATATTCGAAAGCCACTTCGGATGGTGATTACTCTGGAAATTTAAATAGCTGTTGCAGTCTACATCCTTTGTAAAAGTTCTGGTCTCTATTTTATTCTCCTGAATGAATATAGTAAGATCTAAAAAATTCACGCTAAATTCACTGATTTCTTTTGTGAATTCTAAGTTAAACACATTATTATTTAGCTGCTCAATAAATTTCTCTAAGTCCATGGACTTTCCATTCCAAATAAGGATGACATCGTCGATATATCTTGCCCATAAGACGATTTTATTCAAATATGGGTTATTCTTCCATATATGCTCATTTTCCCATTGTGCGAGAAATAAATTAGCGTAAGAAGGGGCAAAGTTTGTGCCCATGGCTGTGCCTTGGGTTTGGATATAGCAATCATCTGCATATCAGAAATAGTTATGATTAAGAGTGAATTTTATTCCTTCCAAAATAAAATCAATTTGATCTTTACTCAAACTTGATTCATTTGTAATAATTTTCCGGACATTTTCCATTCCTTGATCATGTTTTATTGAGGTGTACAATGACTTTATGTCACATGTAGCCAATAGGTAGCCCTCTTTCCACATAATTCCATTTAATTTATTTCAAATTTGCGTGGTATCTTTAATATAACTTTGCTGATTAATTACAAAGGGTTTTAGAAATGTATCTATATAACAAGAAAGATTGAAGGTTAACGATTGGATTCCAGCTATTATTGGCCTTCCCGGTGGAGTGGTTTGATCCTTATGGATTTTTGGCAGATGATAGAAGTAAGCCATCATCGGATATTCTGGATAAATGAACTTATATTCATCTTTTGTTAAGATCCCTTTCTCCAGAGCTTCCTTAAGGATTTTTTCTAGTTCTTTTCTGAATCCATCCGTAGGGTCTTTCTGTAGAAGTTGGTAGGTTGTTTCATCACTTAGGAGTCTTCTTGATTCTTTATCATATTGGTCTGTGTCCATAAGGACAATACCCCCTCCTTTATCCGCCTGTTTAATCACGATCTTTTCATTCTTTTGTAACATTTTGAGGGCCTTACTCTCGTTCTTAGTTAAATTCCATTTTCCTTTCTGTCTGATGTTGTCCGGTATTCTTCTGATATCATCTTCTACCATTCTTTGGAAAGTGGTAAGGTAGTGGTCTTTCAGATGGGCTGGATAAAACGTAGATCTTTCCTTTAGGTTTGAATGTTCAAATCCGTCCAATCTTGTTTCTCTTTCTCCTATATTCTCTTTTTCTTTCCGCTTAAAAAACTTTTTCAACGTGATTTTTCTAATGAACTTCTCCAAATCTATAAAAGTATTAAATTTATCAAGAGTATTCGTCGGTGCAAATTTTAGGCCTTTCTGCAAAATTGATGTCTCAGAGGCACTTAGGTTATATTTACTTAAGTTGAATATCCCCTGTGTTGAGACTTCTTCGCTGTTTTTTTCAGTTTTTTCTTTTGACCTGTTTTTTGTTCCACCTCGCTTTCCCCTTCTGTTGTATTTGAATCTCTCTTTCGTCTCCGTCTATTTTTCATGTTTAGGTCTGGTGATTTTTTTGGGATTGCTCCTAGATTTAAAGAGGAGGTGTTCTTCTGAGCTAGTTCTAAAAAAGCATCTAGAAAAGCTTCTGTATCATCCACTTCTTCATCTTCTTCCTCTACTGAATGTTTTTCTCCACTTCTTGGTTTGCTTTTTCCTCTATTATTCAATCTTGCCATCAATGTTCGAGCTGAGACATCAAGTTTTTCTTGGTGATCTTCTCTCCCATGATTAAAACTTTTTTTCAAAGTCTCCGCTGTAGGATATCTATCTCTCCTATATCTATAAGGAGCCTCATATCTTCGTTCTTCTCTTTCCAACCTCCGATATCCTTCCTCATTATTCCAGGTGCTTGGATACCTGTCTGTCATTTGTTTCCTGGTTATTGGTGACCTCATTCTAGTACGTGATTGTTCCCAATACCTATCATTGAGGTTCCTACTTCTATAACCATACTTCTCATTTGGTATTGGATAGATCTGTTCCCTAATTCTATCCCTCTCTTTCCGTTGATTTGAATTATCTCTGGTCGTATTCCATTGACGAGCCAAACGGTAGTCATTTCTTGGTCTATTTTCTATTCCGTTCGTTTGGTTTTCTATTTTCCAATTTCTGAAATCCCCCTTGTAGTCTTCCAAATCCCTGACAAGTTTCTTCCGTTTCTGCTCAATTACTTCATTTTCTATTTTCTGAAGTTTATTCTTAGTCAGGGTCTCGAGGTTCAGATAATCTGTCAGTTTCTCTAGGGGTTTGAATTTTTTTCGTATATTAAGAATTTCTTCCTCTAGATCTCTAATAGATGCTTCCCTGTCATCAATAATTAGTTTCATTAAACGAAAAGAACATGCATCTAATATGTCATTCCATTTTTTTTGCAAATTCACCATTTTTTGATAAAAATGATGGTACTTTGGTCATTCTTAGACATCTAGGGATCATCTGTTTTTCAATATATTTCCCAAGTGTGGTACCTTCCCACCATTGTTTAATTTCTTGTATCTGTAATTTTTCTAATCTAGTATATAATTCACAAAATGTTTCCTCCGTCACCTCTGTTATTGTTTGTGGGGTTCTTCCTTGTACTGGTATTAAATCATTTAATAACCTTATACGTTCTTCTTTATTGAGTGTCATCGTGCGAATAGCTGCTGCCCTTTAAGTGGAAAAAGACTTTAAAAAAGCAAAATGAAAGGACAGCGCTTTACGCTAACTGATGAACCAAGCTGCTATAGGAGTATGGAGGGAATCCATATATCCCAATGTTATGTTAAGAAACCAAAAGAAAATCTCCAAGCGCTCTGGTATCAGATGTTGACACTTCTATTAAATTAATTATCAAACATTTTTATATAAGGAATATTTTATTTAAAATATAAGCACAAAAAGAATACACAATTATTAAATGTATATCTATAAAAAATGTGAGTCCTAGTACCGGTATACTGACATACAAACAAAACAACATAGAACATATATGTAAAGGTAAAATGCCTCCACAGGTTTTTCAACTTAGAGGATAATTGGTCCTTTATAGTGTGCTGGGTAATAGATCCCAAGCTTTTGTAGTGTCCTTGTTTGGGAGTCTGCTGTAAATATGACTCAGACAAAGTCCATAATCTTCCAGGGCATTCATCAACATAGACAAAAAAGTCACTTTTAAAAGTTGGGAATCGCCTCAACTTACTTGTACATCCGTGGGTGTCAGAAAAAGCATAGCATCAGATGTCCGCCGGCAGACGTGATATGGTGCTCTAGTATCAACTAGTTTCGCCTGTCTAGCAGGCTTCGCCAGGATAACCGAGTGCACCCTCTGTCATGCTTTTAAAGCTCCCTCTGACAGCGGTTCTCATGGAGACGGATAGACACTTCCGTTAATCCGGTAATGGTTCCTATGGAGATGGGTAAACACTTCCGCCCCTCTGAAAACGGTTCCCATGGAGACGGATCGACACTTCCGCCCCTCGTCTCACTTATATCCTTGCTTCCGCCCTTAGTTCAGTTTTCTATGTCGTCTTCACTGTTAGACAGCTTCCGTGCTTCTTTCATAGAGTCCTCCTCCGCAGGACGCGTCACTTCCGTCCTCGTTCCTCACCGTTGTCATGGCTATGAATGCTTCGTTTACATTTCCATTTAACTTCCTCCATCTGTTCCGCCCTTAGTTCCCTTTGATAGCGGTTTCCTTGGGAACGTGTATAGAACTTCCGCCCCTCTTTTTATTTATGATATAGCTTCCGCCCTTACTCCAGCTTAGTATGTCACCTTCATTGCTTACAGCTTCTGCCCTTCTTTGTCAAACATTATTCTCTAGTCATGGGATTGGTTTTACCCCCTTGTTTAAACACACAGACAAAACAACATAAATCACAGTGACTTAAAATCTTTTTAGATAATTACTTAATACCTAATTTTTTTAGAAAATATATATATATATCTTTTTATAAGGGATGTATATGTTTATACCAAATATTTAATATTTAATAAATAAACAGAGGTGATACTGATAGAACCAGTCCTTTTTCAATTCTCTTTCAGAAATGGATGCAGGTCCCATTCAACATTGAGGCCTCCCGGTATTAGTGTTCCTAGATTGAACATTGTTCTTGCTTCTTCCTTCAATAACAAGTCATTCCAGTTTCCACCTCTCCATGGTTTCTTTACCATTTTAATACCTATAAACTTTAAACCTGAGGGATCACTATTATGTTTCTTGGTGAAATGTTCTGGAATGCTGTGATGTTCCATATTTTTCCTTATATTATTTAGATGCTCATTAATTCTGACGTATAGGTTGCGGTACGTCTTCCCCACGTATTGTAGCCCACATGGGCATATAAGTAAATAAATCACCCCTTTCGAATTACAGGTAATTCTTTCATTTATTTTATATTCCTTTCCTGTTTTAATTGATGTATATTTTTGAATTGGTTTCGTCGATGTGTTCTTAGTTTTTTTTACAGGCTATACAATTATGACAATTGAAGAAACCTGGTTCTGATTCTTTTAGCCAGGTTTCTTTCTCTTTTGTCTCTTTCCTAAGGATCCCTTTTACGATTTTATTTTTTATTGTAGGCGCTCTCCTGAAGATCACTTTTGGTTTCCTGGGTAGAATATCTTCCAATTCTTTATCGGCTTTCAAGATATGCCAATGTCTAAAAATACTTTTTTCTAATAAACCTCGTTGGCTTGAATAATTCGTTAGGAACAGAATTTCATCTTGGATGTTCTTCTTTTCTTTATAGCGAAGGAGATCATTTCTGTCTATTAGATCCACTTCTTCTTTATTCTTTTTTGGGCTTGATCTTTCATAGTTCTTATTCTCAAATTGTTGAATTAATTTCCTAGTTTGTTGTTCATAATCTTCTTTCCTTGAGCAGTTTCTCCTAATCCGCTTCATCTGCCCCTTTGGAATATTCGAAAGCCACTTCGGATGGTGATTACTCTGGAAATTTAAATAGCTGTTGCAGTCTACATCCTTTGTAAAAGTTCTGGTCTCTATTTTATTCTCCTGAATGAATATGGTCAGATCTAAAAAATTCACGCTAAATTAACTGATTTCTTTTGTGAATTCTAAGTTAAACACATTATTATTTAGCTGCTCAATAAATTTCTCTAAGTCCATGGACTTTCCATTCCAAATAAGGATGACATCGTCGATATATCTTGCCCATAAGACGATTTTATTCAAATTTGGGTTGTTCTTCCATATATGCTCATTTTCCCATTGTGCGAGAAATAAATTAGCGTAAGAAGGGGCGAAGTTTGTGCCCATGGCTGTTCCTTGGGTTTGGATATAGCAATCATCTGCATATCGGAAATAGTTATGATTAAGAGTGAATTTTATTCCTTCCAAAATAAAATCAATTTGATCTTTACTCAAACTTGATTCATTTGTAATAATTTTCCGGACATTTTCCATTCCTTGATCATGTTTTATTGAGGTGTACAATGACTTTATGTCACATGTAGCCAATAGGTAGCCCTCTTTCCACATAATTCCATTTAATTTATTTCAAATTTGCGTGGTGTCTTTAATATAACTTTGCTGATTAATTACAAAGGGTTTTAGAAATGTATCTATATAACAAGAAAGATTGGAGGTTAACGATTGGATTCCAGCTACTATTGGCCTTCCCGGTGGAGTGGTTTGATCCTTATGGATTTTTGGCAGATGATAGAAGTAAGCCATCATCGGATATTCTGGATAAATGAACTTATATTCATCTTTTGTTAAGATCCCTTTCTCCAGAGCTTCCTTAAGGATTTTTTCTAGTTCTTTTCTGAATCCATCCGTAGGGTCTTTCTGTAGAAGTTGGTAGGTTGTTTCATCACTTAGGAGTCTTCTTGATTCTTTATCATATTGGTCTGTGTCCATAAGGACAATACCCCCTCCTTTATCCGCCTGTTTAATCACGATCTTTTCATTCTTTTGTAACATTTTGAGGGCCTTACTCTCGTTCTTAGTTAAATTCCATTTTCCTTTCTGTCTGATGTTGTCCGGTATTCTTCTGATATCATCTTCTACCATTCTTTGGAAAGTGGTAAGGTAGTGGTCTTTCAGATGGGCTGGATAAAACGTAGATCTTTCCTTTAGGTTTGAATGTTCAAATTCGTCCAATCTTGTTTCTCTTTCTCCTATATTCTCTTTTTCTTTCCGCTTAAAAAACTTTTTCAACGTGATTTTTCTAATGAACTTCTCCAAATCTATAAAAGTATTAAATTTATCAAGAGTATTCGTCGGTGCAAATTTTAGGCCTTTCTGCAAAATTGATGTCTCAGAGGCACTTAGGTTATATTTACTTAAGTTGAATATCCCCTCCGTTGAGACTTCTTCGCTGTTTTTTTCAGTTTTTTCTTTTGACCTGTTTTTTGTTCCACCTCGCTTTCCCCTTCTGTTGTATTTGAATCTCTCTTTCGTCTCCGTCTTTTTTTCATGTTTAGGTCTGGTGATTTTTTTGGGATTGCTCCTAGATTTAAAGAGGAGGTGTTCTTCTGAGCTAGTTCTAAAAAAGCATCTAGAAAAGCTTCTGTATCATCCACTTCTTCATCTTCTTCCTCTACTGAATGTTTTTCTCCACTTCTTGGTTTGCTTTTTCCTCTATTATTCAATCTTGCCATCAATGTTCGAGCTGAGACATCAAGTTTTTCTTGGTGATCTTCTCTCCCATGATTAAAACTTTTTTTCAAAGTCTCCGCTGTAGGATATCTATCTCTCCTATATCTATAAGGAGCCTCATATCTTCGTTCTTCTCTTTCCAACCTCCGATATCCTTCCTCATTATTCCAGGTGCTTGGATACCTGTCTGTCATTTGTTTCCTGGTTATTGGTGACCTCATTCTAGTACGTGATTGTTCCCAATACCTATCATTGGGGTTCCTACTTCTATAACCATACTTCTCATTTGGTATTGGATAGATCTGTTCCCTAATTCTATCCCTCTCTTTCTGTTGATTTGAATTATCTCTGGTCGTATTCCATTGACGAGCCAAACGGTAGTCATTTCTTGGTCTATTTTCTATTCCGTTCGTTTGGTTTTCTATTTTCCAATTTCTGAAATCCCCCTTGTAGTCTTCCAAATCCCTGACAAGTTTCTTCCGTTTCTGCTCAATTACTTCATTTTCTATTTTCTGAAGTTTATTCTTAGTCAGGGTCTCCAGGTTTTGATAATCTGTCAGTTTCTCTAGGGGTTTGAATTTTTTTCGTATATTAAGAATTTCTTCCTCTAGATCTCTAATAGATGCTTCCCTGTCATCAATAATTAGTTTCATTAAACGAAAAGAACATGCATCTAATATGTCATTCCATTTTTTTGCAAATTCCCCATTTTTTGATAAAAATGATGGTACTTTGGTCATTCTTAGACCTCTAGGGATCATCTGTTTTTCAATATATATCCCAAGTGTGGTACCTTCCCACCATTGTTTAATTTCTTGTATCTGTAATATTTCTATTCTAGTATATAATTCACAAAATGTTTCCTCCGTCACCTCTGTTATTGTTTGTGGGGTTCTTCCTTGTACTGGTATTAAATCATTTAATAACCTTATACGTTCTTCTTTATTGAGTGTCATCGTGCGAATAGCTGCTGCCCTTTAAGTGGAAAAAGACTTTAAAAAAGCAAAATGAAAGGACAGCGCTTTATGCTAACTGATGAACCAAGCTGCTATAGGAGTATGGAGGGAACAACAAACTAGGAAATTAATTCAACAATTTGAGAATAAGAACTATGAAAGATCAAGCCTAAAAAAGAATAAAGAAGAAGTGGATCTAATAGACAGAAATGATCTCCTTCGCTATAAAGAAAAGAAGAACATCCAAGATGAAATTCTGTTCCTAACGAATTATTCAAGCCAACGAGGTTTATTAGAAAAAAGTATTTTTAGACATTGGCATATCTTGAAAGCCGATAAAGAATTGGAAGATATTCTACCCAGGAAACCAAAAGTGATCTTCAGGAGAGCGCCTACAATAAAAAATAAAATCGTAAAAGGGATCCTTAGGAAAGAGACAAAAGGGAAAGAAACTTGGCTAAAAGAATCAGAACCAGGTTTCTTCAATTGTCATAATTGTATAGCCTGTAAAAAAACTAAGAACACATCGACGAAACCAATTAAAAAATATACATCAATTAAAACAGGAAAGGAATATAAAATAAATGAAAGAATTACCTGTAATTCGAAAGGGGTGATTTATTTACTTATATGCCCATGTGGGCTACAATACGTGGGGAAGACGTACCGCAACCTATACGTCAGAATTAATGAGCATCTAAATAATATAAGGAAAAATATGGAACATCACAGCATTCCAGAACATTTCACCAAGAAACATAATAGTGATCCCTCAGGTTTAAAGTTTATAGGTATTAAAATGGTAAAGAAACCCTGGAGAGGTGGAAACTGGAATGACTTGTTATTGAAGGAAGAAGCAAGAACAATGTTCAATCTAGGAACACTAATACCGGGAGGCCTCAATGTTGAATGGGACCTGCATCCATTTCTGAAAGAGAATTGAAAAAGGACTGGTTCTATCAGTATCACCTCTGTTTATTTATTAAATATTAAATATTTGGTATAAACATATACATCCCTTATAAAAAGATATATATATATATATTTTCTAAAAAAATTAAGTATTAAGTAATTATCTAAAAAGATTTTAAGTCACTGTGATTTATGTTGTTTTGTCTGTGTGTTTAAACAAGGGGGTAAAACCAATCCCATGACTAGAGAATAATGTTTGACAAAGAAGGGCAGAAGCTGTAAGCAATGAAGGTGACATACTAAGCTGGAGTAAGGGCGGAAGCTATATCATAAATAAAAAGAGGGGCGGAAGTTCTATACACGTTCCCAAGGAAACCGCTATCAAAGGGAACTAAGGGCGGAACAGATGGAGGAAGTTAAATGGAAATGTAAACGAAGCATTCATAGCCATGACAACGGTGAGGAACGAGGACGGAAGTGACGCGTCCTGCGGAGGAGAACTCTATGAAAGAAGGGCGGAAGCTGTCTAACAGTGAAGACGACATAGAAAACTGAACTAAGGGCGGAAGCAAGGATATAAGTGAGACGAGGGGCGGAAGTGTCGATCCGTCTCCATGGGAACCGTTTTCAGAGGGGCGGAAGTGTTTACCCATCTCCATAGGAACCATTACCGGAGGAACGGAAGTGTCTATCCGTCTCCATGAGAACCGCTGTCAGAGGGAGCTTTAAAAGCATGACAGAGGGTGCACTCGGTTATCCTGACGAAGCCTGCTAGACAGGCGATACTAGTTGATACTAGAGCACCATATCACGTCTGCCGGCGGACATCTGATGCTATGCTTTTTCTGACACCCACGGATGTACAAGTAAGTTGAGGCGATTCCCAACTTTTAAAAGTGACTTTTTTGTCTATGTTGATGAATGCCCTAGAAGATTATGGACTTTGTCTGAGTCATATTTGCAGCAGACTCCCAAACAAGGACACTACAAAAGCTTGGGATCTATTACCCAGCACACTATAAAGGACCAATTATCCTCTAAGTTGAAAAACCTGTGGAGGCATTTTACCTTTAAATATATGTTCTATGTTGTATTGTTTGTATGTCAGTATACCGGTACTAGGACTCACATTTTTTATAGATATACATTTAATAATTGTGTATTCTTTTTGTGCTTATATTTTAAATAAAATATTCCTTATATAAAAATGTTTGATCATTAATTTAATAGAAGTGTCAACATCTGATACCAGAGCGCTTGGAGATTTTCTTTTGGTTTCTTATCCTAACATTGATGTCTTTATTTGCACTTGTTTGGATACAACTTTAGTGGCATTTGTGAATTTTAATACAAATGATTTGAAATTGGTTTGAAGGGTTGAGCGCTGAAGAATGCGCTATCAAGTTTAGCTTCAGATTATTCACGTTCAAAAGATTTCTCAATCACAATCATTATCTGTTGATCATTATCATGTGGATCATTGAACAAGAAAATTAGTTGGGGTGAAAATAAATTTCTCTAACGTCCTAGTGGATGCTGGGAACTCCGTAAGGACCATGGGGAATAGCGGGCTCCGAAGGAGGCTGGGCACTCTAGAAAGATCTTAGACTACCTGGTGTGCACTGGCTCCTCCCACCATGACCCTCCTCCAAGCCTCAGTTAGATTTCGTGCCCGGCCGAGGTTGGATGCACACTAGGGGCTCTCCTGAGCTCTTAGAAAGTTATAGTCTTAGAATTTGTTATTTTCAGTGAGACCTGCTGGCAACAGGCTCACTGCAGCGAGGGACTAAGGGGAGAAGAAGCGAACTCGCCTGCTTGCAGCCGGATTGGGCTTCTTAGGCTACTGGACACCATTAGCTCCAGAGGGATCGACCGCAGGCCCAGCCTTGATGTTCGGTCCCGGAGCCGCGCCGCCGTCCCCCTTACAGAGCCAGAAGCAAGAAGATGGTCCGGAAAATCGGCGGCATGAAGACTCTGTCTTCACCAAGGTAGCGCACGGCCAGTGGCGGTTCTTGCCACGGGCAAGCAGGACTTTTGCCCGGGGCGCCGCCTTCCGGAGGGCGCTGGTGCCATCCGGAGGGCGCCGCACCGTGGCAAGATCCGCCACTGCTGCCCGCTGTGTCCCCCGTCCGCCTCCGCTGCCCGCTGCCGTCCCCGTCCTCGGCGCCTCCTGTGAAGGGAACTAGACGCTATGCGTCTAGTTTCCCTTCGTGGAGAGTAACTGCTGAGCGGTGCGCGATGACGTCATCGCGCACCGCACAGCAAAGGTCCTCTCCACGAAGGGAACTAGACGCATAGCGTCTAGTTTCTCTTCGTGGAGAGGACCTTTTGCTGTGCGGTGCGCGATGACGTCATCGCGCACCGCTCAGCATTCAAGCGGCGCTTTCAATGTACAGGGGGCGTGACTCACCACGCCCCCTGTATTAGGCCACGCCCCTTTCCTGCCCGGGGCGCTCTGCGCCCTTGAACCGGCCCTGCGCACAGCACTGCAGCTGTGCGCCATTGCTCCTCTCACACACTTCACACTCCGGTCACTGAGGGTGCAGGGCGCTGGGGGGGGCGCCCTGAGGCAGCAATAAAAACACCTTGGCTGGCTAAAATACCTCAATATATGGCCCCAGGGGCTATATATGAGGTAAATACCCCTGCCAGAATTCCATAAAAAACGGGAGAATAGGCCGCGAAAAAGGGGCGGAGCCTATCTCCTCAGCACACTGGCGCCATTTTTCCCTCACAGCTCGGCTGGAGGGAAGCTCCCTGGCTCTTCCCTGCAATTCTACAGTACAGTAAGAGGGAAAAGAGAGGGGGGGCATTAAAATTGGCACTGTATACAGTATATTATATAAAAGCTATTAGGGACATAACTCAGTTAGTCCCTGTATATATATAGCGCTCTGGTGTGTGCTGGCATACTCTTACTCTGTCCCCCCAAAGGGCTTTTGTGGGTCCTGTCCTCGTTTAGAGCATTCCCTGTGTGTCTGCGGTGTGTCGGTACGGCTGTGTCGACATGTTGAATGAGGAGGCTTATATGGTGACAGAACAGAGGCCGATATATGTGATGTCGCCCCCTGTGGGGCCGACACCAGAGTGGATGGATAGGTGAAAGGTATTAACCGACAGTGTCAACTCCTTACATAAAAGGGTGGATGACGTAACAGCTGTGGGACAGCCGGCTTCGCAGCCCGCGCCTGCCCAGGCGTCTCAAAGGCCATCAGGGGCTCAAAAACGCCCGCTCTCTCAGATGGCAGACACAGATGTCGACACGGAGTCTGACTCCAGTGTCGACAAAGTGGAGACATATACACAATCCACTAGGAACATCCGTGACGTGATCCCGGCAATAAAAAATGTGTTATACATTTCTGACTTTAACCCAAGCACCTCTAAAAATGGGTTTTAGGTTTGGGGAGAAAAAACAGGCAGTGTTTTGTTCCCCCATCAGATGAATAAATGAAGTGTGTGAAAGCGTGGGTTCCCCCGTTAAGAAACTGGTAATTTATAAAAAGTTACTGATGGCGTACCCTTTCCCGCCAGGTGGATAAGTTACGCTGGGAGATATCCCCTAGGGTGGATAAGGCGCTCACACGTTTGTCAAAAAAGGTGGCACTGCCGTCTTAGGATACGGCCACTTTAATAGGTACCTGTTGATAAAAAACAGGAGGCTATCCTGAAGTCTGTATTTACACACTCAGGTACTAGACTGAGACCTGCAGATAGTGCTGCTGCAGCGTGGTCGGTGACCCTGTCAAACAGGGATACTAGTTGGCAAACATAAAAACATATTAAAGACATCGTCTTATATATGGGGGATGCACAGAGGGATATTTTGCCGACTGGCATCCAAAATAAATGTAATGTCCATTCTGTCAGGAGGGTATTAGAGACCTGTCACTGGACAGGTGATGCTGACTTAAAAAGCGCATAGAGAGCCTTATAAGGGTGAGGAATTATTTGGGGATGGTCTCTGGGACCTCGTATCCACAGCAACTGCTGGGAAGAAATAATTTTACCTCAGGTTTCCTCACAGACAAAGGTACAGTCCTTTCGGCTTCAGAAAAGCAAGCGGGTCAAATGGCGCTTCCTTTCTGTACAGAGACAAGGGTAGAGGGAAAAAAGCTGCACCAGTCAGCCTGTTCCCAGAATCAAGATTCTTCCCCCGCCTCCTGTGAGGCCACACCATGACGCGGGTGCTCCACAGGTGTAGCCAGGTACGGTGGGGGGCCGTCTCAAAAATTTCAGCAATTAGTGGGCTCGCTCACAGGTGGATCCCTGTTTCTTTCAAGTAGTATTTCAGGGGTACAAGCTGGAATTCGAGATGTCTCCCCCCAGCCGTTTCCTAAAATATGCCTTGCTGACAACTCCCTCAGGCAGGGAGGCTGTGCTAGAGGCAATGTATAAGCGGTATTCCCAGCAGGTAATACTCAAGGTGCCCCTACTTCAACAAGGACGGGGTTACTATTCCACACGGGTTGGGGTACCGAAACCGCATGGTTCGGTGTGACCCATTTTATATTTAAAATCCTTGAACACAAAAATTCAAGTTCAAGATGGAATCGCTCAGGGCGGTTATTCCAAGCCTGGATGAGGGGGATTACATGGTATCCTGGGACATCAAGGATGCTTACCTGCATGTCCCCATTTACCATCCTCGCCAGGAGTACCTCAGATTTGTGGTACAGGATTACCATTACCAAGTCCAGACACTGCCGTTTGGACTGTACATGGCACCGAGGGTGTTTTATCAAGGTAATGGCCGAAAGATACTCCTTCAAAAAAAGGGAGTTGTAATTATCCCGTACTTGGACAATCTCGTTATAAGGGCGAGGTCCAAGGAGCAGTTGGTAGTCGGGGTAGCACTATTTTGGAAAGTGCTACAACAGCATGGTTGGATTCTAAACAGTCCAAAGTCACAGCTGGTTCCTATGACACGTCTACTGTTCCTGGGGATGGTTCTGGACATAAACCAGAAATAGTGTTTCTCCCGGAGGAGAAAGCCAAGGAGTTGTCATCTCTAGTCAGAGACCTCCTGAAGCCAAAATAGGTAGCGGTGCATCATTGCACACGAGTCCTGGGAAAAATGGTAGCTTCCTACGAAGCAATCCCATTAGGCAGGTTCCATACAAGAACTTTTCAGAGGGACCTGTTGGACAAGTGGTCCGGATCGCATCTTCCGATGCATAGGCTGATAACCCTGTCTCCAAGGACCAGGGTATCTCTACTGTGGTGGCTGCAGAGTGCCCATCTTCAAGAGGGCCGCAGGTTCGGCATACAGGACTAGGTCCTAGTGACCATGGATTCCAGCCTTTGAGGCTGGGAGGCAGTCACACAGGGAAGAAATTTCCAGGGACTTTGGTCAAGTCAGGTTATTTCCCTACACATAAATATTCTGGACCTGAGGGCCATTTACAATGCCCTGAGGCCGGCAAGGCCTCTGCTTCAAAACCAGCCGGTACTGATCCAATCAGACAACATCACGGCAGTCGCCCATGTAAACCAACAGGGCGGCACAAGAAGCAGGATGGCGATGGCAGAAGCCACAAGGATTCTCCGATAGGCGGAAAATCATGTGTTAGCACTGTCAGCAGTGTTCATTCCCGGAGTGGACAACTGGGAAGCAGATCTTCTCAACAGACACGACCTCCACCCGGGAGAATGGGGACTTCCTCCAGAAGTCTTCCAATAGGATTGTACACCATTGGGAAAGGCCACAGGTGGACATGATGGCGTCCCGCCTCAACAAAAAGCTATAAAAGATATTGCACCGGGTCAAGGGACCCTCAGGCGATAGCTATGGACGCTCTGGTAACACCGTGGGTGTACCAGTCGGTTTATGTGTTCTCCCCTCTGCCTCTCATACCAAAGGTACTGAGAATAATAAGAAGGCGAGGAGTAAGAACGATACTCGTGGATGGCCAAGAAGAGCTTGGTACCCAGAACTTCAAGAATTTATATCAGAGGACCCATGGCCTCTGCCACTCAGACAGGACCTGCGGCAGCAGGGGCCCTGTCTGTTCCAAGACTTACCGCGGCTGCGTTTGTCGGCATGGCGGTTGAACGCCGGATCCTGAAGGAAAAGGGCATTCCGGAGGAAGTAATTCCTACGCTTACTAAAGCCAGGAAAGAGGTTACAGCAACTCATTATCACCGCATATGGCGAAAATATGTTGCATGGTGTGAGGCCGAAAGGGCCCCAACAGAGGAATTTCAACTAGGTCGATTTCTGCATTTCCTGCAAGCAGGAGTGACTATGGGCCTTAAATTGGGTTCCATTAAGGTACAGATCTCGGCTCTGTCGATTTTCTTTCAAAAAGAACTAGCTTCAGTACCTGAAGTTCAGACATTTATAAAAGGAGTGCTGCAGAGTCAGCCCCCGTTTGTGCCTCCTGTGGCACCTTGGGATCTCAACGTGGTGTTGAGTTTCTTAAAATCACATTGGTTTGAACCACTAAAAACTGTGGATCTGAAATATCTCACGTGGAAGGTGGTTATGTTATTGGCCTTGGCTTCTGCCAGGCGAGTATCAAAGTTGGCGGCTTTGTCTTGTAAAAGCCCTTATTTGATTTTCCATATGGATAGGGCAGAATTGAGGACTCGTCCCCAGTTTCTCCCAAAGGTGGTGTCAGCGTTTCACCTGAACCAGCCTATTGTGGTGCCTAGGCTACTAGGGACTTGGAGGACTCCAAGTTGCTAGACGTTGTCAGGGCACTGAAAATATATGTTTCCAGAACGGCTAGAGTCAGAAAATCTGACTCGCTGTTTATCCTATATGCACCTAACAAGCTGGGTGCTCCTGCTTCTAAGCAGACTATTGCTCGTTGGATTTGTAGTACAATTCAGCTTGCACATACTGTGGCAGGCCTGCCACAGCCAAAATCTGTCAATGCCCATTCCACAAGGAAGGTGGGCTCATCTTGGGCGGCTGCCCGAGAGGTCTCGGCTTTACAACTTTGCCGAGCAGCTACTTGGTCAGGGGCAAACACGTTTGCAAAATTCTACAAATTTGATACCCTGGCTGAGGAGGACCTGGAGTTCTCTCATTCAGTGCTGCAGAGTCATCCGCACTCTCCCGCCCGTTTGGGAGCTTTGGTATAATCCCCATGGTCCTTACGGAGTTCCCAGCATCCACTAGGACGTTAGAAAAAATAAGAATTTACTCACCGGTAATTCTATTTCTCGTAGTCCGTAGTGGATGCTGGGCGCCCATCCCAAGTGCGGTTTATCTGCAATACTTGTACATAGTTATTGTTAACTAAATCGGGTTATTGTTGAGCCATCTGTTGAGAGGCTCTAATGTTTCATACTGTTAACTGTGTTTCATATCACGAGTTGTACGGTGTGATTGGTGTGGCTGGTATGAGTCTTACCCGGGATTCAAAATCCTTCCTTATTGTGTACGCTCGTCCGGGCACAGTACCTAACTGAGGCTTGGAGGAGGGTCATGGTGGGAGGAGCCAGTGCACACCAGGTAGTCTAAGATCTTTCTAGAGTGCCCAGCCTCCTTCGGAGCCCGCTATTCCCCATGGTCCTTACGGAGTTCCCAGCATCCACTACGGACTACGAGAAATAGAATTACCGGTGAGTAAATTCTTATTTAATCTCAACGAAATACTGTACTTATACAAAAATACTGAAGTATAGAGATAATTATTTTTAAGTTGCAGCAAAAGTTCTAAAAAAAAAGGTGGTTCTTCCATCTGAATCTTATTCTGTCGTGGAGGACATTAATATCAGAAATAGTTTGTGACCCCATTCTACAATACAGAGACATAATCATTATAACACAATACAAAGACATAATCGTTATAGCACATATAACGTAATATGAAGATATAGGGGTCTATTTATTAAGCCTTGGATGGAGATAAAGTGGATGGAGAAAAAGTACCAGCCAATCAGCTCCTAACTGCCATGTCACAGGCTGGGTTTGAAAAATGACAGTTATGAGCTGATTGGTTGGTACTTTATCTCTGTCCACTTTAGCTCCATCCAATGTTTAATAAATAGACCCCATAATCAATATAGCACAATACATAGACATAATCAATATACTGTAGTCACACATCAGATTTATGGATATTGAATATGTGCAAGTTTTTAATCCAACCAATATATACATTGGAAATTAATCTAATAGCTGTGCAGTTCATTGCCACATTGATGATTTGCTTAATACAGTATATTAATTGTTAAAATTGTTATTTCCATAATGATAATTAAACATTGGAAGTGTCATATATGAAAGGGAAATCTCTGTCTAGATCATTCTTCTATATGTTTGGTCAGCCGAGCACAACCACTTCATTCCTTGTGTTGTTAAAACTAAATAAGTATTTTTATCTGTGAACAATTGCATAGTACAACTGATCTTGTCTAAGACGGTGCAAAAAAAACACTTGAATTCCCCCCATAGAGGTGAGGAGAAGTGTTGGCCTTTTATTATATAGGATGTAGGCAATTGCACATTACCACTTCTCTAGTCCAGTGTGCAGAATGTAATTTTTCGTTTATGATATGCTTCTACATGTATGGACTTGTTATGAATCTAGAATGGAATTGATAATATGGATCCATGCAGTACCAGTTCTCTTGATATGCAAAGTGCCATAATTCGCATCATTATTCATTCTTTGCTATTTCATAATTCTCTGTTCATCCTCCTTCCTTGGATAATCACATCCTTCGGTATCTTCCTTGACTCACTCTTACATCCATCCATCTGTTGTGCTAGTCTGTAATACTCTATAATAGTGCTTTCAATTTATCTTTGTTGATTCTATATATACACAACACTCTTTGAAGTGCTTCTATTTTAGCCATTTCTTATAGATCCAGTCTTCTCTTTCTAACTTCAATTCCTAATGACAGACCCGGCCCTAACCAATATGATGCCCTAGGCAAGATTTTGGCTGGTGCCCCCTAGCACCACCGCTGGTTCTGCCTCTGACCTTGCACATTTTTCCCAGCACCATTACCCCTCACCCATAGCAGTCCTTGTACCCCCTATATTTTAAATAGGAACAGTTCGCACATTTGACGCACAGCCCAAAAAGGGGCATCTTCTTGCTGGGAAGGGACATGGCCACACAATAGTAACCCCAATTCCAATTACGCCACACAGTACTGCAACTTTATTCACATTTTATCTTGCGATAGTGTCCATAATTCATATTACATCCCACAGTAGTATCACTTTACCTTATAAACGTTACTCCTCACAGTAGAGCCCCTTATTCACATTACATCACACGGAATTGCTCCTTATTCACATTACACTACACCTTATTGCTCTTTATTCACATTAGACAACACAGTAGTGCCCTTTCTATTTGCAACGCCATATAGTAGAGCACCTTATACACATAATGCCACACATTAGTAATGCATTATACACAATTCCACACAGTAATGCCCCTTACACATATGAGACACATTAATGTCCTTATAAACATAATGCACCTTACACATTATGACAACCTTTATTAATGCCCTTTTACACATAATGTCCCTTACGCACATGCCGCACATTATTAATGCCCTTATAAACATAATGACACACATAGTGCCCCCTACACATTTGCTGCACATTATTAGTGCCCCTATACACATAATGACACACATACATTAGTACCCTGTTACACATATGCCGCACATTATTAATGCCCTTATACACATAATGACACACATAGTGCCCCCTACACATATGTTGCACATTATTAATGCATTTTTACATGACACACATAATGCTCCTTACACATATTCTGAACACTACTGCACAACCAACCCACTCACATGCACACAGCACTCACACTGCCACTAACACTGTGACCTCTGCCTCTGCTTGGATGCAGATGTGTCCTCACAAATCTTGCATCAATGCTAACGTCGGGCACATTTTTTTTTATGAAAATGCATCTTATTTGCATTGCTATGTGGGTAGGATGCACAAGCAGCTTCTGCTGATTAAACTGATATGCAGCATGCCTATATACTGTGTGAGACTGTGGCTGTATCTGCATATGAAATGCTACACACAGAATATAGGCATGCCACATATCATTTTAATCAGCAGAAGCTGATGATGCCCCTAGGCATATCAAATGCCCTAGGCAATTGCCTAGTTTGACTATGCCTATGGCCGGCTCTGCCTAATGAATCTCTTCTGGGAATGTTCAAGCCATCCCTATTTTCTGATGTTCTTCTCTCACCATTATTCTTTCTCTTCCCATAATTTTCTTTCATTTTTGTCACTTTGTTCTTCCTGTAGGTCATTTGCCATTTTTCTATTCACCTTCATCTATTTATTTCCTCCCATTCGCTTTCTTTTTCTCACCCTTTCATCTTATCTCATCACCCTTTCCTTTCACCCTGCAAGGCACACGCCATCCTCTCTACGTTTCCTTCTGCTCTTTCCAACATTCACTTAGCGGCCAATGGGGGTCATTCCGAGCTGTTCGCTCGTTGCCGATTTTCGCAACGGAGCGATTAAGGTGAAAATGTGCATGGTACGCAGTGCGCATGCGCTAAGTATTTTAGCACAAAACTTAGTAGATTTACTCATGTCCGACCGAAGAATTTCCATCGTTGAAGTGATCGGAGTGTGATTGACAGGAAGTGGGTGTTTCTGGGCGGAAACTGACCGTTTTCTGGGAGTGTGCGGAAAAACGCAGGCGTGCCACGATAAAACGCGGAAGTGTCTGGAGAAACGGGGGAGTGGCTTGCCGAACGCAGGGCGTGTTTGTGACGTCAAACCAGGAATGAAACGGGCTGCGCTGATCGCAGTGTAGGAGTAAGTCTCGAGCTACTCAGAAACTGCTAAGAATTTTCTATTCGCAATTCTGCTAATCTTTCGTTCGCAATTCTGCTAAGCTAAGATACACTCCCAGAGGGCGGCGGCCTAGCGTGTGCAATGCTGCTAAAATCTGCTAGCGAGCGAACAACTCGAAATGACCCCCAATATTGTAGCAATTACTTAATCCATCATTAAGTCTTCTCCTTATGTAGTATATGTTTCATGTTCCTTTATATATACATAGTATAAGATATATAGATATAAAAAAATATATATATTTATATATATATATATATATATATTTACGTTGCCCAAGTAGGCGGTGCTTACAGCTACTGAAAAACGACAGGAGTCTCACTTCCGCTGTCAACGTTTCAATGTTAACTTAACATTTTCGTCAGGACAAACAAGAAAAACAACTTGCCTTACCTTTATCACCTCTTCCGACTGTGCATGGCACCGTCCGCCCGCCGCGTCCCGATCTGTCCAAATGACGTCATTTGCAGGTGCTGGCGTCCAATGCCTTAGCAACAGACCGGAATACACTATACATAAATCAAAATGAAAAAAAAAACAGAGTTAATATAAAACACCAATACGAGATACATAGTAACGCCCACAATAATACAATAAAAGATACCATAAAGATCACGGAGAAACAGTCACCATGCTCTGGTATGAATCACTCAGATAAATACATGTAGATGCATTTTAACAATGTGCATGATGTCCCTGTGTAATAACAGCACATAATAATAATCCAACACCAGAGCAGCATAAACAATAGCAGGTCACTGACCCCACAATTCACATACTAAATGTCCAAGTCCCAATACAATCAAGATAGATGTTTTAAAGAGAACATATTAACTCCACACCTAACTCTAGTATAAAATCACTTAGGAACCAGCTTGAAGTTCATACTGTACAACACAGCCCTTCTGATGGTCTCTTCACTTATAGTTGGGATCTGTGCACAGACATTGTAATGCTGCAATTAGCTAGCTGATAGTATCTAACGAGCTTGTAGAAAACACATGAACTTAGGTTTAATAGCAAATAGCTGTGAGTGCCGCCTACTTGGGCAACATATATGTGGTGACGGGGATTCAACTTGTTACTTATGGAGGGCACCGGCCATTTTACTTTTATCCGGGTTGTATGGAGTGCCGCTAAAGTGCTGTAATAATAATAATATATATATATATATATATATATATATGCTATGATTTACCGGCAGATGGGATGACGCTCGCCACGCTTCAGGCCCAGTGGCTTGCTTCGCTCACCACAGGTTCTATTCCCACTCGGGTGGTGACATGGACCCACCAACTGAGTGGGTATACCAGGCAGCCGTCGGAATTTCATCTGTCGGTATTTCACCGGCTGCCAGGGTTCCGGCATTGGTCTCCTGAACGCCGGGATAAGAACAGACGGTATTTTAACTGCATCCCATAGGCCTAATTCAGAGTTGATCGCAGCAGCAAATTTGTTAGCAGTTGGGCAAAACCATGTGCACTGCAGGGGGGGCAGATATAACATGTGCAGAGAGTTAGATTTGGGTGGGGTGTGTTCAAACTGAAATCTAAATTGCAGTGTAAAAATAAAGCAGCCAGTATTTACCCTGCACAGTAACAAAATAACCCACCCAAATCTAACTCTCCCTGCACGTTATATCTGCCCCCCTCCTCTGCAGTGCACATGGTTTTGCCCAACTGCTAACAAATTTCCTGCTGCAATCAACTCTGAATGACTCTCTCTCTCTCTCTCTCTCTCTCTCTCTCTCTCTCTCTCTCTCTCTCTCTCTCTCTGTCTCTCTCTCTCTATATATATATGATATCTGGATGTGGATATAGATCTCAGCCTTAAGTAAATCAGTTTGACTGAAAAACCACATTGAGAGTGTCAGCTAACCCCTAAATATTCAGCATGGGTAAATTGCCGTAAAAAAATTTACATAGGTAAAAAGGAATTATCAGAAGTTTGCTTACACCTAATTGACCTCCTGCTCTAAGATACGCAAAGCAAACCTCTGTTTATTTTTATATCAACTTGTTTTTTTCATTGCTATACATATTTTACCTATTTTTTCACCGATTTTAGTTGAGAAAGTCTTTTAGATATGCTGTTTTATATATAAAAGAACTTACGTGCTATATCCTGTCTATAATAACCTTTCTACAGTATATAATTTTTTTTTATATTGGCTATATAATCCCTCATTAAGAATTGTATATGCACTCCACTATTCTCATTTTACTATAGTCTTAACACCATTGGTCGCTAATACATTTTATATATATATATATATATATATATATATATATATATATATATAAAAGCAGAAAGTACCGGCTCTCCCATCAGCTGTACACCCGCGCCGGGTGCCCGCAAGATAAAGTTCAATAGACACAAATGGATGTGCGGCACTCCAGACGACTTAAGTAACGAGACTCAGGCAGTAAATGAAAGCAACGTTTCAATGTTTAACACATCGTCTTCAGGCTTAACAAACACACATAAAACGACACTCACCTAAATAGTGATCTCACCCCTGTGACTGGCGCCATTGATCCGGAGGCGGGATTGCAGCCCGCTCAGGTGCGCGAATGCAAGCGTCACTGACATCATCATAGTGCTCCCATCACCAAGGCAACATGACAACAAGCATAAGCTACATAGAAAAACATGTATCATAACATAAGCCTACTTACAATTAGCAATTACACAGGTACAGGCCTATCGTGACTAATCATCGTACTAATGGCCCAAATTTTAAATTCATATGTTAAAACCTATCTATGTGCATATAATACATATCTATAACTGCATTATGCATAATGCTAAATGGCAGACTCATACTAAATACCCCAGGGTCCTAAACCAAACAGCTCAAACCCAGATGTTCATTTAGTCCACGAGGTGCCATAGTATCTAGCCGCTGGATCCATTGGACCTCTAATTGCAATCATTTTAACCCTCTATTCCCCCCTCGAAGAGAGGGCTGAACCTGATCGATCATCCTGTACTTCAAGGAGGTCAATGTATGTCGGGCTTTGGCAAAATGCCGAGCCACAGGCTGATTTTTGGATGTTCAGCTGACTATAGATAAAGGTAAAATTACCACATCATTGTATTCTAAGCCCACTGACAGTAACAATTACCTTCACTTTTCAAGTAGCCACCCATTGCCTCTAAAACGGGGGCTACCTTATTCCCAATTCTTGCGGGCTAAACGGATCACTTCTGATCCAGAATTAGCTATACATCATATTGACAATATGTCCCAAAAATTTCTGGAGCGAGGGTATGACCCCCTGTTGTTAAATCAGGCTAAAACCAAAGTTATGGTATTAGACCGCCAACAGCTATTAAATCATCATAAAGATAAGGATAATGACAGCATTCTACCCTGGGTTAATGGTTTTCATTCAGCCAGCAATTCCATTAAGAGGTCAGCTAAAAAACATTGGCACTTGATCCAATCGGATCCAGATTTGCCGCTTACACATACTAAACTAATGCCATGTTACCAACGACCTAGAAACCTACGGGATATATTAGTGAAATCGGATATTTATGATCCAGCACAACAAACCATGGCATTTGCGGGTAGAAAAGGGTGTTACAAGTGTACCTGTACCACTTGCCAGTATCTGATCTCTGGTAGTACCTTCCAGCATCCGCATACTGGTAGGACGTACCAGATCAGACACCGTTTGACATGTAGTTCCAGGTCTGTCGTTTATCAACTTTTGTGCCCCTGTGGCCTGTCATACATAGGCAAAACGGAGAGGGCATTTAAGGAGCGTATGACAGCCCACAGGTCAGCCATTAAAGCTGCCATAACTTCAGGTTAAAGGCGATCAGCCTGTGGCTCGGCATTTTGCCAAAGCCCGACATACATTGACCTCCTTGAAGTACAGGATGATCGATCAGGTTCAGCCCTCTCTTCGAGGGGGGAATAGAGGGTTAAAATGATTGCAATTAGAGGTCCAATGGATCCAGCGGCTAGATACTATGGCACCTCGTGGACTAAATGTACATCTGGGTTTGAGCTGTTTGGTTTAGGACCCTGGGGTATTTAGTATGAGTCTGCCATTTAGCATTATGCATAATGCAGTTATAGATATGTATTATATGCACCTAGATAGGTTTTAACATATGAATTTAAAATTTGGGCCATTAGTACGATGATTAGTCACGATAGGCCTGTACCTGTGTAATTGCTAATTGTAAGTAGGCTTATGTTATGATACATGTTTTTCTATGTAGCTTATGCTTGTTGTCATGTTGCCTTGGTGATGGGAGCACTATGATGATGTCAGTGACGCTTGCGTTCGCGCACCTGAGCGGGCTGCAATCCCGCCTCCTGATCAATGGCGCCAGTCACAGGGGTGAGATCACTATTTAGGTGAGTGTTGTTTTATGTGTGTTTGTTAAGCCTGAAGACGATGTGTTAAACATTGAAACGTTGCTTTCATTTACTGCCTGAGTCTCGTTACTTAAGTCGTCTGGAGTGCCGCACATCCATTTGTGTCTATATATATATATATATATATATATCTCCTATATAATAGCCCAGATCTGTGACTTTGTGACTCATTTGCTAACGCTGGGCGGAGTCACAACACTGGGCAGAGTTAGTCAAATGAGTCACAGATCTGGGCAAATCTATAGGAGACTAGGAGCAGAAGCAGCTGGTATGGGCATGGCACAGGCAGGGGTGCATACCTGCCAGCTTTCTTCAGGCAGGAGGGACACACACACACACACACACACACACACACACGTGGTGAAAAGGGGGCGTGGTCAACGAAAAGGGGTGTGGCTTCACGGGAGGGCCCACGGTTTTTGTCAGTGAGGGGGCATGCCCAGTGCTCTGTGAGCTGCTGGCATGCCCCCAGGGGCGGATTATGAGTCCGGGGGGCCCAGGGCACTTGAGACAGGGGGGCCCTATCTCATTGCTGCGCCTGCTGTGGGTTTGGGGGCGTGGTCTAATTGTGGCCCACGGGGCCACGCCCCCTTATGCACATTCCGGAGATTTATTTTTTTTCGTGGGATTTTGGCCCCTCAGCTAGGGGTAAATCCAGAGGGGGTGGTCGCTCCCCCCTACACACCCACACAGGCAGAAGAAAGCAGGGAGGCTGCTGCCTCCCTGCACCACCACAGACCTGCCAACACGCAGCAGAGTGTGCTGACTGTAGCACAATGCTGCTGCTGTTGCAGGACGGGGGAGCTTCAGAGCTGGGACAGAGCTACTCCAGCCGGGGAGGCCCCTAAAACTGTGGGGCCCACGGTACGTACCCCCTGGCCCTCCCCTCTTAATCCGGCTCTGCTGCCAGAACCCCCCCTTAATCCGTACCCCCTGATGCCCCCTCTCCTCCTGTCTCCACTAAATAGACGCTGTGCGCATCTATTCACTGCTGCTCTGCTAAGCAGAACAGCGAGTTCAGGAGCTTCCCAACTGCCCCCCCCCCCCACCGGGGGACACTGCGGGCCATGGGTGGGACAGCGGGACAGACCCAAAAAAATGGGACTGTCCCGCAAAAATCGGGACAGTGTGGAGGTATGGGGGTGTATGAGGGGGTAAGCCGTACAGACAGACGGCACCGGCTCACTGTGTGCTTAACCCCCCCCACATCAGCAAACTCAGCAGGGGCTCTCTGGCGCGGAGGAGCGTCACTTTCTGGCACACTCCACGCTTCTTAGCTGCAGTTTTGTGGGGCACCTGCCGCTGTGCAGGTTCCGTCCTGCCTCTGTTATCTCCAGCCCCGGCAACCCCACCGCTAGCTGCAGTGCTGCCACCCGCAGTGAGGTGCGCCCAGCTCCTTCACACACTTTAGCCGGCGGGTAGCGCTGCAGAAGTCCGCGCTGCTTGCAGGCTCCGACCCGCTCCTCCCTCCAGCCGCAGCGTCTCCCGAGGCTAACCAGTCACTCCCAGTCTCCCCTTACCACAGTGCCCGGCAGCTGCGCGAGGTCTCCGGTGTGTGACTGAGGAGGGGGGGGGGGGATGCGGACGGCCAGAGGAAGCAGGACTCCAGCCTGAGAGAGTCAGCCATTCCAAGTCTCCACCAGCAGCAGATCCCAACAGGTTGGAGTGGAACAGCAGCAGCCAGCAGCAGTGACTCCGGTAATACACATCTGTCTGTCACCACTGTTTTGTCCCTAATACCAATCTCTCCCATGCCCTGTGTTCTGTCATGTCCCTGTAACCCCTGGCCTTGCCCTTTCACCCTTATCCTGGCCCTTTCACCCGTATCCTGGCCCTTTCACCCTTATCCTGGCCCTGTCACCCTTATGCTGGCCCTGTTACCCCTATCCTGGCCCTGTCACCCCTGTGCTTGCCCTGTCAACCCTATACCGGCCCTGTCACCCCTGTCCTGGTCCTGCCGCCCCTACCCTGGCCATGTCACCCCTATCCTGTCCCTGTCATTTCTGTCCTGGCCCCGTCGCCCCTGTCCTGGCCCCGTCACCCCTGTACTGGCCCCGTCACCCCTGTCCTGGCCCCGTCACCCCTGTTCTGACCCTGTCACCCCTGTCCTGGCCCTGTCACCCCTGTCCTGGCCCTGTCACCCCTGTTCTGACCTTGTCACCCCTGTCCTGGCCCTGTTACTGCATACCCTCCAACTACCTTTCTGGCAGGTACAGTACACGCAGTGCCTCCAGACCCCTCCCCAATGCACCACACCTACGTACCTTGCCCTCCACCACATGCGGCACTCCACCCCTCCTCCACACGCTGTGCCTCCAGACCCCCTACACCACCCGCGGCTCCCACTCCACCGCCCCTCCACCACCCACAGCACCTCCAGGCCCCCTCCACCATCCACCCCCCCATATATCTCTCCCCCCACACCTGCCCCCCCTCCACCTACAGCATCTGCAGACACCCTCCTCAATCCGTGGTCCCCCCCTCCCCCACCCACGACACCCCCACACCTGCCCCTCCACCACCTGCAGCGCATCGAGACCCCCTTCCCCATCCGCCGCACCACCTGTACCTGCTCCTCCCCCACCCATGGTGCCTCCGGACCCCTACCCCCGGCACCTCCGCCACTTCCAATCCCACAGCACCTCCGGAACCCTTCACCCATCCGCAACATCCCCGCACCCACCCGTGGCACCCCTGCCCCGCCCCACCTGCAGTGCCTCTGGACCACTCCCCCATCTGCAGCCCCCACTCCTCTGCTCCTCCCACATCCGCAGCCCCTCTCGACCCTTCCCCATCCGGGGGCCCCCCCACTTCCGCCCCCTCCTCCACACGCAGCATCTACAGACACCCTCCCCCATCCGCAGTCCCCCCCGCACCCGCTACATTCTTTACATCATGCCCTGCAGGTGCTGTTCACGCCGTCGCAAGGGGCTGCGCCTCTTTCACCATTGCACGCCCTTTCATTGTGCAATATTTAACCACTAACAAAGGAATGCAGGTAATACTCCATATAATACAAATATTAAACCCCAGAAAGGCATGCAAGGGTTAAGGGGTCGTAGCCCCTTTGCGACGGTGTGAAGAGCGCCCGTAGGGCGCGATGAAGCACCTAGTATACATATATATATATATATATATCTCCTATATAATAGCCCAGATCTGTGACTTTGTGACTCATTTGCTAACGCTGGGCGGAGTCACAACACTGGGCGGAGTTAGTCAAATGAGTCACAGATCTGGGCAAATCTATAGGAGACTAGGAGCAGAAGCAGCTGGTATGGGCATGGCACAGGCAGGGGTGCATACCTGCCAGCTTTCTTCAGGCAGGAGGGACACACACACGTGGTGAAAAGGGGGCGTGGTCAACGAAAAAGGGCGTGGCTTCACGGGTGGGCCCCCGGTTTTTGTCAGTGAGGGGGCATGCCCAGTGCTCTGTGAGCTGCTGGCATGCCCCCAGGGGCGGATTATGAGTCCGGGGGGCCCAGGGCACTTGAGACAGGGGGGCCCTATCTCATTGCTGTGCCTGCTGTGGGTTTGGGGGCGTGGTTTAATTGTGGTCCACGGGGCCACGCCCCCTTATGCACATTCCGGAGATTTATTTTTTTTCGTGGGATTTTGGCCCCTCAGCTAGGGGTAAATCCAGAGGGGGTGGTCGCTCCCCCCTACACACCCACACAGGCAGAAGAAAGCAGGGAGGCTGCTGCCTCCCTGCACCACCACAGAGCTGCCAACACGCAGCAGAGTGTGCTGACTGTAGCACAATGCTGCTGCTGTTGCTGGCAGGACGGGGGAGCTTCAGAGCTGAGACAGAGCTACTCCAGCCGGGGAGGCCCCTAAAACTGTGGGGCCCACGGTATGTACCCCCTGGCCCTCCCCTCTTAATCTGGCTCTGCTGCCAGAACCCCCCCTTAATCCGTACCCCCTGATGCCCCCTCTCCTCCTGTCTCCACTAAATAGACGCTGTGCGCATCTATTCACTGCTGCTCTGCTAAGCAGAACAGCGAGTTCAGGAGCTTCCCAACTGCCCCCCCCCCCACCGGGGGACACTGCGGGCCATGGGTGGGACAGCGGGACAGACCCAAAAAAATGGGACTGTCCCGCAAAAATCGGGACAGTGGGGAGGTATGGGGGTGTATGAGGGGGTAAGCCGTACAGACAGACGGCACCGGCTCACTGTGTGCTTAACCCCCCCACATCAGCAAACTCAGCAGGGGCTCTCTGGCGCGGAGGAGCGTCACTTTCTGGCACACTCCACGCTTCTTAGCTGCTGTTTTGTGGGGCACCTGCCGCTGTGCAGGTTCCGTCCTGCCTCTGTTATCTCCAGCCCCGGCAACCCCACCGCTAGCTGCAGCGCTGCCACCCGCAGTGAGGTGCGCCCAGCTCCTTCACACACTCTAGCCGGCGGGTATCGCTGCAGAAGTCCGCGCTGCTTGCAGGCTCCGACCCGCTCCTCCCTGCAGCCGCAGCGTCTCCTGGGAGCTAACCAGTCACTCCCAGTCTCCCCTTTCCACAGTGCACGGCAGCCGCGAGGTCCGCACCGCGTGCATGCTATGACCCCCTCCTCCCTCCAGCCGCAGCGTCTCCCGGGGCTAACCAGTCACTCCCAGTCTCCCCTTACCACAGTGCCCGGCAGCTGCGCGAGGTCTCCGGTGTGTGACTGAGGAGGGGGGGGGGGATGCGGACGGGCAGAGGAAGCAGGACTCCAGCCTGAGAGAGTCAGCCATTCCAAGTCTCCACCAGCAGCAGATCCCAACAGGTTGGAGTGGAACAGCAGCAGCCAGCAGCAGTGACTCCGGTAATACACATCTGTCTGTCACCACTGTTTTGTCCCTAATACCAATCTCTCCCATGCCCTGTGTTCTGTCATGTCCCTGTAACCCCTGGCCTTGCCCTTTCACCCTTATCCTGGCTCTGTCACCCTTATGCTGGCCCTGTTACCCCTATCCTGGCCCTGTCACCCCTGTGCTTGCCCTGTCAACCCTATACTGGCCCTGTCACCCCTGTCCTGGTCCTGCCGCCCCTACCCTGGCCATGTCACCCCTATCCTGTCCCTGTCATTTCTGTCCTGGCCCCGTCGCCCCTGTCCTGGCCCCGTCACCCCTGTACTGGCCCCGTCACCCCTGTCCTGGCCCCGTCACCCCTGTTCTGACCCTGTCACCCCTGTCCTGGCCCTGTCACCCCTGTCCTGGCCCTGTCACCCCTGTTCTGACCTTGTCACCCCTGTCCTGGCCCTGTTACTGCATACCCTCCAACTACCTTTTTGGCAGGTACAGTACACGCAGTGCCTCCAGACCCCTCCCCAATGCACCACACCTACGTACCTTGCCCTCCACCACATGCGGCACTCCACCCCTCCTCCACACGCTGTGCCTCCAGACCCCCTACACCACCCGCGGCTCCCACTCCCCCGCCCCTCCACCACCCACAGCACCTCCAGGCCCCCTCCACCATCCACCCCCCATATATCTCTCCCCCCACACCTGCCCCACCCTCCACCCACAGCATCTGCAGACACCCTCCTCAATCCGTGGTCCCCCCTCCCCCACCCACGGCACCCCCCACACCTGCCCCTCCACCACCTGCAGCGCATCGAGACCCCCTTCCCCATCCGCCGCACCACCTGTACCTGCTCCTCCCCCACCCATGGTGCCTCCAGACCCCCTACCCCACCCCCGGCACCTCCTCCCCTTCCCATCCCACAGCACCTCCGGAACCCTTCACCCATCCGCAACATCCCCGCACCCACCCGTGGCACCCCTGCCCCTCCCCCACATGCAGTGCCTCTGGACCCCTCCCCCATCTGCAGCCCCCACTCCTCTGCTCCTCCCCCATCCGCAGCACCTCCCGACCCTTCCCCATCTGCCCCCCCCCCCGCTTCCGCCCCCTCCTCCACACGCAGCATCTACAGACACCCTCCCCCATCCGCAGTCCCCCCCCCCCGCGCCCGCTACATTCTTTACATCATGCCCTGCAGGTGCTGTTCACGCCGTCGCAATGGGCTGCGCCTCCTTCACCATTGCACGCCCTTTCATTGTGCAATATTTAACCACTAACAAAGGAATGCAGGTAATACTCCATATAATACAAATATTAAACCCCAGAAAGGCATGCAAGGGTTAAGGGGGCGTAGCCCCTTTGCGACGGTGTGAAGAGCGCCCGTAGGGCGCGATGAAGCACCTAGTATATATAGATACTCCAGATATAGATATAGATATAGATACTCCAGCCTTCTGACGAAGTCGATGACGAAACGCGTTAAGGTGGAGCTAATTGACGCATGTACTCGCTGGGGCTGTTGAATCTCGAAGTCCACGGCTGATGTGTTCCTACTCGCGGCCCTCAAAAGGCAGCAGCTAACGGCGAGGTGAGGATTCCAAAACGGACTAGGTGACTTCTGGTTCCAGCCTTTGTCGGGAGATTATTGTGAAATCATGTGGTAACCAGCCCACACTGGTTACCTTGCGGTACGAGTTTAATCTTATTCTGTACGTCTGTCTATTTTTATTAAATACTTTTATGCACTATGGAGCGCCCCCTATATATGCTTTTTTAACAGATACATTACATCCGTGGGAATCGGATTGATCAAAGGGGAGCAGCGGTCCGTGAAAATTTGAAGGAGGACCTAGTGACTTTTTAAGCATTTATTCTTATGCACTTGATTTTACAAACACATTTGTGGTTTTTATTGTTCATTGATATCTCAAAGCAATAACCAGCGCTTACCCCTGTCTATATTTGTTATATGTAAGTGTGTGAATTCCAAACAGGGATTAAGCAGCGGCAGGGCCGTTTCTAGACAATTTGGCTCCCAGTGCGAGATTTCAAAATGCGCCCCCCCCCCATTGCTAGAAAAAAAAATTTGCGTGCCCCCCCCCATATAGCCATAAAAAAAGCATGCGCGCGCCGAAGGCGCGCGCGCTCCCGACAAGGCTGTGTGGCCTGATTGAAATGGGCGTGGTCTCATTACAGTGGGCGTGGCCTCGTCTGATATCACACCCACCACAGGGGGAAAAAATAAAAATGTCCCCTTTTTACACATTACACCAGGCAAGTGTCCCCATATTACACAGCGCGGCAGGCAGGTGTCCCCATTTTACAAAGTGCGGCAGGCAGGTGTCCCCATTTTACAAAGTGCGGCAGGCAGGTGTCCCCATTTTACAAAGTGCGGCAGGCAGGTGTCCCCATTTTACACAGTGCGGCAGGTGCCCCCATTTTACACAGTGCGGCAGGTGCCCCCATTTTACACAGTGCGGCAGGTGCCCCCATTTTACACAGTGCGGCAGGTGCCCCCATTTTACACAGTGCGGCAGGTGCCCCCATTTTACACAGTGCGGCAGGTGCCCCCATTTTACACAGTGCGGCAGGTGCCCCCATTTTACACAGTGCGGCAGGTGCCCCCATTTTACACAGTGCGGCAGGTGCCCCCATTTTACACAGTGCGGCAGGTGTCCCCATTTTACACAGTGCGGCAGGTATCTCCATTTACACAGTGCGGCAGGTGCCCCCATTTAACACAGTGCGGCAGGTATCCCCATTTTACACAGTGCGGCAGGTATCCCCATTTTACACAGTGCGGCAGGTGTCAAGTGGGGGGAGGGAGGGGGGGGGAGAGAGAGAGAGAGAGAGAGAGAATGAATACTTACAACTTGCCGCTCTTCGGGTCCCGCGCGCCGGCCGCCTCCTCTGTCGATAGTTATCTCCAGTCCTCCTCTCCTCCCTCTCTCTCCCCCCGAGCGCTCCTGCTCGGGGGGCGGGGCTTCGCGAAATGACGCGTTTGCGTCGTGACGTCACGACGCAAACGCGTCATTCCGCGAAGCCCCGCCCCCCGAGCAGGAGCGCTCGGGGGGAGAGAGAGGGAGGAGAGCAGTGGTCACAAAGGGCCACGGCGGGCGCCCCGTGCGGTTGCACGGCTCGCCCGCCGCTAGAAACGGCACTGAGCAGCGGTTGATTTGAGTAAATATCCTAAAATGGATCAAACCAGGTTTAGAAATAGTGAATGCATTACCAAGAGATCTCAAGGTTGTGCTAGAATTTTTAATGAGAGTGAAGTTAATACGAATACATCTGAATGTACAAATGAAGTGTTCCCCAATGAATTGGAGGATAAGATACACTTGGTAGAAAAACTGCTCATTAGAGAAACCAAAACCTGGTGGGATGTGACAAGCCTGGAAAGTTATTTGAAATGCGGACGCATTCCACGTGGGCTACGTCTAATGAAAAATCCCACCACAGGTTATGATAATGAAAAATTCCTAAAAGAGTGGTATAGAATTTTGGACGAATGTTCCTTTGAGCTGATGAGGTTATTAGTAGTTGAAAAGAAAAAAATCCTTAAAGAAATCGAGAAGGAACTCTCTACATTAGAAACAGATTCCAATCTAATGGGGAAACTAAATGTATATAAAACTGACATTGATCATAAAGTTAATACTATAGAAGATAAAATCATGGAAACTAAAAGCAAGAAATTTGCTCGAGATAAGAGTGATTATTTAAAAGATCAGGTGAGAAATTGGCATGTAATTAGAAATCAGAATAATAAAAGCAGACAAGTAGGGAAACCGAGGGAGGAATATAGAAAGGAAGGAGAAAATCAGGAAACTCGTCCCACCTATAGGGGGAATGCAGGGGTCACCAATACCTCTTATAAAGAAAAGGGTTGGCAACAGGTGAGACCCAAACAACAACGACATCCTAAAACCAACTATACACGTTCTAATAGGAGGGATGTTCAGCAGCATAATGGGTTTGTTCATAAAAATAGATATGAACGGCTGCATTCATATAGGGAAGATATTCCATCTGAACAATCGGATTTTCAAACACACCAGCGGCCACCAAGGTGGAAAAACAGAACAGACAGACATCTAAGCATTGGGGATCATACCCCAAGGCGTCAAAAAAGACGGTTAGGGGAAGAAGAGGAGCAGGAAATGGACCTAAGGGATCCAAAAAAACGAAATGTTCAGTAGATAATACAGAAAGTGGTCTATTTAATTTGTCCAAGGTTGAACTCAATGACATGGAGAAGAGGGTATTGAAAAAAGGGCTTTCTTTTGCCCCTTCATGTCATATGAATAAAACTCAGTTATATATAGATCTAAGTCTTTATGTTAGAAATCTGACACTTAAAAGGCACTATCTGCGTAAAAATGATGCACCATTAAGAAATTGGTCAAATGGGGAAGCACATACAAACTCAACAGGTTTGAAACCAAAATCTGTTTTTTTCCCTGTTGAGTCTAAAGGCCCGTACGTGGAAATGTTTGCACAAACAGTTAAATCTGATATTGATAAACTTCAGAGAAATCTTACACCCTCAGTATCTAATCTTACGAAAGCGGAATATAAAGCTTTAAAAGACTTATCAAATAACACTGAGATAGTGATTAAAAGTGCTGACAAGGGTGGAGGTATTGTAATTTTAGATCGGTCTTACTACGTTGAGGAGGCTTATAGACTTCTTGGAGACAGTGTATCTTATTTGAAATTAAGTGGTGACCCCACAACGGAATTTGTGGGAGAACTAACAGAATTACTGGACAGAGGGCTAAGTAATGAATGTATAGTAAATGAGGAATACAATTATCTACTGAATAAACATCCTAAGGTAGCCACGTTCTACCACATACCAAAATTACACAAAGATTCACTGAAACCCCCCGGCCGCCCTATTATAGCCGGTATCGGATCTCTAACCTCACGAATATCAGAATTTGTAGACATTTATATAAAGAAATATGTGTCACATCTTAAATCCTATATACGTGATTCTACTCACATTTTACAGGTTATAGATAATTTGGAATGAAAATCTAATTATATGTGGTGTACTATCGATGTACAATCGTTATATACGGCCATCCCGCATTTGAAGGGAATAAATAGTGTTAGAAACATTTTGTTACAAGATCCAGAATTAAATGCTCCCCTTGTGGACTTCGTATGTGAGTGTCTGCACTTTGTATTAAAACGGAACTACTTCACTTTCCTGGATGACTGGTTTTTGCAGTCATGCGGGACGGCGATGGGGACGATTTGCGCACCCAGCCTAGCAAATATATATATGGGTGAATGGGAAAGCCAGTCCCTAGATGCCTTTAAGGAACATATTGTTCTGTTTAAAAGATTTATTGATGACGTCCTAATAGTGTGGAGCGGTGATGAAAAACAATTAGAAATATTTATCGACACTATTAATGTGAATGACTACAATCTTAAATTCACCCACACGTCTAATAGAAATAAAATTGAATTTTTAGATCTCATACTTGATAGTTCTGAATCTGCTGGGTCAGGAAAAATTAATACTTATACATACTTTAAAAAGATAGACTGTAATAGCTATCTAGAATTTGGAAGTTGCCATTTGCCAAACTGGAAAAGGAACATCCCGTTCTCACAGTATACTAGATTGAGGAGGAATTGTGCTAATGTAGAGAAATATGATGAGCAGGCATCCACTTATACCAGGAGATTCTTGGAACGAGGGTATCCAGAGAACCTCATAGAACAGTCTAAGATACGAGCTAGAGAGAAATCCAGACAGGATCTGCTTACCTATAAGGACAAGACACACGCTAGTGGCAAATCTGTAATAACAGCAGATGCACATGAAATTAACTGTCCCTTTGTTACAGACTATAATGTGGAAGCTGGTGCCATTAAAAATGTGCTTAGAAAGAACTGGCACATTTTACAACTAGACCCAGTACTGGGTAATCTTCTCCCTAAAAATCCGGGTGTGGTCTTTAGGAGAGCCAAGAATGTAAAATCCTATGTTTCCCGTAGCAGATTAGAACCAATAAAAGAACAAAAGGAAAAACAAAATTTTTTAGAGAATCTGAAAGGTTGCTATGCGTGTGGAGGATGCAAAGTTTGTAAACTAATGGATAAAAATAAGACCACCTTTTCGGATAGTAATAATTGTAACTCTTTCCATGTGAAGAGCTTTATTAATTGCAACACCACCTTTGTGGTCTATATGTTGACCTGTCCCTGTGGTTACAAATACATAGGTAAGACCAAAAGGATGCTGAAGATACGTATTTTAGAACACACTAGAAACATTAAAAATAAAATGAATAATCATAGTATTCCGCGACATTTTCAGGATTGTCACTCCAGTGACCCCACAAAGTTATCCTTCAAAGGTATAGAACATATAAGGTTAAATAAAATGGGAGGTAATAGAGAGAAAGATCTGGAAAAAAGGGAAACCTTTTGGATATTAACCCTTAACACCATTAAACCAAAGGGTCTAAATGAAGGGTTTGAAATAACACCTTTTCTTAATTAGCCGACTAGGAATATATTTATAGAAAAAACGAAAAACAAATAAAATATAAAAATCAAATGACATCATTAAAAATAATTATTAAAAATAATCATTAAAAACACTTATTAAAAATATACAGTGATTATCAAAGAGGTTTTGAATTTAGTTCATAGGATAATAATGGAATATCTGTAGGTAATATGCACTTTATGGAACTAATGAATGTTACTCTAAAATACGGCTTGGAGGCACTAATTACATCAATCCTAGTAGCCGCATGCTATTTATCCCTAATTAACTATATACATATATATATCACTTTGGAGATACCATTGGAGTATAAGTAATTCTTTATAAAAATCCTTTATTGATCAATGTCTAATAACCAACATGGATGGGATCTGATTAAGGCGTCCAATGCCGTTATTTAGTAAAAATGAATTGTAATTATGTATAATTATGTATAACTTCACGGGCTTGATCTATAAAAGATGATCACAGCGTCAGATACTCCAGCCTTCTGACGAAGTCGATGACGAAACGCGTTAAGGCGGAGCTAATTGACGCATGTACTCGCTGGGGCTGTTGAATCTCGAAGTCCACGGCTGATGTGTTCCTACTCGCGGCCCTCAAAAGGCAGCAGCTAACGGCGAGGTGAGGATTCCAAAACGGACTAGGTGACTTCTGGTTCCAGCCTTTGTCGGGAGATTATTGTGAAATCATGTGGTAACCAGCCCACACTGGTTACCTTGCGGTACGAGTTTAATCTTATTCTGTACGTCTGTCTATTTTTATTAAATACTTTTATGCACTATGGAGCGCCCCCTATATATGCTTTTTTAACAGATACATTACATCCGTGGGAATCGGATTGATCAAAGGGGAGCAGCGGTCCGTGAAAATTTGAAGGAGGACCTAGTGACTTTTTAAGCATTTATTCTTATGCACTTGATTTTACAAACACATTTGTGGTTTTTATTGTTCATTGATATCTCAAAGCAATAACCAGCGCTTACCCCTGTCTATATTTGTTATATATATATATATATATATACATAGATATATATAAAAGTATATTGTATGTTACTTTAGATATTTATTAAATAGATTTTAACTATCACATGAAATTATAGTAACTTATTACAAAATGTAGTGCTAAACTATAGTAAAAGAAATTATTAAAATGCCGTTTTTAAAATAATCTGTAATTTAAACAGTCATTTTAGAGCTCTATGTTTTTTATAATAGTATTTGCATTTTGGAGTTTCTTTCTGATTATGCATTTAATGAAATACAGTACTTATGAAAATGGTATAGTAGTTTTAGTAGTTGGTTGTTTTTACTGATTATAAAGCTCATTAAACATTAGTTTAATGATTAATGCGTTTAATTATTTTTCTAAATATGAATTGAAGGAAGTAGTTTTCATACTGTACAAAACATTGGTGTTAAAGCAAAAATCCCAAATACTGTATAATTTTTTGTTCATTTAAATATCAAATTATGCTAGATTTAAACATATACTGTAAATGAAAATCATTTGTCTTATCTATCTTCCTAGAAATCATTATCTCCATTTAAAGTCTCTCTGGAGGGCAAACAAAAATGGGTAACATGCAGAGACATAGTAAAGTCTGTGCAGGCTCACAGCACTCAGCATATCATGGAGTGGCAGAGGGGGTGCAGAGATGTAGGATGTTACAGTATGGATAGAGCTCAGTGGGGTTTTCCAAAGCCTCTCTGCTCCTAACATCAAGTGCTATGCGACTGTGGCTGCCATGGTAGTCCATAATGTAATGTTAATTCATTCATTAACATTACATTGTAAAAACAAATTTCTTCTTATAGCCTGCAGCAGTGAGTTACGTATAAAAAGAAAACACCTGTTTCGTTTTATGAGGTTGCAGCTTTAAGATACATGTCAGATCCGGTCAGTATATACTAATACTCTTGCATGATTTAACAGTGATGTCCTGTGACTGTATAAGCAAGAAGAAAATGAAAAATATTAATGTGTTCATGTTGTTGTCTTGGTAAATTACGTGTCTGTTTTTTGTATTTCTGATGGTCTCTCGACCTATAGTTGGGATCTGTGCACAGACATTGTAATGCTGCAATTAGCTAGCTGATAGTATCTAACGAGCCTTTAGAAAACGCATGAACTTAGGTTTAATAGCAAATATAAAATGAGTATTGACAAAAAATATGAAGCAACAAGGGGTATTAGCGTAATGAACCATTCTTTATAAGGAACTGCCACGAAACTACTTCAATTCAATCCAATAGATATGAACAATTAAATATGCCTTTCTTGCTGCGCAGTAGATTCTCTAATGCCAAAATATTAATGAGTCTAAGAGGTTTTCACATCTGCTGCATCTACTGTTCATTAACACACATTCTGCCTGAATATCATTTCTTCTCATTTTATTTGTGCCTCATTTAATAGTTTTCGGGCTTTAGCGATGAGATGTTTTTCTTCAATTCCATGAAACCGATTAAATTCCCTTCATTCAGCAAACCTAAAGGGATATGCTTATTCTACAATCTCCATACACATACATGACTCTTCTATGGTAAAAGCTATTATCATGCCTAAAGTCCACATGTTTTGAAAGGGATTTTTATTTTCTACAGCATGTGTTTGAGCAGTGATAATGTGTCACTCCCAAAGGATGAGACACTAGAAATGTATCTGGAAAGCTAGAACAATGACAAGAAGAGGGATTCGCAGGAAAGCATAGTCAAAGCATAAAACATACTGTGCAATATATACAATACACTTCTATTACCAATTAATGTAAATCTTCAACTAGAGATGAAATCAACTGGACTACAAAAATTAATTAAAAAAAAGCCATTGTCCCAATAGTTATATTTCATGGAATAATTAATTTTAGAAAAAAAAAACAACAACAACCAATCAATGTGATTAAACCTGGGACCTTCTAGTTTTCACACTGCTTTTTTTTTTCCATATTACGTAAAATATGATTGACAAAGCTTGTTGCCCATTATTATGTACAGTTGGGTGGTGAATTCGCATTTTTTGTTTTTGTGTGCAGGGCAAATACTTTGTAATCTTGCCTGGGGATCTGGTCTCTAGGTCGACAGTAACTAGGTCGACACTATCTAGGTCGACCACTATTAGTCGACAGTAACTAGGTCGACAGGGTCTCTAGGTCGACATGGTCTCTAGGTCGACATGTTCTGGGTCGACAGGTCAAAAGGTCGACATTAGTGTTTCACAGTTTTTTTCTTTTTTTGAACCTTTTCATACTTAACAGTCCACGTGGACTACGAATGGAACGGTAAACCTTGCCCGAAGCATGGCGATCAAAGTGAACCATGCAAGGGGACACGGTGCACTAATTGGGGTTCCCGGTCACTCTACGGAGAAAACTACACCAAAAAAACATAAAAAACTCATGTCGACCTTTTGACCTGTCGACCTAGAACATGTCGACCTAGAGACCCTGTCGACCTAGTTACTGTCGACCAATAGTGGTCGACCTAGACACTGTCGACCTAGTTACTATCTACCTTCCATACCACACCCTCTTGCCTGCTGAGCATACAACTGTAAATCTGCACCATCTGTGTTTGATAAAGCTAGAAGCTGCGGGCTTTATTCCTTGTGATACATAGAACCACACAATATTTGATGTGATCATTGTTACTATGAACATAATGTTCCTAGAGAGCTTAGAATTGTACATGTTATCACTTGGAATAGTGAAGAAGCGTCAGATTCTACAGTACCTATCATTTTATAGAATGTACTTGATACATGCTATCTAGAAGCTGATTAGTTGCTATGGACAACTTCTCCATTTGTCCACTTCTCTACATTTTTAGAAACAGGGCTATATTTATCAAAGCTTATAGAGAGATAAAGTGGAGAGCAATAGAGCAAGCTACTAACCAATCAGCTCCTAAGTGCCATGTTACAGGCTGCGTTTGAAAAATGGCAGGAGCTGATTGGTTGATGCCTTATCTCCATCCACATTACCTCTAAGCTTTGATATATCTCCCCATTAATACATTTCCCCTTATATCGCTTGAGGGGAAGGGGATGTATCCAGCAGTGTAAAGAATGGAGAAGTTGCTATAGCAACCAGTCAATTAGCATTTATCAAGTGCATTCTATAAAACAAAAGGTGATTGATTGCTATGGAGAACTCCTCCACTATTTACACGGCTCAACAAAATACCCCCTTAATCTTTCAAACTACCTCTCTTATGGCATTAACGGGTCTATTTACTAAACCTTGAATGGAAATAAAGTGGACGGAGACAAAGTAGCAGCCAATCAGCTCCTAACTGCCATCTTATAGGCTGGGTTTGAAAAATTACAGTTAGGAGCTGGTTGACTGGTACTTTATCTCCGTCCACTTTATCTCCATCCAAGGCTTAGTAAATAGACCCCTAAGTAAGTTACACACTTTTTTATTTGGGTGTAAAAGCTTTGGGGGTAATTCCAAGTTGATCGCAGCAGGAAATTTTTTAGCAGTTGGGCAAAACCATGTGCACTGCAGGGGGGCAGATATAACATGTGCAGAGAGAGTTAGATTTGGGTGGGGTGTGTTCAAACTGAAATCTAAATTGCAGTGTAAAAATAAAGCAGCCAGTATTTACCCTGCACAGAAACAAAATAACCCACCCAAATCTAACTCTCCCTGCAAATGTTGTATCTGCCCCCCCTGCAGTGCACATGGTTTTGCCCAACTGCTAAAAAATTTACTGCTGCGATCAACTTGGAATTACCCCCTTTGTTCAGTTTGAAGGTGCATTGGACAAGAGTCTATTGGGTCTATTCATGAAGCAGTGAAAAGTGTGGAGAAATGAGCCAATGGAGAATTTGCCCATGGCAACCAATCAGCATTGAAGTAACATTTATAATTTGCATACTATACCATTGTAAGGAGCAGCTGATTGGTTGCCATGGGCAACTTCTCCACTGGCTCACTTCTCCACTCTTTTCACTGCTTCATGAATAGACCCCACAGTACCCATTGTATCCATCCCATACAAGTTCATGTGTAGGCTGTGTAACAACTTGCAGGGGCAAACACAGGATTCCTGGAGGGGGTTTCCATATGTTTGTTTTTAGAGCATTTGTTGCCAGCCCATGAAGTATGTATAATTAGCATGTAACAAGCTATAGTCATCCCCAAAGTGCAGTTTATGTAATACAGAGTGTCAGCGATATGCAGGTCCAATGATTACGGTAAGCCACTTACCAGTTTCTCTGTCTGGTGCGATGGCTGAGTACTCCGACCCACAGACACACACAGCAGACTTGGTAGGAAACTTTGCAGCCACTGGGCATGTACAGCAGCTCCATTCTGACCTTTATGCTGCATGTAGTGACCTCTAGCCAGCCTGTGGGGAAGGTGGGTTTCGGGGCAACTGGAAACCCCACTTTTGCCTATGACTTGCAGCCAATCAGATCATTACAATGTTAACAGCAGCAAAGATTCTTTCAAAAAGGACAGGCTTGTAGCTCCAGGGTCTTGAGGGAAAAGATGACCTGTCCCACCTAGAGATGAAATTCTATCAGGACTATATTTGACAGTAAAATAAATGTGATGCGTCCTGCCACTGATTGCATGCACAGCTGCGTTTATTTAGGCAAAGGACAGCTCTCCCGATAAGAGCTGTTTTATGCAGTGTGGGGACTTCTGTGTTTATGACCATGTAGTCCTTCTGCACATGTTTCATATGACGCACAAGTCACAGGGGACACTGGTAGGGAGCCTGACTGCATCTTCCTCAGTAACCATTGAGAAAAGAAGCCCATAGGCTTCTATAAGGCAACACCCTTTACCGGTTCCAAGCTCCAAAATGTATGCAAAATGCGGTTAGTCCTCAGAAATCTGCATATTCAGAGGTGTGACCATAATATGACCTTTGATGCGTTACATCCTATGGTGCATATGTAATAGGGTCCAAGGTTGCCGGAGGCGCGGTCTGCCGGACGATCTTGGATGTTATTTTAAAGCAGCAATCATTTACAAGCATGGTTTTGCCTTGTAAATGATTGCCGCTTTAAAAAAATCTCTGAGATCGTCCGGAATCCCGCAAACTCGGACCCTACTACGTATTCCCCTATGTGTGTAATTGTAGGACTTCTGCCTGTAATAACATCTCACTGTATCTTATATACAGGGCCTAATTCAGAGTTGATCGCAGCAGAAAATGTGTTAGCAGTTGGGGAAAACCCTGTGCACTGCAGGGGGGGCAGATATAACATGTGCAGAGAGAGTTAGATTTGGGTGGGGTGTGTTCAAACTGAAATCTAAATTGCAGTGTAAAAATAAAGCAGCCAGTATTTACCCTGCACAGAAACAATATAACCTACCAAATCTAAAGGCCCATACACACTGGGCAATTTTGAGCTGAAAGCAGATCACTTTTGGTGTTTTGAGCTGCCCAGTGTGTATGCCCCGGCGATAAACGCTGATGCGCGCTCCCGCTTCATCGCCGGCGGCCGCCGCTCATCTACTGGGATCACCAGCAGATGAACGGCGAGGTGGACGGCTTTCCATAGCGTCCTGCTATGAAAGCCATTCACCCCCGCTGACATCGCTGGGCAGGGGGGAAAATAGCCCAGTGTGTATGCACCATAACTCTCTCTGCACATGTTATATCTGCCCAGGGCCGGCTGCAGGCATGTTCGACTAGAGCGTCCGCACAGGGCGCCACCCTTAATGGGCGCCGCGCGCAGGCGCCGCCATAGTCGTACCTGGAGCCGGCCCTGTGCACTACACCTCTCCCCGGCCTTTGACTGTGTGTGCGCTGCGTAGCGCGCATGGAGCGCTCAAGCGGTCGGGAAAGGTCCTCCAGTCCCGCGCCCTCAGACAGTCACAACAGCACTTTCCATCCCAGCGCCGCCGCAGGTATTGTGGGGATCATCGGGCACTGTGTGGGGGCATATCTGGCACTGTGGGGTCATCTGCACTGTGGGGCACTGGCACTGTGTGTGGGAATATCTGTCACTGTGGGGGCATATCTGGTGCTGTGGGGTCATCTGCACTGTGGGGGCACTGGCACTGTGTGGGGTCATATCTGCACTTTGTATCTGACGCTGTGGGGGCATATCTGCACTGTGGGGGCATTTATGTATCTGGCACTGTGGGGGCATATCTGGCACAGTGGGGGCATTTATGTATCTGGCAGTGTGGGGGCATTTATTTATCTGGCACTGTGGGTGCATGTATTTATCTGGCACTGTGGAGGCATTTACTTATCTGGCACTGTGGGGGCATTAATTTATCTGGCACTGTGGGGGCATATCTGCACTGTGGGGGCATATATTTATCTGGCACTGTGGGGGCATATATTTATTTGGCACTGTGGGGGCATTTATGTATCTGGCACTGTGGGGGCATATCGGCACTGTGGGGGCATTTATTTATCTGGCACTGTGGGGGCATTTATGTATCTGGCACTGCTGGGGGACATATCGGTACTGTGGGGGCATTTATTTATCTGGTACTGTTGGGGCATTTATTTATCTGGCACTGTGGGGGCATTTATGTATCTGGCACTGCTGGGCGGGCATGTCATGTGTATCTGGCATTGCTGGGGGGCATGTCACGTGTATCTGGCACTGCTGGGGGGCATGTCACGTGTTGCTGGCACTGCTGGGGGGCATGTCACGTGTTGCTGGCACTGCTGGGGGGCATGTCATGTGTAGCTGGCACGGCTGGAGGGCATATCACGTGTAGCTGGCACAGCTGGGGAGCATATCATGTAGTGTTCCCGCTAGGCGTCTGTGGCTAGGCAATGTGTCTCAGTGCTCTTCCTGGCACAATGTGTCTCAGTGCTCTGCCTGGCGCAATGTGTCTCAGTGCTCTGCCTGGCGCAATGTGTCTCAGTGCTCTACCTGGCGCAATGTGTCTCAGTGCTTTGCCTGGCGCACTGTGTCTCAGTGCTCTGCCTGGCGCAATGTGTCTCAGTGCTCTGCCTGGCGCAATGTGTCTCAGTGCTCTGCCTGGCGCAATGTGTCTCAGTGCTCTGCCTGGCGCAATCTGTCTCAGTGCTCTGCCTGGCGCAATGTGTCTCAGTGCTCTGCCTGGCGCAATGTGTATAATGTGCTCTTCCTGGTGCAATGTGTCTCAGTGCTCTGCCTGGTGCAATGTGTCTCAGTGCTCTGCCTGGCGCAATGTGTCTCAGTGCTCTACCTGGTGCAATGTGTCTCAGTGCTCTCTACCTGGTGCAATGTGTCTCAGTGCTCTGCCTGGCGCAATGTGTCTCAGTGCTCTGCCTGGTGCAATGTGTCTCAGTGCTCTGCCTGGTGCAATGTGTCTCAGTGCTCTTCCTGGCACAATGTGTCTCAGTGCTCTGCCTGGCGCAATGTGTCTCAGTGCTCTGCCTGGCGCAATGTGTCTCAGTGCTCTACCTGGCGCAATGTGTCTCAGTGCTTTGCCTGGCGCACTGTGTCTCAGTGCTCTGCCTGGCGCAATGTGTCTCAGTGCTCTGCCTGGCGCAATGTGTCTCAGTGCTCTGCCTGGCGCAATGTGTCTCAGTGCTCTGCCTGGCGCAATCTGTCTCAGTGCTCTGCCTGGCGCAATGTGTCTCAGTGCTCTGCCTGGCGCAATGTGTATAATGTGCTCTTCCTGGTGCAATGTGTCTCAGTGCTCTGCCTGGTGCAATGTGTCTCAGTGCTCTGCCTGGCGCAATGTGTCTCAGTGCTCTACCTGGTGCAATGTGTCTCAGTGCTCTCTACCTGGTGCAATGTGTCTCAGTGCTCTGCCTGGCGCAATGTGTCTCAGTGCTCTGCCTGGTGCAATGTGTCTCAGTGCTCTGCCTGGTGCAATGTGTCTCAGTGCTCTCTACCTGGTGCAATGTGTCTCAGTGCTCTGCCTGGCGCAATGTGTCTCAGTGCTCTGCCTGGTGCAATGTGTCTTAGTGCTCTGCCTGGTGCAATGTGTCTCAGTGCTCTACCTGGCGCAATGTGTCTCAGTGCTCTTCCTGGCGCAATTTGTCTCAGTGCTCTACCTGGCGCAATGTGTCTCAGTGCTCTACCTGGTGCAATGTGTCTCAGTGCTCTTCCTGTCGCAATGTGTCTCAGTGCTCTACCTGGCGCAATGTGTCTCAGTGCTCTGCCTAGCGCAATGTGTCTCAGTGCTCTGTCTGGCGCAATGTGTCTCAGTGCTCTGCCTGGCGCAATGTGTCTCAGTGCTCTACCTGGTGCAATGTGTCTCAGTGCTCTGCCTGGCGCAATGTGTCTCAGTGCTCTGCCTGGCGCAATGTGTCTCAGTGCTCTGCCTGGCGCAATGTGTCTCAGTGCTCTACCTGGTGCAATGTGTCTCAGTGCTCTGCCTGGCGCAATGTGTCTCAGTGCTCTGCCTGGCGCAATGTGTCTCAGTGCTCTGCCTGGCGCAATGTGTATAATGTGCTCTTCCTGGCGCAATGTGTCTCAGTGCTCTGCCTGGTGCAATGTGTCTCAGTGCTCTGCCTGGCGCAATGTGTCTCAGTGCTCTGCCTGGTGCAATGTGTCTCAGTGCTCTTCCTGGCGCAATGTGTCTCAGTGCTCTACCTGGTGCAATGTGTCTCAGTGCTCTGCCTGGCGCAATGTGTCTCAGTGCTCTGCCTGGCGCAATGTGTCTCAGTGCTCTGCCTGGCGCAATGTGTATAATGTGCTCTTCTTGGCGCAATGTGTCTCAGTGCTCTGCCTGGTGCAATGTGTCTCAGTGCTCTGCCTGGCGCAATGTGTCTCAGTGCTCTGCCTGGCGCAATGTGTCTCAGTGCTCTGCCTGGCGCAATGTGTCTCAGTGCTCTGCCTGGCGCAATGTGTCTCAGTGCTCTTCCTGGCGCAATGTGTCTCAGTGCTCTGCCTGGTGCAATGTGTCTCAGTGCTCTGCCTGGCGCAATGTGTCTCAGTGCTCTACCTGGCGCAATGTGTCTCAGTGCTCTGCCTGGCGCAATGTGTCTCAGTGCTCTGCCTGGCGGAAAGTGTCTCAGTGCTCTACCTGGCGCAATGTGTCTCAGTGCTCTTCCTGGCGCAATGTGTCTCAGTGCTCTTCCTGGCGCAATGTGTCTCAGTGCTCTGCCTGGCGCAATGTGTCTCAGTGCTCTGCCTGGCGCAATGTGTCTCAGCGCTCTTCCTGGTGCAATGTGTCTCAGTGCTCTGCCTGGCGCAATGTGTCTCAGTGCTTTTCCTGGCGCAATGTGTCTCAGTGCTCTGCCTGGTGCAATGTGTCTCAGTGCTCTGCCTGGCGCAATGTGTCTCAGTGCTCTACCTGGCGCAATGTGTCTCAGTGCTCTGCCTGGCGCAATGTGTCTCAGTGCTCTACCTGGCGGAAAGTGTCTCAGTGCTCTACCTGGCGCAATGTGTCTCAGTGCTCTTCCTGGCGCAATGTGTCTCAGTGCTCTTCCTGGCGCAATGTGTCTCAGTGCTCTGCCTGTCGCAATGTGTCTCAGTGCTCTGCCTGGCGCAATGTGTCTCAGTGCTCTTCCTGGCGCAATGTGTCTCAGTGCTCTGCCTGGCGCAATGTGTCTCAGTGCTCTGCCTGGCGCAATGTGTCTCAGTGCTCTACCTGGCGCAATGTGTCTCAGTGCTCTGCCTGGCGCAATGTGTCTCAGTGCTCTGCCTGGCGCAATGTGTATCAGTGCTCTTCCTGGCGCAATGTGTCTAACGTGCTCTGCCTGGCGCAAAGTGTCTAACGTACTCTGCCTGGCGCAAAGTGTCTAACGTGCTCTGCCTGGCGCAAAGTGTCTAACGTGCTCTGCCTGGCGCAATGTGTCTAACGTACTCTGCCTGGCGCAAAGTGTCTAACGTGCTCTGCCTGGCGCAAAGTGTCTAACGTGCTCTGCCTGGCGCAAAGTGTCTAACGTACTCTGCCTGGCGCAAAGTGTCTAATGTACTCTGCCTGGCGCAAAGTGTATAGGAGGTTCTACCTGGTGCAATGTATATTAGCTGCACTACTGTGTGGTGTAATGCGAATTGCCACTATTATGTGGCCACGCACCTTCCCCATGAAGCAACGCCCTTAAATGTTTGCTGTGCGCCTTTGGCGCGCACTGTCCATGCTCTGTCATGTGAGTAGGTGAGCACCAAGCATTACAGTATGTACATAATTTCGCCCTCCTAACTTAAAAATGTGCCCTCCCTGTGATCAGCACCCTGCCCTAAAAAGTGAACACTATCATGTGTAGCTGGCACTGCTGGGGGGCATATTGTGTGTAGCTGGCACTGCTGGGGGCATGTCATGTGTAGCTGGCATGGCTGCGGGGCATGTCATGTGTAGCTGGCACTGCTGCGGGGCATGTCATGTGTAGCTGGCACTACTGGGGGGCATATCATATCTATCTGGCACTGCACATTATGTGTATCTGGCACTATACTGGAGACATTGTGTGTAAGGAACACTACTGTGGCTGTTATGTGTAAGGCTGCTAATTGTGTGCGTAGAGGGGGTGTGAAAATATATTTATAGTCTGATAATATGAGACCACGCCTACTTTTCCAGAGGCCACACCCACTTTTCATGGAGCGCGCACGCCGAAGGTGCGCGCATAGGGGTTTAGGCAGGGGGGCGGGGTGCTTTTATATTTTCTCGCTCAGGGTGCTAGTAGGCCTGAAGCCGGTCCTGTATCTGCCCCCCCTGCAGTGCACATGGGCCCTCATTCCGAGTTGATCGCTCGCTAGCTGCTTTTAGCAGCAGTGCAAATGCTAAGCCGCCGCCCTCTGGGAGTGTATCTTAGCTTAGCAGAAGTGCGAACTAAAGGTTAGCAGTACAGTGCTGACATTTTTTCAAGCAGTTTCACAGTAGCTGCAGACCTACTTCTACCTTGCGATCACTTCAATCTATTTAGTTCCTGCTTTGACGTCACAAACATGCCCTGCGTTCGGTCAGACACTCCCCCGTTTCCCCAGGCACGCCTGCGTTTTTACCTGACACGCCTGCGTTTTTAAGCACACTCCCTGAAAACGGTCACTTACCACCCAGAAATGCCTCATTCCTGTCAATCACTCACCGATCAGCAGAGCGACGGAAAAGAGTTGCTAGACCTTGTGTAAAACTGCAGTTTTGTGTGGAAGTACGTCGCGCGTGCGCACTGCGGCCCGTACGCATGCGCAGTTATGCCGTTTTTTAACCTGATCGCTGCGCTGTGTAAAACGGCAGCGAGCAATCAACTCGGAATGACCCCCATGGTTTTGTCCAACTGCTAACAAATTTGCTGCTGCGATCAACTCTGAATTACCCCGACAATATCTACGACTTGAAAACAAAGGTGACTCTCTAGTTGTTTCTTCCTGGTAAAGGGCCAGAGTCAGCCAGGAACTTACATAGCTTTGCGCTCTTTGATGCCGTGGCACAGTGTATACAGAGTGGTGTATGAGAAGAAATATGTGTGTGACTACCTGAACCTACATACATCATTAATGACCTCAATGCCTTTCAGAAGCCTCTGCTCCCAGGTCATTGCTAGCAGCAGATACTTCTGCACATTGGGTGTCATTCCGAGGTGATCGCTAGCTGCCGTTGTTCGCTGCGTAGCGATCAGTAAAAAAAATGGCTAATCTGCGCATGCGTATGCACCGCAATGCAGGCGCGCGTCGTACAGGTATGAAGTCCATTGTGGTTTTGCACTGGTTCTAATCGCACAGCCAAATGCAAGGAGATTGACAGGAAGAGGGCGTTTCTGGGTGGCAACTGACCGTTTTCTGGGAGTGTTTGGAAAAACGCAAGCGTGGCAGGGCGTTTTCTGGGCGGTTATCTGACGTCATTACCATGTAATTCGTCGCAGCAATCATCGCACAGAATAAGTAATTACAGGGCTGGTCTTGTTCTGCACGAAAAGTGTTTGCTGCCGCACGGCTGCACAGGCGTCGCACTTCTGCAAAGTGAAAATACACTCCCCCGTGGGCGGCGACTATGTGTTTGCACGGCTGCTAAAAGTAGCTAGCGAGCGATCAACTCGGAATGACCCCCATTGTGCCAATGGTACAGTAAATAAAATGCTTTTATTATAAAGCAAATCTCACTGATTGCTTATTACAATGCTCATTGCATATCACTTTCTTGTTCCTGTCTATACCGTTCTTGTGCTTAATTACCAAAACACACAACATACAGTTATTGTTTAAACAAGACTATGGGGGATATTTACTAAGCAGTGATAACAGCGGAAAAGTGAGCCAGTGGAGAAGTTGCCCCATCAACCAATCAGCAGCTCTGTATAATTTTATAGTATGCAAATTATAGATGTTACTGCAGTGCTGATTGGTTGTCATGGGCAACTTCTCCACTGGCTCACTTCTCCGCTCTTATCACTGCTTAGTAAATGTCCCCCTATGAATCTACTTTACTGTATTCAAACACTCTTACTGTACCTGGCAATTACTTGTTATGGCTGAGATTTATCAAGATAAAGTGGAGAGAGAGAAAGTAATAACCAATCAGCTTCTGCCATATTACAGGCTGTGTTTGAAAAACAGGGCCTGATTGGTTGGTACTTTATCTCTCTTCCCTTTATCTCTCTCCCAAGCATTGATAAACCTCCCGCTATGTGATGTCCACCTTGATTCTGATGTTTGCAGCTTCATTCAACTTCTGCTTCTCGTGGCCTGGCCCAGGATGTGGTGAGGTTGGACCATCTAGGACAGGCGTGTGGACTGAGGTCCCAGTTCTGAGCCTGACGTAAAGAGGCTGTTTTTGTGTGTATCCGCGGAACCCGGATTTACAATATTATGCTAATGTGAGAATCCGTGCGTCTTCAATCGAGAAGCTGCACTACCCACTGATTTTACGCCAACCGGTGCACCTGTCATCATTAGTATTGGCACTTGCACCAGCCCCATGTTAGGTAGAGATCTGTCTGCAACAGGCGTCCCTTCTCCATAGAAGCCGTAGAGAAATTACCCGGGCCCCAGTAAAGATGGGGGTGGGGTCTATGTCCCCTTTAAAAAGAAATTGCCACCAAGTGATGTGATCGCAATTCAATTGTGATTGCATCACTGACCCCGCAAAACAAGGCTAGCCCTCTGCCTGCGCAGCCTAGCTGCAAAGGCAAGCACACCACCGCCATGTTTTGCATCACAGCGCTTGATGTCATGCAGCCACCCTGAAAAGGCTCTGACCCAACCCCTGGATGTGACTTTTAATACATCTTGGCAGAAATAAACTTCATTGGAGGATATTCAATTGTTTGAAAAGTCAGTTGGGTGTCTGTTTTTTCCTATCTAATAGACAGGAAAAAACAGACACCCAACCGACTTTTCAAACATTTGAATTCCCCCCTTAATGTTCAAATAGCAGCAATGAGAAATTCTATTTATTGAGTCTAAACTAGAGATGAGCGCCTGAAATTTTTCGGGTTTTGTGTTTTGGTTTTGGGTTCGGTTCCGCGGCCGTGTTTTGGGTTCGAACGCGTTTTGGCAAAACCTCACCGAATTTTTTTTGTCGGATTCGGGTGTGTTTTGGATTCGGGTTTTTTTTCCAAAAACACTAAAAAACAGCTTAAATCATAGAATTTGGGGGTCATTTTGATCCCAAAGTATTATTAACCTCAAAAACCATAATTTACACTCATTTTCAGTCTATTCTGAATACCTCACACCTCACAATATTATTTTTAGTCCTAAAATTTGCACCGAGGTCGCTGTGTGAGTAAGATAAGCGACCCTAGTGGCCGACACAAACACCGGGCCCATCTAGGAGTGGCACTGCAGTGTCACGCAGGATGTCCCTTCCAAAAAACCCTCCCCAAACAGCACATGACGCAAAGAAAAAAAGAGGCGCAATGAGGTAGCTGTGTGAGTAAGATTAGCGACCCTAGTGGCCGACACAAACACCGGGCCCATCTAGGAGTGGCACTGCAGTGTCACGCAGGATGGCCCTTCCAAAAAACCCTCCCCAAACAGCACATGACGCAAAGAAAAAAAGAGGCACAATGAGGTAGCTGTGTGAGTAAGATTAGCGACCCTAGTGGCCGACACAAACACCGGGCCCATCTAGGAGTGGCACTGCAGTGTCACGCAGGATGTCCCTTCCAAAAAACCCTCCCCAAACAGCACATGACGCAAAGAAAAAAAGAGGCGCAATGAGGTAGCTGACTGTGTGAGTAAGATTAGCGACCCTAGTGGCCGACACAAACACCGGGCCCATCTAGGAGTGGCACTGCAGTGTCACGCAGGATGTCCCTTCCAAAAAACCCTCCCCAAACAGCACATGACGCAAAGAAAAAAAGAGGCGCAATGAGGTAGCTGTGTGAGTAAGATTAGCGACCCTAGTGGCCGACACAAACACCGGGCCCATCTAGGAGTGGCACTGCAGTGTCACGCAGGATGGCCCTTCCAAAAAACCCTCCCCAAACAGCACATGACGCAAAGAAAAAAAGAGGCGCAATGAGGTAGCTGTGTGAGTAAGATTAGCGACCCTAGTGGCCGACACAAACACCGGGCACATCTAGGAGTGGCACTGCAGTGTCACGCAGGATGTCCCTTCCAAAAAACCCTCCCCAAACAGCACATGACGCAAAGAAAAAAAGAGGCGCAATGAGGTAGCTGACTGTGTGAGTAAGATTAGCGACCCTAGTGGCCGACACAAACACCGGGCCCATCTAGGAGTGGCACTGCAGTGTCACGCAGGATGTCCCTTCCAAAAAACCCTCCCCAAACAGCACATGACGCAAAGAAAAAAAGAGGCGCAATGAGGTAGCTGACTGTGTGAGTAAGATTAGCGACCCTAGTGGCCGACACAAACACCGGGCCCATCTAGGAGTGGCACTGCAGTGTCACGCAGGATGTCCCTTCCAAAAAACCCTCCCCAAACAGCACATGACGCAAAGAAAAAAAGAGGCGCAATGAGGTAGCTGACTGTGTGAGTAAGATTAGCGACCCTAGTGGCCGACACAAACACCGGGCCCATCTAGGAGTGGCACTGCAGTGTCACGCAGGATGTCCCTTCCAAAAAACCCTCCCCAATCAGCACATGATGCAAAGAAAAAGAAAAGAAAAAAGAGGTGCAAGATGGAATTGTCCTTGGGCCCTCCCACCCACCCTTATGTTGTATAAACAAAACAGGACATGCACACTTTAACCAACCCATCATTTCAGTGACAGGGTCTGCCACACGACTGTGACTGATATGACGGGTTGGTTTGGACCCCCCCCAAAAAAGAAGCAATTAATCTCTCCTTGCACAAACTGGCTCTACAGAGGCAAGATGTCCACCTCATCTTCACCCTCCGATATATCACCGTGTACATCCCCCTCCTCACAGATTATCAATTCGTCCCCACTGGAATCCACCATCTCAGCTCCCTGTGTACTTTGTGGAGGCAATTGCTGCTGGTCAATGTCTCCGCGGAGGAATTGATTATAATTCATTTTAATGAACATCATCTTCTCCACATTTTCTGGATGTAACCTCGTACGCCGATTGCTGACAAGGTGAGCGGTGGCACTAAACACTCTTTCGGAGTACACACTTGTGGGAGGGCAACTTAGGTAGAATAAAGCCAGTTTGTGCAAGGGCCTCCAAATTGCCTCTTTTTCCTGCCAGTATAAGTACGGACTGTGTGACGTGCCTACTTGGATGCGGTCACTCATATAATCCTCCACCATTCTATCAATGTTGAGAGAATCATATGCAGTGACAGTAGACGACATGTCCGTAATCGTTGTCAGGTCCTTCAGTCCGGACCAGATGTCAGCATCAGCAGTCGCTCCAGACTGCCCTGCATCACCGCCAGCGGGTGGGCTCGGAATTCTGAGCCTTTTCCTCGCACCCCCAGTTGCGGGAGAATGTGAAGGAGGAGATGTTGACAGGTCGCGTTCCGCTTGACTTGACAATTTTGTCACCAGCAGGTCTTTCAACCACAGCAGACCTGTGTCTGCCGGAAAGAGAGATCCAAGGTAGGCTTTAAATCTAGGATCGAGCACGGCGGCCAAAATGTAGTGCTCTGATTTCAACAGATTGACCACCCGTGAATCCTTGTTAAGCGAATTAAGGGCTGCATCCACAAGTCCCACATGCCTAGCGGAATCGCTCCCTTTTAGCTCCTTCTTCAATGCCTCCAGCTTCTTCTGCAAAAGCCTGATGAGGGGAATGACCTGACTCAGGCTGGCAGTGTCTGAACTGACTTCACGTGTGGCAAGTTCAAAGGGCATCAGAACCTTGCACAACGTTGAAATCATTCTCCACTGCACTTGAGACAGGTGCATTCCACCTACTATATCGTGCTCAATTGTATAGGCTTGAATGGCCTTTTGCTGCTCCTCCAACCTCTGAAGCATATAGAGGGTTGAATTCCACCTCGTTACCACTTCTTGCTTCAGATGATGGCAGGGCAGGTTCAGTAGTTTTTGGTGGTGCTCCAGTCTTCTGTACGTGGTGCCTGTACGCCGAAAGTGTCCCGCAATTTTTCTGGCCACCGACAGCATCTCTTGCACGCCCCTGTCGTTTTTTAAAAAATTCTGCACCACCAAATTCAAGGTATGTGCAAAACATGGGACGTGCTGGAATTTGCCCATATTTAATGCACACACAATATTGCTGGCGTTGTCCGATGCCACAAATCCACAGGAGAGTCCAATTGGGGTAAGCCATTCCGCGATGATCTTCCTCAGTTGCCGTAAGAGGTTTTCAGCTGTGTGCGTATTCTGGAAAGCGGTGATACAAAGCGTAGCCTGCCTAGGAAAGAGTTGGCGTTTGCGAGATGCTGCTACTGGTGCCGCCGCTGCTGTTCTTGCGGCGGGAGTCCATACATCTACCCAGTGGGCTGTCACAGTCATATAGTCCTGACCCTGCCCTGCTCCACTTGTCCACATGTCCGTGGTTAAGTGGACATTGGGTACAACTGCATTTTTTAGGACACTGGTGAGTCTTTTTCTGACGTCCGTGTACATTCTCGGTATCGCCAGCCTAGAGAAGTGGAACCTAGATGGTATTTGGTAACGGGGGCACACTGCCTCAATAAATTGTCTAGTTCCCTGTGAACTAACGGCGGATACCGGACGCACGTCTAACACCAACATAGTTGTCAAGGACTCAGTTATCCGCTTTGCAGTAGGATGACTGCTGTGATATTTCATCTTCCTCGCAAAGGACTGTTGAACAGTCAATTGCTTACTGGAAGTAGTACAAGTGGGCTTACGACTTCCCCTCTGGGATGACCATCGACTCCCAGCGGCAACAACAGCAGCGCCAGCAGCAGTAGGCGTTACACGCAAGGATGCATCGGAGGAATCCCAGGCAGGAGAGGACTCGTCAGAATTGCCAGTGACATGGCCTGCAGGACTATTGGCATTCCTGGGGAAGGAGGAAATTGACACTGAGGGAGTTGGTGGGGTGGTTTGCGTGAGCTTGGTTACAAGAGGAAGGGATTTACTGGTCAGTGGACTGCTTCCGCTGTCACCCAAAGTTTTTGAACTTGTCACTGACTTATTATGAATGCGCTGCAGGTGACGTATAAGGGAGGATGTTCCGAGGTGGTTAACGTCCTTACCCCTACTTATTACAGCTTGACAAAGGGAACACACGGCTTGACACCTGTTGTCCGCATTTCTGGTGAAATACCTCCACACCGAAGAGCTAATTTTTTTGGTATTTTCACCTGGCATGTCAACGGCCATATTCCTCCCACGGACAACAGGTGTCTCCCCGGGTGCCTGACTTAAACAAACCACCTCACCATCAGAATCCTCCTGGTCAATTTCCTCCACAGCGCCAGCAACACCCATATCCTCCTCATCCTGGTGTACTTCAACACTGACATCTTCAATCTGACTATCAGGAACTGGACTGCGGGTGCTCCTTCCAGCACTTGCAGGGGGCGTGCAAATGGTGGAAGGCGCATGCTCTTCACGTCCAGTGTTGGGAAGGTCAGGCATCGCAACCGACACAATTGGACTCTCCTTGTGGATTTGGGATTTCAAAGAACGCACAGTTCTTTGCGGTGCTTTTGCCAGCTTGAGTCTTTTCAGTTTTCTAGCGAGAGGCTGAGTGCTTCCATCCTCATGTGAAGCTGAACCACTAGCCATGAACATAGGCCAGGGCCTCAGCCGTTCCTTGCCACTCCGTGTGGTAAATGGCATATTGGCAAGTTTACGCTTCTCCTCCGACAATTTTATTTTAGGTTTTGGAGTCCTTTTTTTACTGATATTTGGTGTTTTGGTTTTGACATGCTCTGTACTATGCCATTGGGCATCGGCCTTGGCAGACGACGTTGCTGGCATTTCATCGTCTCGGCCATGACTAGTGGCAGCAGCTTCAGCACGAGGTGGAAGTGGATCTTGATCTTTCCCTAATTTTGGAACCTCAACATTTTTGTTCTCCATATTTTAATAGGCACAACTAAAAGGCACCTCAGGTAAACAATGGAGATGGATGGATTGGATACTAGTATACAATTATGGACGGGCTGCCGAGTGCCGACACAGAGGTAGCCACAGCCGTGAACTACCGCACTGTACTGTGTCTGCTGCTAATATATAGACTGGTTGATAAAGAGATAGTATACTCGTAACTAGTATGTATGTATAAAGAAAGAAAAAAAACCACGGTTAGGTGGTATATACAATTATGGACGGGCTGCCGAGTGCCGACACAGAGGTAGCCACAGCCGTGAACTACCGCACTGTACTGTGTCTGCTGCTAATATATAGACTGGTTGATAAAGAGATAGTATACTCGTAACTAGTATGTATGTATAAAGAAAGAAAAAAAAACCACGGTTAGGTGGTATATACAATTATGGACGGGCTGCCGAGTGCCGACACAGAGGTAGCCACAGCCGTGAACTACCGCACTGTACTGTGTCTGCTGCTAATATATAGACTGGTTGATAAAGAGATAGTATACTCGTAACTAGTATGTATGTATAAAGAAAGAAAAAAAAACCACGGTTAGGTGGTATATACAATTATGGACGGGCTGCCGAGTGCCGACACAGAGGTAGCCACAGCCGTGAACTACCGCACTGTACTGTGTCTGCTGCTAATATATAGACTGGTTGATAAAGAGATAGTATACTCGTAACTAGTATGTATGTATAAAGAAAGAAAAAAAAACCACGGTTAGGTGGTATATACAATTATGGACGGGCTGCCGAGTGCCGACACAGAGGTAGCCACAGCCGTGAACTACCGCACTGTACTGTGTCTGCTGCTAATATATAGACTGGTTGATAAAGAGATAGTATACTCGTAACTAGTATGTATGTATAAAGAAAGAAAAAAAAACCACGGTTAGGTGGTATATACAATTATGGACGGGCTGCCGAGTGCCGACACAGAGGTAGCCACAGCCGTGAACTACCGCACTGTACTGTGTCTGCTGCTAATATATAGACTGGTTGATAAAGAGATAGTATACTCGTAACTAGTATGTATGTATAAAGAAAGAAAAAAAAACCACGGTTAGGTGGTATATACAATTATGGACGGGCTGCCGAGTGCCGACACAGAGGTAGCCACAGCCGTGAACTACCGCACTGTACTGTGTCTGCTGCTAATATATAGACTGGTTGATAAAGAGATAGTATACTCGTAACTAGTATGTATGTATAAAGAAAGAAAAAAAAACCACGGTTAGGTGGTATATACAATTATGGACGGGCTGCCGAGTGCCGACACAGAGGTAGCCACAGCCGTGAACTACCGCACTGTACTGTGTCTGCTGCTAATATATAGACTGGTTGATAAAGAGATAGTATACTCGTAACTAGTATGTATGTATAAAGAAAGAAAAAAAAAACACGGTTAGGTGGTATATACAATTATGGACGGGCTGCCGAGTGCCGACACAGAGGTAGCCACAGCCGTGAACTACCGCACTGTACTGTGTCTGCTGCTAATATATAGACTGGTTGATAAAGAGATAGTATACTCGTAACTAGTATGTATGTATAAAGAAAGAAAAAAAAACCACGGTTAGGTCACTGGTATATACAATTATGGACGGGCTGCCGAGTGCCGACACAGAGGTAGCCACAGCCGTGAACTACCGCACTGTACTGTGTCTGCTGCTAATATAGACTGGTTGATAAAGAGATAGTATACTACTAATATTATATACTGGTGGTCAGGTCACTGGTCACTAGTCACACTGGCAGTGGCACTCCTGCAGCAAAAGTGTGCACTGTTTAATTTTAATATAATATTATGTACTCCTGGCTCCTGCTATAACCTATAACTGGCACTGCAGTAGTGCTCCCCAGTCTCCCCCACAATTATAAGCTGTGTGAGCTGAGCAGTCAGACAGATATATAATATATATAGATGATGCAGCACACTGGCCTGAGCCTGAGCAGTGCACACAGATATGGTATGTGACTGACTGAGTCACTGTGTGTATCGCTTTTTTCAGGCAGAGAACGGATATATTAAATAAACTGCACTGTGTGTCTGGTGGTCACTCACTATATAATATATTATGTACTCCTGGCTCCTGCTATAACCTATAACTGGCACTGCAGTAGTGCTCCCCAGTCTCCCCCACAATTATAAGCTGTGTGAGCTGAGCAGTCAGACAGATATATATAATATTATATATAGATAATAGATGATGCAGCACACTGGCCTGAGCCTGAGCAGTGCACACAGATATGGTATGTGACTGAGTCACTGTGTGCTGTGTATCGCTTTTTTCAGGCAGAGAACGGATTATATTATGTACTCCTGGCTCCTGCTATAACCTATAACTGGCACTGCAGTAGTGCTCCCCAGTCTCCCCCACAATTATAAGCTGTGTGAGCTGAGCAGTCAGACAGATATATATAATATTATATATAGATAATAGATGATGCAGCACACTGGCCTGAGCCTGAGCAGTGCACACAGATATGGTATGTGACTGAGTCACTGTGTGCTGTGTATCGCTTTTTTCAGGCAGAGAACGGATTATAAATAAAAGTGGTGGTCACTGGTCACTATCAGCAAACCTCTGCACTGTACACTACTGAGTACTCCTAATGCTCCCCAAAATTAGTAAATCAAGTGTCTCTCTAATCTATTCGAATTCTAAACGGAGAGGACGCCAGCCACGTCCTCTCCCTATCAATCTCAATGCACGTGTGAAAATGGCGGCGACGCGCGGCTCCTTATATAGAATCCGAGTCTCGCGATAGAATCCGAGCCTCGCGAGAATCCGACAGCGTCATGATGACGTTCGGGCGCGCTCGGGTTAACCGAGCAAGGCGGGAAGATCCGAGTCGCTCGGACCCGTGAAAAAAAACATGAAGTTCTGGCGGGTTCGGATTCAGAGAAACCGAACCCGCTCATCTCTAGTCTAAACCTCAATAAACAGGAAATGGGCCCCTTAATGTTGTATTGTTCTTCTAATACACAATTATCTGCATTCCCCCCAGTGTCATCTATGATAATAGGATTTTGGTACTCACCGTTAAATCCTTTTTTCCTAGTCCGTAGAGGATGCTGGGGACTCCAAAAGGACCATGGGGTATAGACGGGATCCGCAGGAGCTTGGGCACACTAAAAAGACTTAAGACTGGGTGTGAACTGGCCCCTCCCTCTATGCCCCTCCTCCAGACCTCAGTTATAGGAACTGTGCCCAGGAGAGACGGACATTACAAGGAAAGATTTTTGTTTTAACTAAGGGCTACCAAATGACCAGCCCACACCATAAACATACCGTACAACCGGAATAACGCCAAACCAGATAACAGTATGCATAAAACTCCAGCAACCAGCTGCAACAAACCAATACACAAGTCGTGTATAAACTAACTTAACCAGTAAGAAAATATATAATGCAAGTAATAGTCCGCACTGGGACGGGCGCCCAGCATCCTCTACAGACTAGGAGAAAAGGATTTAACGGTGAGTACCAAAATCCTATTTTCTCTTACATCCTAGAGGATGCTGGGGACTCCAAAAGGACCATGGGGATTATACCAAAGCTCCAGAACGGGCGGGAGAGTGCGGACGATTCTGCAGCACCGACTGAGCAAACGCCAGGTCCTCATCGGCCAGGGTATCGAACTTATAGAATTTAGCAAAAGTGTTCGAACCCGACCAAGTAGCCGCTCGGCAAAGCTGTAGTGCCGAAACACTTCGGGCAGCCGCCCAAGATGAGCCCACCTTTCTGGTAGAATGGGCTTTAACCGACTTCGGCACCGGCAACCCCACCGAAGAATGAGCTTGCTGGATCGTACTACAAATCCAGCGTGCAATAGTCTGTTTTGACGCGGGATGACCAACCTTGTTGGCCGCATACAAAACAAACAACACTTCAGTTTTCCTAGTAATAACAGCTGTCCTAGAAACAAAACTTTTAACGCTCTTACAACATCCAGAGATTTTGGAATCGCCACTTCTTCCTTAGCTACCGGAACCACAATAGGTTGGTTAATGTGAAATGACGAAACCACCTTCGGTAGAAATTGTTGACGAGTCCTCAATTCCGCCCTATCCGCATGAAAAATCAAGTACGGACTAGAGATGAGCGCCTGAAATTTTTCGGGTTTTGTGTTTTGGTTTTGGGTTCGGTTCCGCGGCCGTGTTTTGGGTTCGACCGCGTTTTGGCAAAACCTCACCGAATTTTTTTTGTCGGATTCGGGTGTGTTTTGGATTCGGGTGTTTTTTTCAAAAAACCCTAAAAAACAGCTTAAATCATAGAATTTGGGGGTCATTTTGATCCCATATTATTATTAACCTCAAAAACCATAATTTCCACTCATTTTCAGTCTATTCTGAATACCTCACACCTCACAATATTATTTTTAGTCCTAAAATTTGCACCGAGGTCGCTGGATGACTAAGCTAAGCGACCCTAGTGGCCGACACAAACACCTGGCCCATCTAGGAGTGGCACTGCAGTGTCACGCAGGATGTCCCTTCCAAAAAACCCTCCCCAATCAGCACATGACGCAAAGAAAAAAAGAGGCGCAATGAGGTAGCTGTGTGAGTAAGATTAGCGACCCTAGTGGCCGACACAAAAACCGGGCCCATTTAGGAGTGGCACTGCAGTGTCACGCAGGATGTCCCTTCCAAAAAACCCTCCCCAATCAGCACATGACGCAAAGAAAAAAAGAGGCGCAATGAGGTAGTTGTGTGAGTAAGATTAGCGACCCTAGTGGCCGACACAAACACCGGGCCCATTTAGGAGTGGCACTGCAGTGTCACGCAGGATGTCCCTTCCAAAAAACCCTCCCCAATCAGCACATATAGACATATAGCTAATATAGACTGGTTGATAAAGAGATGTCGTAGTATGTATGTATAAAGAAGAAAGAAAAAAAAACCACGGTTAGGTGGTATACAATTATGGACGGACTGCCGAGTGCCGACACAGAGGTAGCCACAGCCGTGAACTACCGTACTGTACTGTGTCTGCTGCTAATATAGACTGGTTGATAAAGAGATGTCGTAGTATGTATGTATAAAGAAGAAAGAAAAAAAACCACGGGTAGGTGGTATACAATTATGGACGGACTGCCGAGTGCCGACACAGAGGTAGCCACAGCCGTGAACTACCGTACTGTACTGTGTCTGCTGCTAATATAGACTGGTTGATAAAGAGATGTCGTAGTATGTATGTATAAAGAAGAAAGAAAAAAAAACCACGGGTAGGTGGTATACAATTATGGACGGACTGCTGAGTGCCGACACAGAGGTAGCCACAGCCGTGAACTACCGTACTGTACTGTGTCTGCTGCTAATATAGACTGGTTGATAAAGAGATGTCGTAGTATGTACGTATAAAGAAGAAAGAAAAAAAAAACACGGTTAGGTGGTATACAATTATGGACGGACTGCCGAGTGCCGACACAGAGGTAGCCACAGCCGTGAACTACCGTACTGTACTGTGTCTGCTGCTAATATAGACTGGTTGATAAAGAGATGTCGTAGTATGTACGTATAAAGAAGAAAGAAAAAAAAACCACGGTTAGGTGGTATACAATTATGGACGGACTGCCGAGTGCCGACACAGAGGTAGCCACAGCCGTGAACTACCGTACTGTACTGTGTCTGCTGCTAATATAGACTGGTTGATAAAGAGATGTCGTAGTATGTACGTATAAAGAAGAAAGAAAAAAAAACCACGGTTTGGTGGTATACAATTATGGACGGACTGCCGAGTGCCGACACAGAGGTAGCCACAGCCGTGAACTACCGTACTGTACTGTGTCTGCTGCTAATATAGACTGGTTGATAAAGAGATGTCGTAGTATGTATGTATAAAGAAGAAAGAAAAAAAAACCACGGGTAGGTGGTATACAATTATGGACGGACTGCCGAGTGCCGACACAGAGGTAGCCACAGCCGTGAACTACCGTACTGTACTGTGTCTGCTGCTAATATAGACTGGTTGATAAAGAGATGTCGTAGTATGTACGTATAAAGAAGAAAGAAAAAAAAACCACGGTTAGGTGGTATACAATTATGGACGGACTGCCGAGTGCCGACACAGAGGTAGCCACAGCCGTGAACTACCGTACTGTACTGTGTCTGCTGCTAATATAGACTGGTTGATAAAGAGATGTCGTAGTATGTACGTATAAAGAAGAAAGAAAAAAAAACACGGTTAGGTGGTATACAATTATGGACGGACTGCCGAGTGCCGACACAGAGGTAGCCACAGCCGTGAACTACCGTACTGTACTGTGTCTGCTGCTAATATAGACTGGTTGATAAAGAGATGTCGTAGTATGTACGTATAAAGAAGAAAGAAAAAAAAACCACGGTTAGGTGATATACAATTATGGACGGACTGCCGAGTGCCGACACAGAGGTAGCCACAGCCGTGAACTACCGTACTGTACTGTGTCTGCTGCTAATATAGACTGGTTGATAAAGAGATGTCGTAGTATGTATGTATAAAGAAGAAAGAAAAAAAAACCACGGTTAGGTGGTATACAATTATGGACGGACTGCCGAGTGCCGACACAGAGGTAGCTACAGCCGTGAACTACCGTACTGTGTCTGCTGCGACTGGATGATAAATAATGATATAAAAAATATATATATATCACTACTGCAGCCGGACAGGTATATATATTATATAATGACGGACCTGCTGGACACTGTCTGTCAGCAGAATGAGTTTTTTATAGAATAAAAAAAAAAACACCACACAAGTGAAGTCACACAACGAGTGTTTAACTTTTTCAGGCAATCACAATATAGTATACTACTAACTATACTGGTGGTCAGTGTGGTCAGGTCACTGGTCAGTCACACTGGCAGTGGCACTCCTGCAGCAAAAGTGTGCACTGTTTAATTAATTTTAATATAATATGTACTCCTGGCTCCTGCTATAACCTATAACTGGCACTGCAGTGCTCCCCAGTCTCCCCCACAATTATAAGCTGTGTGAGCTGAGCACAGTCAGATATATAATATATACATAAATGATGCAGCACACTGGGCTGAGCAGTGCACACAGATATGGTATGTGACTGTCTTGTACTCCTGGCTCCTGCTATAACCTATAACTGGCACTGCAGTGCTCCCCAGTCTCCCCCACAATTATAAGCTGTGTGAGCTGAGCACAGTCAGATATATAATATATACATAGATGATGCAGCACACTGGGCTGAGCAGTGCACACAGATATGGTATGTGACTGAGTCACTGTGTGTGTATCGTTTTTTTCAGGCAGAGAACGGATATATTAAATAAAACTGCACTGTCTGGTGGTCACTGTGGTCAGTCACTAGTAAACTCTGCACTCTCTTCTACAGTACTCCTAAGCTCCAGTAAATCAGGTCAATCTCTCTCTCTCTCCTAATCTAAATCACTGTACTCCCTAACAGCTGCTCCCCGTCCCCAATCCTCCCCACAATTATAACTAAGTCACTCAGTCTTTACTCTTTTCTACTATAACGGAGAGGACGCCAGCCACGTCCTCTCCCTATCAATCTCAATGCACGTGTGAAAATGGCGGCGACGCGCGGCTCCTTATATAGAATCCGAGTCTCGCGAGAATCCGACAGCGTCATGATGACGTTCGGGCGCGCTCGGGTTAACCGAGCAAGGCGGGAAGATCCGAGTCGCTCGGACCCGTGAAAAAAAACATGAAGTTCGTGCGGGTTCGGATTCAGAGAAACCGAACCCGCTCATCTCTAGTACGGACTCTTATGAGATAAAGCTGCCAATTCCGATACTCGCCTGGCAGATGCCAGCGCCAAAAGCATAACTACCTTCCAAGTGAGAAATTTTAATTCAACCATCCGCAAAGATTCAAACCAGGAAGACATGAGGAACCGTAAGACGACATCAAGGTCCCATGGCGCTACAGGCGGTACAAACAGTGGATTGATATGCATTACACCCTTTACAAAAGTCTGAACCTCTGGGAGGGCAGCTAACTCTTTTTGAAAGAAAATAGACAAAGCCGAAATTTGCACTTTGATGGAACCCAATTTCAGGCCTGCATCTACACCCGCCTGTAAAAAGTGGAGAAAACGACCCAAGTGAAAATCCTCTGCAGGAGCCTTTTTAACCTCACACCAGGAAACATATTTCCTCCAGATACGGTGATAGTGTTTCGCCGTAACCTCTTTCCTAGCCTTAATGAGAGTTGGAATGACCTCCCTGGGAATACCCTTACGAGCTAAGATCTGGCGCTCAACCTCCATGCCGTCAAACGCAGCCACGGTAAGTCCGGAAACACGCATGGACCCTGTAACAACAGATCCTCTCTTAGAGGAAGCGGCCAAGGATCTTCCACCAGTAAGTCCTGAAGATCCGGGTACCAGGCCCTTCTTGGCCAGTCTGGGACGACAAGAATCGCCTGAACCCTTGCTCGACGAATGATCCCCAGCACCTTTGGAATGAGAGGAAGAGGAGGGAACACATACACCGACTGGAAGACCCACGGAGACACCAGGGCGTCCACCGCCGTGGCTTGTGGGTCCCTTGACCTGGAACAATACCTCGGGAGCTTCTTGTTGAGCCGAGACGCCATCATGTCTATCAACGGAATTCCCCAGCGTCTTGTCACTTCTGCAAATACGTCTTGGTGCAGAGCCCACTCTCCCGGATGGAGGTTGTGTCTGCTGAGGAAATCCGCTACCCAGTTGTCCACCCCCGGTAGGAAAACTGCTGACAGTGCGCTGACGTGTTGTTCCGCCCAGCGAAGTATCTTTGTGGCCTCCGCCATTGCTGCTCTGCTCCTCATTCCGCCTTGCCGGTTTATATGGGCCACTGCTGTGATGTTGTCTGACTGTACCAGGACCGGTCGACCCTGAAGAAGACTTCTTGCTTGGAGCTGGCCGTTGTAAATGGCTCTTAACTCTAGAACATTTATGTGGAGACAGGCTTCCTGGAGCGACCATTTTCCCTGGAAATTTCTTCCTTGGGTGACTGCGCCCCAGCCCCGGAGACTTGCATCTGCTGTCAGAAGTACCCAATTCTGGATACCGAATCGGCGTCCTCCCAGGAGGTGATGAGCTTGTAGTCACCACAGGAGAGAAATTCTGGCTCTGGGAGATAGACTTATCTTCCGGTGAATGTGTAGGTGAGACCCGGACCATTTGCTCAGCAAGTCCCACTGAAACACGCGGGCGTGAAATCTGCCGTATGGAATAGCTTCGTACGCCGCAACCATCTTCCCCAGAACCCGAGTACAATGATGGATCGACACACTCGTCGGCTTCAGAAGTTCTCTGACCATCGTCTGCAATTCCAGAGCCTTTTCTTCTGGAAGGAATACCTTCTGTAACTCCGTGTCCAGAATCATGCCCAGAAAAGGAAGCTGAGTGGTCGGAATCAACTGGGATTTCGGCAAATTGAGGACCCATCCGTGTTGTCGCAGAACCGATAGAGACAACTCTACACTTGTCAGCAATCGTTCCTTGGACCTCGCCTTTATCAGGAGATCGTCCAAGAACTGGATAATTGAAACCCCTTGTTTGCGAAGAAGAACCATCATTTCCGCCATGACCTTGGTGAAAATCCTCGGAGCCGTGGAAAGCCCAAACGGCAACGTCTGAAATTGGTAATGAGAATCCCGTATCGCAAACCTGAGGAAAGCCTGATGCGGAGGATATATCGGCACATGTAAGTAGGCATCCTTTAAGTCGACTGACGCCATAAATTTCCCCCCCCCCTCCAGGCTGGCAATCACCACTCGAAGGGATTCCATCTTGAACCTGAAGACTTTCAAGTATCGATTGAAGGATTTTAGATTTAGAATTGGTCTGACCGAACCGTCCGGTTTCGGTACCACAAAGAGGCTCGGGTAGAACCCCTCCCCCCCACTGGACCGGAGGGACGGGAACAATGACCCTCTGTAGACACAATTTTTGAATGGCCGCCGGGACCACCTCCCTGTCCGGAAGAACCACTGGAAATGCCGAAATGAAGAACCGGTGAGGGGGCATCTCCTGAAACTCCAGTTTGTATCCTTGAGACACTATTTCTAACACCCAAGGATCCAGGTCTGATTGAATCCAGACCTGGCTGAATACCTGAAGACGGCCCCCCACCGGTCCGGACTCCCCCAGGGAAGCCCCAGCGTCATGCGGTGGACTTGGTAGCAGCCGGGGAGGACTTCTGGTCCTGTGCACCTGAGGTTGCAGGAATTTTTCTTCCCCGTCCTCTACCCTTTGAGGCGAAGAAAGACGAACCCTTTCCACGAAAGGACTGCATTTGCTGATGTGGTGCCTTCTTCTGTTGTGTGGGAACATAAGGAAGAAAAGAGGACTTACCCGCAGTCGCGGTCGAGACTAGTCCCGCCAGGCCGTCTCCAAACAAGACCGTACCTTTAAAGGGTAGAGCTTCCATAGACCTCTTGGAGTCGGCATCAGCATTCCATTGATGGATCCACAAGGCCCTCCTGGCAGATATCAACATGGCATTGGTCCTTGATCCCAAGAGACAGACGTCCCTTGCCGCGTCCTTCAGGTAATCTGCAGCGTCCTTAATATAACCAAGAGTTAGAAGGACATTATCTTTATCAAGAGTATCCATGTCACTAGCTAAATTCTCCGCCCATTTAGCAATAGCACTACTCACCCATAACGACGCCACAGCAGGTCTGAGCAATGCACCCGTATTAGCGAAAATGGACTTCAGACATGTCTCCAACTTGCGATCCGCCGGATCCTTGAGAGCTGCCGTGTCAGGAGACGGAAGCGCCACCTTCTTAGACAAACGGGATAGAGCTTTATCAACGATCTCCCATTTTTCCCTGTCATCAGAGGGAAAAGGATACGCCATAAAAATCCTCTTGGGAATCTGCCATTTCTTGGCGATTCCCAAGCCTTTTCACAAAGAGTATTCATTTCATGAGAGGGGGGAAACTTTACCTCAGGTTTCTTCCCCTTAAATAAGCAAATCCTTGTTTCCTGCACCGCAGGTTCATCAGAAATCTGCAACACATCCTTTATAGCCACAATCATGTACTGAATACTCTTAACCAAACGTGGATGTAACGCCGCCTCAGTGAAATCGACCTCGGAATCAGAGTCCGTGTCGGTATCCGTATCCCCCACCTGAGTAAAAGGCCTCTTATGGGACCCGGATGGGGTCTGTACCTGAGATAAAGCCTCCTCCATAGATTTCTTCCACACCTGGGTCTGTGACTCAGACTTATCTATCCTCTTAGATAAAGAAGCTACATTGGAATTTATTGTACTAAGGAGTGCTAGTAAATCAGGAGTCGGCTTCTTCGACAGTGCTAGCTCTAGCCCCGCATCCCCACCTCCTATAACCTCCTCTGGTGAATAACATTCAGGTTCCGACATGTCGACACGCAGTACCGACACCCACAACACCCAGAACCGTCCCAGCAAGGTGACAGGCCCACAATTCAGCCCTGAAGAGGAGACAGAGGGAGTATGCCAGCTCACACCCCAGCGCCTGTATTGGGACACAGAAGATTAAGTGTACCCAGCGCTGCCTTATAGTTCACAACTGGTACCCCACAGCGGCTCCCCACTGGAGATGCCCCTTATACTTGCAGAAAACATGGAGGTCCCGGCAGCGTCTCTCCCTCGGTGCTGTGTAGGGAGAAAATGGCGCGCGAGTGAGCCGCGGACCGAAGCTCTGCCCCCTCCCGGCGGCTTCGGCCCGCCAAATTTTAACATACAAAAAATGCCCGGCGGGGGTCTGTAATAAAGTGCCTCGGCACCTACGATCTTTTGCCGGCTCAGTAACCTCAGTAACATGCCCCCCAGGGCGCCGCCTCCCAGCGCCCTCCACCCAGTGACAAGCGTTGGTGATGTGTGTGTGGGAGCATGGAGCACAGCGTTACCGCTGTGCTTTACCTTCCATCACTGAAGTCTTCTGCCATCCTGAAGTCTTCTGTTCTTCTCATACTCACCCGACTTCTGACTTCTGGCTTCTGTGAGGGGGTGACGGCGTGGCTCCGGGAACAAGCAGCTAGGCGCACCAAGTGATCGAACCCTCTGGAGCTAATGGTGTCCAGTAGCCGAGAAGCAGAGCCTTGAAACTCACAGAAGTAGGTCTGCTTCTCTCCCCTCACTCCCACGCTGCAGGGAGCCTGTAGCCAGCAGGGCTCCCTGAAAATAAAAAACCTAACAAAAAGTCTTTTCCTAGAGAAACTCAGGAGAGCTCCCCTAGTGTGCATCCAGTCACTCCTGGGCACAAAGTCTAACTGAGGTCTGGAGGAGGGGCATAGAGGGAGGGGCCAGTTCACACCCAGTCTTAAGTCTTTTTAGTGTGCCCAAGCTCCTGCGGATCCCGTCTATACCCCATGGTCCTTTTGGAGTCCCCAGCATCCTCTAGGACGTAATAGAAATTCAATTGTATGAAACTTTAAATATTTATATACCAAATGGCCCATACAGTACAGTACATCAATCTTAAATCCAGAAAGTGAGGTTGACCAGGTATAATGTATATAAGGTGCTCCAGGCAGTCATATCCTCCTTCCCCTAAAGTTCATGAGACAGTCATATACTCAGGGGACTAAGGAGAGGTGTGTGCATATTCTACCCATAAAATCAGTATTGGGGAGTCTTGGCTGCATTAAGGAAATCTAAGAGGAAATCTTTTTCTTTTTACTGTTTGGAGAGCTACCATTTATATGAAGTAGTATTTAAATGACTAAAGGCAGGTTTTATCCTTTCCAAACTGACGGCTACCTTCAATTGTACTAGAGGGCTTTCATTAGCTTAATAATGTCTGCAGGATTAAAGCATATCTCAAGGGCCCTCTGAATTTATATAGGAAGGACTGTTCGGAATTTAGAACCAGTTTTGGCAATGTGTTATGGCAACATCTATCTGTACTATTGTGATACAAAAAAGTCCTGGCATTTATGTCTTAACTTGGCCAGAACTAGCTACTTTCCTACACCATACTTACCGACTTTGTATTTCTCCTCTCCGGGAGAAGCCCGGAGAGGAGACGCTGCAGGTTTCTTCGGGGGGCGGGGCCGGACTGTGACATCACTAAGCCCCGCCCCGCATCGGGAAATGCCGTGATTCGCGAGTCTGCGGGAAGGGGGCGATTTGCATAATTTTAACCCCTTCTCCACCCGACGGACCCGCGAATGCTGGAGGTTATCTCTCCATCCTGCCCGCATCACTAGGGTGCGAGCAGGATGCGGGAGACCTGCCCACTCTTCCGGGGGTGCGGGGGGCTACCCCAAAAAACGGGAGCCTCCCGCAGCTTCCGGGAGAGTAGGTAAGTATGTCCTACACCTTTGTGAGTAAGTGTTAATCACTGTCCAGTCGAGAGAGTGTGGGAAGGGGGGCAGAGTGTGCACTGCAGGGGGGCAGATATAACATTTGCAGAGAGAGTTAGATTAAGATTTGGATGGGTTATTTTGTTTCTGTGCAGGGTAAATTCTGGCTGCTTTACTTTTACACTGCAATTTAGATTGCAGATTTAACTCACCCCACCCAAATCTATCTCTCTCTGCACATGTTATATCTGCCTCCCCTGCAGTGCACATGGTTTTGCTCAACTGCTAACAAAAATCCTGCTGCGATCAGCTCAGAATTACCCCCACGGTGAGATATTTTCTTACGATTTTGACTATATAGTGAAAATCATAAGAAAAGTTAGTGCAGATCGCAAGGTGAAAGTCACCTTGCGTTCCCGATGTGATCCCGATCCGATCTCAATGCGCGGTTGGCATCGCAAGCATAGATAGACTGTGCAGGCAACTCAATTTTGACTATCTCGTAGAAAAGTTAGTCAGAATTGCCACTTAGCCAAAATCGCACATAGGGGGTCATTCCGAGTTGATCACTAGCTGCCGTTGTTCGCAGCGCAGTGATCAGGCTAAAAATCGGCATTTCTGCGCATGCGTATGCACCGCAATGCGCACGCGCGTCATACGGGTACAAAGACCTTTGTGGGTTTTGCAAAGGTTTTTGCGAAGCTTTACGTTGCACGGCACAAAGCAAGAAGATTGACATGAAGTGGGCATTTCTGGGTGTCAACTGACCGTTTTCAGGGAGTGTTCGGAAAAACACAGGCGTGTCGGAGAAAACGCAGGCGTGGCTGGGCGAATGCTGGGCAGGTGTGTGACGTCAAAAGCCAACCCTCCAACTTTAGAATCAACGCACATGTAGAGTAACTACAGGGCTGGTCTTGTTTTGCACATAATGTGTTTGCAGGCGCTCTGCTGCACAGGTGTTCGCACTTCTGCAAAACGAAAACACACTCCCCGGTGGGCGGCGACTATGCGTTTGCACGACTGCTAAAAACTGCTAGCGAGCGATCAACACGGAATGACCCCCATAGTCAGTATCGCGAGCACAGTCATTATGTGCTTGAGATACCGACTTAGTCCCTGTCGCATAGTGAGAATCGGGGTTAGCCCGAATCTCATCATGTGTACACACCTTAACACTCTAGACAGGGAAGGTGGTGACCCCTTCACCATCTAAAAAGGGAAGTGTTTGTCAAGCACTTATAATGTGAATGTACCCACTTGCTTTATGTTTTGTTACTGGTTTATTTTCTGAATCTGAAATGGGCCTAATTCATGTTTGTGCGCACACGCCTATGCAGCTATGATTTTATCAGGCTACAGACTTAATAGTCATGGTCAAGTAAAGCTGCCATCCAGAAAAACTATAGACACTCACCTGAGCCATCACACAGTCTTCAGTAACTGCATACAATAATTAGGTACAGTACATTGACGATACAATAATGAGGTACATTGACTCCTCAAGTCAATCTATGGCCACACAAACTGGCCGCGGCAGTAGCAACCCTGGTGCCATGTTTCTATACGTACATGACTGCAGATGAAAGGCAGATACGTGCCCCCAAAACACCCATAACACATTTAGGTTTTCGCCACCACTCCCCGTTACATCCCCAAATGGTTCCTTTCTGTCAATCACTCCGCGATTAAATCTTCATTGTGAGTGGCAACGCAACGGTACCTTGGCAAGTGCACAGTGCGATCGCGGCACATGCACAGTCTGCCGATAATCGTTCACGAACATCGGTATTGTGTACAGACATGAATTACAACCGGTATTACGAGGGGCGGGTCAAGCTCTTCCCCAAGCTCCACAAGTGCTCTCAGCATGCCGTCTCACTGCTGGCCTCTCCTGACCTCCACTTCATCCTACAGTACCACACTCACTGGCTGGATCCCTGCTGCTCTTCCTCACTGACACTCAACTGTCAGGTCAGCCCATGGCACCTGCAATGTATATCACTGCAGCTCAAATTTACCTCAGTGCCCAAGCACTCCATCCAATGTACACACATTAGGGCACTCTGAGGTCTACTGTATGTCATAAGACATGGAGAGTGTTAACGTGGAGAGAGACAACCAACCAATCAGCTCCTAACAATATTGTGGTGAAACGGGCACCCAAATAGCCAAAATGTATTAATATTCCTAGAGCCGTTACAGGAGTGCGTTATGTCATCTCATCAGTGGAACATGTCTTCCCTCTTCAGCTCTCCTTTTCTACTTCCATAGCATTACCTTCCATGTACAGCCTTAGGGTACTTTACAGGGCACATTTTCAGATGAACCCAGTTGGAAATGAGGGATGGTCAGGAGGTTCCATGAGGGAAGGGGGTGGGAGTACAAAGTGGAGCTGAGGGGGAGGAGGTGAGTACAATATGAAGTGGAAGATGAGAATGGCACAAGGCTGGTCCTAGAGGAGGGTCCAGTCCAAAGTTACTAGCTACACACTGCAGGGGTTGGAGCCGGGTGCAAAGGAGAGTAGGCCCTGGAGGTGGGCAAAGAAGGGATGTGGGGAGGGAGGAGGTGAAGCAGCCGTAAAGGATATTATCTCTGTCCTGACACTGCCCGTATTAACTGTAGATGGTGGCCTGCACGGCAACATTTTTTTTGGGGGGGGGAGGGTGAGCCGCCCCCTTGTCTCCCCTGTTCCAGTGCCTATGGTGGTATTAAAGATAAGAAACTGTTATTCTTGCTTAATGTGTTTAGTGGATAATAATTATTTCATATTAAACTGCATACTTGCTGTACATTAAAACTGATATTTATTTAGGTGATAACCCAATTATTGCATTTCCAGATTGGAGATAAATCATTGAGTTGGGGAACTGTGGGTCTTTGCCTCAGTTCCTATAGACTGGAGGAAGACAAGATGCAAGATCATCTGATAGAGTGCACCCAGAGAAGCATTGATTAATTGGTTTGGCCTGTAAGTTACATACAGTATCTATGAACCTATTACTCTGGTTGTCACACTCCCAGAAGAGAGATCTCTTGCTTCTTACCGTCTAGTTTCAGCTCATTCTATTCAATGCAAAATACAGCAGAGATCCGTCAGTTGTGCAGTGGGTACGCTAACATGTGAAAACTTCTGCACATCTCCTGAATGGTAATAATAGCTATTTGGAGACAACGGAACTGTCATTATTAAATTAAATACACAGGAAACCTCAGCACTCATAAATGTAAGTTAACAAACAACTTGTTTCAATGTATTTTGGCCCTCATTCCGAGTTGTTCGCTCGCTAGCTGCTTTTAGCAGCATTGCACACGCTAAGCCGCCGCCTACTGGGAGTGAATCTTAGCTTTGCAGAATTGCGAACGAAAAATTTGCATAATTGCGAATAGAAATTTCTTTGCAGTTTCTGAGTAGCTCGAGACTTACTCTGCCACTGCGATCAATTCAGTCAGTTTCGTTCCTGGTTTGACGTCACAAACACACCCAGCGTTCGCCCAGACACTCCTCCGTTTCTCCAGCCACTCCCGCGTTTTTCCCTGAAACGGCAGCGTTTTTTCACACACACCCATAAAACGGCAAGTTTCCGCCCAGAAACACCCACTTCCTGACAATCACACTCCGATCACCAGAACGATGAAAAATCCTCGTTATGCCGTGAGTAAATTACCTAACTTTTGTGTAAAATAACTAAGCGCATGCGCTCTGCGAACCTTGCGCATGCGCAGTAAGCGACTAATCGCAATATAGGGAAACTCGGCAACGAGCGAACAACTCGGAATGAGGGCATTTGTTATTAACAGTTTTTTGTATAATGCACAAATGTTCTGCGTATGCACCGCAATGTGCAGGCGGATCGTACGGGTACAAAGCGGATCGTTGCTGAGCGATGCATTTAAAGAAGAATCCATTCGCACAGCCAATCGCAAGGAGATTGACAGGAAGAGGGCGTTTGTGGGTGTCAACTGACCGTTTTCTGGGAGTGTTTGGGAAAATGCAGGCGTGTCCAAGCGTTTGCAGGGCGGGTGTCTGACGTCAATTCCGGGACCAGACAGGCTGCAGTGATTGCAGGGGCTGAGAAAGTTCAGACCTACTCAGAAACTGCACAAAATGTTTTTGCAGAGCTCGGCTGCATAGACATTCGCACACTTGCAAAGCGAAAATACACTCCCCTATAGGTGGCGACTATCTGATCGCAGCGCTGCAAAAAGTAGCTAGCGAGCGATCAACTCAGAATGACCCCCTATATTCCTTAACACATGGGCACACATACACCCCAATGTTTAAATTTATTGTTTAAGTAGAGTCAAAGGGCGGGATGTAATGCCATCCCAGCTGGCCGGAGGTGAGGGTTGCCGGCTGAACTCTGACTTTTTGTGAAAGCGGCAATGATTTACAAGGCAAATCCATGTCTTGCAAATGATTGCCACCTTAAAAAAACTTTTGAGTTCGCAGGCAGCCCTCACCTCCGGCCAGCTCGGATGGCATTACATCCCACCCACACCCATAGGAATAAGTGACACAGAATCAGCTTCAACTACAAATTGCCATAAAAAGCCATGAGAACAATATAGCAAACATTAATAATATAATAACTAGAGATGTGCACTTGAAATTTTTCGGGTTTTGTGTTTTGGTTTTGGGTTCGGTTCCGCGGCCGTGTTTTGGGTTCGACCGCGTTTTGGCAAAACCTCACCGAATTTTTTTTGTCGGATTCGGGTGCGTTTTGGATTCGGGTGTTTTTTTTTAAAAACACTAAAAAACAGCTTAAATCATAGAATTTGGGGGTCATTTTGATCCCAAAGTATTATTAACCTCAAAAACCATAATTTCCACTCATTTTCAGTCTATTCTGAATACCTCACACCTCACAATATTATTTTTAGTCCTAAAATTTGCACCTAGGTCGCTGGATGACTAAGCTAAGCGACCCTAGTGGCCGACACAAACACCGTGCCCATCTAGGAGTGGCACTGCAGTGTCACGCAGGATGGCCCTTCCAAAAAACACTCCCCAAACAGCACATGACGCAAAGAAAAAAAGAGGCGCAATGAGGTAGCTGTGTGAGTAAGATAAGCGACCCTAGTGGCCGACACAAACACCGGGCCCATCTAGGAGTGGCACTGCAGTGTCACGCAGGATGGCCCTTCCAAAAAACCCTCCCCAAACAGCACATGACGCAAAGAAAAAAAGAGGCGCAATGAGGTAGCTGTGTGAGTAAGATAAGCGACCCTAGTGGCCGACACAAACACCGTGCCCATCTAGGAGTGGCACTGCAGTGTCACGCAGGATGGCCCTTCCAAAAAACCCTCCCCAAACAGCACATGACGCAAAGAAAAAAAGAGGCGCAATGAGGTAGCTGTGTGAGTAAGATAAGCGACCCTAGTGGCCGACACAAACACTGTGCCCATCTAGGAGTGGCACTGCAGTGTCACGCAGGATGGCCCTTCCAAAAAACCCTCCCCAAACAGCACATGACGCAAAGAAAAAAAGAGGCGCAATGAGGTAGCTGTGTGAGTAAGATAAGCGACCCTAGTGGCCGACACAAACACCGGGCCCATCTAGGAGTGGCACTGCAGTGTCACGCAGGATGGCCCTTCCAAAAAACCCTCCCCAAACAGCACATGACGCAAAGAAAAAAAGAGGCGCAATGAGGTAGCTGTGTGAGTAAGATAAGCGACCCTAGTGGCCGACACAAACACCGGGCCCATCTAGGAGTGGCACTGCAGTGTCACGCAGGATGGCCCTTCCAAAAAACATTCCACAAACAGCACATGACACAAAGAAAAATTAAAGAAAAAAGAGGTGCAAGATGGAATTGTCCTTGGGCCCTCCCACCCACCCTTATGTTGTATAAACAGGACATGCACACTTTAACCAACCCATCATTTCAGTGACAGGGTCTGCCACACGACTGTGACTGAAATGACGGGTTGGTTTGGACCCCCACCAAAAAAGAAGCAATTAATCTCTCCTTGCACAAACTGGCTCTACAGAGGCAAGATGTCCACCTCATCATCATCCTCCGATATATCACCGTGTACATCCCCCTCCTCACAGATTATCAATTCGTCCCCACTGGAATCCACCATCTCAGCTCCCTGTGTACTTTGTGGAGGCAATTGCTGCTGGTCAATGTCTCCACGGAGGAATTGATTATAATTCATTTTAATGAACATCATCTTCTCCACATTTTCTGGATGTAACCTCGTATGCCGATTGCTGACAAGGTGAGCGGCGGCACTAAACACTCTTTCGGAGTACACACTTGTGGGAGGGCAACTTAGGTAGAATAAAGCCAGTTTGTGCAAGGGCCTCCAAATTGCCTCTTTTTCCTGCCAGTATAAGTACGGACTGTGTGACGTGCCTTCTTGGATGCGGTCACTCATATAATCCTCCACCATTCTTTCAATGGTGAGAGAATCATCTGCAGTGACAGTAGACGACATGTCCGTAATCGTTGTCAGGTCCTTCAGTCCGGACCAGATGTCAGCATCAGCAGTCGCTCCAGACTGCCCTGCATCACCGCCAGCGGGTGGGATCGGAATTCTGAGCCTTTTCCTCGCACACCCAGTTGCGGGAGAATGTGAAGGAGGAGATGTTGACAGGTCGCGTTCCGCTTGACTTGACAATTTTCTCACCAGCAGGTCTTTCAACCCCAGCAGACTTGTGTCTGCCGGAAAGAGAGATCCAAGGTAGGCTTTAAATCTAGGATCGAGCACGGTGGCCAAAATGTAGTGCTCTGATTTCAACAGATTGACCACCCGTGAATCCTTGTTAAGCGAATTAAGGGCTCCATCCACAAGTCCCACATGCCTAGCGGAATCGCTCCGTGTTAGCTCCTCCTTCAATGTCTCCAGCTTCTTCTGCAAAAGCCTGATGAGGGGAATGACCTGACTCAGGCTGGCAGTGTCTGAACTGACTTCACGTGTGGCAAGTTCAAAGGGCATCAGAACCTTGCACAACGTTGAAATCATTCTCCACTGCGCTTGAGACAGGTGCATTCCACCTCCTATATCGTGCTCAATTGTATAGGCTTGAATGGCCTTTTGCTGCTCCTCCAACCTCTGAAGCATATAGAGGGTTGAATTCCACCTCGTTACCACTTCTTGCTTCAGATGATGGCAGGGCAGGTTCAGTAGTTTTTGGTGGTGCTCCAGTCTTCTGTACGTGGTGCCTGTACGCCGAAAGTGTCCCGCAATTCTTCTGGCCACCGACAGCATCTCTTGCACGCCCCTGTCGTTTTTTAAAAAATTCTGCACCACCAAATTCAAGGTATGTGCAAAACATGGGACGTGCTGGAATTTGCCCATATTTAATGCACACACAATATTGCTGGCGTTGTCCGATGCCACAAATCCACAGGAGAGTCCAATTGGGGTAAGCCATTCCGCGATGATCTTCCTCAGTTGCCGTAAGAGGTTTTCAGCTGTGTGCGTATTCTGGAAAGCGGTGATACAAAGCGTAGCCTGCCTAGGAAAGAGTTGGCGTTTGCGAGATGCTGCTACTGGTGCCGCCGCTGCTGTTCTTGCGGCGGGAGTCCATACATCTACCCAGTGGGCTGTCACAGTCATATAGTCCTGACCCTGCCCTGCTCCACTTGTCCACATGTCCGTGGTTAAGTGGACATTGGGTACAGCTGCATTTTTTAGGACACTGGTGAGTCTTTTTCTGAGGTCTGTGTACATTTTCGGTATCGCCTGCCTAGAGAAGTGGAACCTAGATGGTATTTGGTAACGGGGGCACACTACCTCAAGAAATTGTGTAGTTCCCTGTGAACTAACGGCGGATACCGGACGCACGTCTAACACCAACATAGTTGTCAAGGCCTCAGTTATCCGCTTTGCAGCAGGATGACTGCTGTGATATTTCATCTTCCTCGCAAAGGACTGTTGGACAGTCAATTGCTTACTGGAAGTAGTACAAGTGGTCTTCCAACTTCCCCTCTGGGATGACCATCGACTCCCAGCAGCAACAACAGCAGCGCCAGCAGCAGTAGGCGTTACACGCAAGGATGCATCGGAGGAATCCCAGGCAGGAGAGGAATCGTCAGAATTGCCAGTGACATGGCCTGCAGGACTATTGGCATTCCTGGGGAAGGAGGAAATTGACACTGAGGGAGTTGGTGGGGTGGTTTGCGTGAGCTTGGTTACAAGAGGAAGGGATTTACTGGTCAGTGGACTGCTTCCGCTGTCACCCAAAGTTTTTGAACTTGTCACTGACTTATTATGAATGCGCTGCAGGTGACGTATAAGGGAGGATGTTCCGAGGTGGTTAACGTCCTTACCCCTACTTATTACAGCTTGACAAAGGCAACACACGGCTTGACACCTGTTGTCCGCTTTTCTGTTGAAATACCTCCACACTGAAGAGCTTATTTATTGGTATTTTCACCAGGCATGTCAACGGCCATATTCCTCCCACGGACAACAGGTGTCTCCCCGGGTGCCTGACTTAAACAAACCACCTCACCATCAGAATCCTCCTGGTCAATATCCTCCCCAGCGCCAGCAACACCCATATCCTCCTCATCCTGGTGTACTTCAACACTGACATCTTCAATCTGACTATCAGGAACTGGACTGCGGATGCTCCTTCCAGCACTTGCAGGGGGCGTGCAAATGGTGGAAGGCGCATGCTCTTCACGTCCAGTGTTGGGAAGGTCAGGCATCGCAACCGACACAATTGGACTCTCCTTGTGGATTTGGGATTTCGAAGAACGCACAGTTCTTTGCGGTGCTTTTGCCAGCTTGAGTCTTTTCAGTTTTCTAGCGAGAGGCTGAGTGCTTCCATCCTCATGTGAAGCTGAACCACTAGCCATGAACATAGGCCAGGGCCTCAGCCGTTCCTTGCCACTCCGTGTGGTAAATGGCATATTGGCAAGTTTACGCTTCTCCTCCGACAATTTTATTTTAGGTTTTGGAGTCCTTTTTTTACTGATATTTGGTGTTTTGGATTTGACATGCTCTGTACTATGACATTGGGCATCGGCCTTGGCAGACGACGTTGCTGGCATTTCATCGTCTCGGCCATGACTAGTGGCAGCAGCTTCAGCACGAGGTGGAAGTGGATCTTGATCTTTCCCTAATTTTGGAACCTCAACATTTTTGTTCTCCATATTTTAATAGGCACAACTAAAAGGCACCTCAGGTAAACAATGGAGATGGATGGATACTAGTACAGGTTGAGTATCCCTTATCCAAAATGCTTGGGACCAGAGGTATTTTGGATATCGGATTTTTCCGTATTTTGGAATAATTGCATACCATAATGAGATATCATGGTGATGGGACCTAAAGCTAAGCACAGGATGCATTTATGTTACATATACACCTGATACACACAGCCTGAAGGTCATTTTAGCCAATATTTTTAATAACTTTGTGCATTAAACAATGTGTGTGTACATTCACACAATTCATTTATGTTTCATATACACCAAATACACACAACCTGAAGGTCATTTAATACAATATTTTGAATAACTGTGTATTAAACAAAGTTTGTGTACATTGAGCCATCAGAAAACAAAGGTTTCACTATCTCAGTTTCACTCAAAAAAATTCCGTATTTCGGAATATTCCGTATTTCGGAATATTTGTATATGGGATACTCAACCTGTATACTTATGGATGGACTGCCGAGTGCCGACACAGAGGTAGCTACAGCCGTGGACTACCGTACTGTGTCTACTGCTAATATAGACTGGATGATAATGAGATGAAATCAATATATATATATGTATGTATATATAATATCACTAGTACTGCAGCCGGACAGGTAGATAATATATTTATTAGGTAATGATGACTGATGACGGACCTGCTGGACACTGTCAGCTCAGCAGCACCGCAGACTGCTACAGTAAGCTACTATACTATAGTAGTATGTACAAAGAAGAAAGAAAAAAAAAACACGGGTAGGTGGTATACAATTATGGATGGACTGCCGAGTGCCGACACAGAGGTAGCTACAGCCGTGGACTAACGTACTGTGTCTGCTGCTAATATAGACTGGATGATTGATAATGAGATGAAATCAATATATATATGTATGTATATATAATATCACTAGTACTGCAGCCGGACAGGTAGATAATATATTTATTAGGTAATGATGACTGATGACGGACCTGCTGGACACTGTCAGCTCAGCAGCACCGCAGACTGCTACAGTAAGCTACTATACTCTATAGTAGTATGTACAAAGAAGAAAGAAAAGAAAAAACCACGGGTAGGTGGTATACAATTATGGATGGACTGCCGAGTGCCGACACAGAGGTAGCTACAGCCGTGGACTAACGTACTGTGTCTGCTGCTAATATAGAGTCTAGACTGGATGATAAATTATTGATAATGAGATGAAATCAATATAATATCACTAGTACTGCAGCCGAACAGGTACTATATATATTTATTATGTAATGACTGATGACGGACCTGCTGGACACTGTCAGGTCAGCACAGCACCGCAGACTGCTACAGTAAGCTACTATAGTAGTATGTATAAAGAAGAATGAAAAAAAAAAAACCACGGGTAGGTGGTATACAATATTATATATATAGATACATATTACCGGCACTCCTCTTGGTGGCTATTTCTTAGCTGTGCTGGTTGCCCTCACAAGTGGTGATAAATAGCGTCAGATGGTGCGGCACTCCAGACGGAAAAGATCACTCATAACGGCAGTATAAATTGCAACGTTTCAATGCCTTTATTGCGGCATTTTCATCAGGCTTATAACACAGACATACAAAAAACTCTTACCTTATATCCCCACCCGTCAGTGAATGATGCCGTTCGGGGAGCGGGACCACGCACCCGGCCCGGCGGCTCACAATGATGACGTCATCCCGTCTCACGCTTTGCGGCGCAGCCGGTGACTCATCGCACTGTTTCCTTAGTAACTGTAACAACATATACAAATAGATACAGTGCTATAATAGCGTGCTAAATAAAATAAATTCATCTATCTGAACATTAAAAACCGACCTATTTCGTTGAGGGTATATTTACCAAATCTGAGCAATTTATACCAATGCAATATACATCCTAGATAGACAGCACTCAGATGCGATAGTTTTTAACCATATATATGTAAACCTTAATTTATTCATAAAGTTTTGATCGATATAAATGATGTGGATGAAGGTATACTGAAGGCATATATATCTATTGTAATACTGAACACCTAGGTCCTTAGTTTTTACCGATGATGACCACCCCTTATGAGTTTATATGTGCTGATTATATTACTTAACCCAGATCACTGCTGTCCCTAGCTATGATATAGACATGTATAACTACATGTCCACTCATTACAAGAAATTATTGAGGCCCAGATGCTCATTAAGGCCTCTGGGTGCTAGGGTTCCCATTCGATGGATCCATCGGGATTCCATCTGTAACAGTTTAAGACCTCTGTTACCTCCACGTATGTTAAGGGGTACATGGTCAATCATCCTATATCGGATGGATGTTAAATTGTGCCTAGCTTCCGAGAAGTGCCTTGCCACGGGCTGATCACTGCCTCCCGTAGCCAGTGCTTTCCTAATAGCAGATCTATGTGCTGTCATCCTCTCCTTGAAACTGCGTTCTGTTTTGCCGATGTAGGATTTCCCACATGGGCAAATGATCTGGTAGACAATATATTTAGTATTACATGTGAGCTGGTGATGTATGTAGTACTTTTTACCAGATAATGGGTGATTGAATGTATCACCTGCCAACATAAACTGGCAGGTGGTGCACGTACAACGTATGCATCCTAGTTTTGGTCGGGCCCCACTAGACACTCCAGCCCCCGGTGTGGATGATATGTCCGCTTTAACTAATATATCACGGAGGTTTCTACCCCTAGTGTGACAAGGCATGATTCTTGTATTAGTCAATGGTAAATCAGGGTCTGACTGTATAATCGGCCATAATTTTTTCACTTTTTTGGTGATGATGGGACTGGCCTGATTATATCGATTTACCCAGGGGAGTATCTTGTTGGGTTCACGATTTTTTACATTATTCTGTTCTGAATATTGTAACACTTTCTGTTTTGCTTCCAATAGTACATCAATGTGGTATCCCCTTGCTAGGAATTTGTCGATCAATGCATTGATCTGTTGTTCTGCTAAAATACTGTCTGTTGTAATACGTTTAATTCTCAACATCTGTGAGTAGGGTAAACCTCTCACCAATGCTCTGGGGTGGGCACTATTGAAATGCAACAAGTTATTTCTATCGGTTTCCTTGGCATATAAACTGGTATAGATATTGCCCTCATCAATTCTAATGGCTACATCCAGGAAATTTACATACTCTTCTGAGATGTTATACGTGAGTTTGACCGGACCATTAGCTAAATTATAGTTATCTAACAAATTGATCAATTCCTGCTTTTTGCCACTCCAAATTAACAACAAGTCATCTATAAATCGCGTATAGAAAACAATCTGATTAGCAATCTCTGTACATGAAAAAAATACATCCTGCTCAATGCTGAACATAAACATATTAGCGTACGATGGGGCCACATTCGACCCCATCGCACAGCCAATACGCTGCAGGTAAAATCTGTTATCATAAAGAAAAAAATTTGATGTAAGTATGAGTTGGAGTAAATCCATCACAAGTCCCAAGTCCGGTCCCGTGTAATTCACGTTATCTTTCAAGAATCTATGTGTGAATTGCAATCCCATATCATGTGGTATTACAGTATATAAGCTCTTGACATCAATGCTGCACAGCCATATTTCACCTTGCAGCACAGGTAGTTCTTTTAATTTAAGTAAAAGAGATGGGGTATCCAATAAATATCGCGGGTGGATAAGGAACTGATTACACAAGATATAGCTAAGGCACTTGTTCCTGAATTCCCTGTGGTGCCTCTCTTATATACAACACCGAAGATACATAAATCCATGACAAAGCCTCCTGGGCGCCCTATTATATCTGCAAGAGGATCATTACTGCAGAATACAGCGATATATCTGGATGCCCTGTTCCAACCGGCAATACGAGCCCACCCGCGATATTTATTGGATACCCCATCTCTTTTACTTAAATTAAAAGAACTACCTGTGCTGCAAGGTGAAATATGGCTGTGCAGCATTGATGTCAAGAGCTTATATACTGTAATACCACATGATATGGGATTGCAATTCACACATAGATTCTTGAAAGATAACGTGAATTACACGGGACCGGACTTGGGACTTGTGATGGATTTACTCCAACTCATACTTACATCAAATTTTTTTCTTTATGATAACAGATTTTACCTGCAGCGTATTGGCTGTGCGATGGGGTCGAATGTGGCCCCATCGTACGCTAATATGTTTATGTTCAGCATTGAGCAGGATGTATTTTTTTCATGTACAGAGATTGCTAATCAGATTGTTTTCTATACGCGATTTATAGATGACTTGTTGTTAATTTGGAGTGGCAAAAAGCAGGAATTGATCAATTTGTTAGATAACTATAATTTAGCTAATGGTCCGGTCAAACTCACGTATAACATCTCAGAAGAGTGTGTAAATTTCCTGGATGTAGCCATTAGAATTGATGAGGGCAATATCTATACCAGTTTATATGCCAAGGAAACCGATAGAAATAACTTGTTGCATTTCAATAGTGCCCACCCCAGAGCATTGGTGAGAGGTTTACCCTACTCACAGATGTTGAGAATTAAACGTATTACAACAGACAGTATTTTAGCAGAACAACAGATCAATGCATTGATCGACAAATTCCTAGCAAGGGGATACCACATTGATGTACTATTGGAAGCAAAACAGAAAGTGTTACAATATTCAGAACAGAATAATGTAAAAAATCGTGAACCCAACAAGATACTCCCCTGGGTAAATCGATATAATCAGGCCAGTCCCATCATCACCAAAAAAGTGAAAAAATGATGGCCGATTATACAGTCAGACCCTGATTTACCATTGACTAATACAAGAATCATGCCTTGTCACACTAGGGGTAGAAACCTCCGTGATATATTAGTTAAAGCGGACATATCATCCACACCGGGGGCTGGAGTGTCTAGTGGGGCCCGACCAAAACTAGGATGCATACGTTGTACGTGCACCACCTGCCAGTTTATGTTGGCAGGTGATACATTCAATCACCCATTATCTGGTAAAAAGTACTACATACGTCACCAGCTCACATGTAATACTAAATATATTGTCTACCAGATCATTTGCCCATGTGGGAAATCCTACATCGGCAAAACAGAACGCAGTTTCAAGGAGAGGATGACAGCACATAGATCTGCTATTAGGAAAGCACTGGCTACGGGAGGCAGTGATCAGCCCGTGGCAAGGCACTTCTCGGAAGCTAGGCACAATTTAACATCCATCCGATATAGGATGATTGACCATGTACCCCTTAACATACGTGGAGGTAACAGAGGTCTTAAACTGTTACAGATGGAATCCCGATGGATCCATCGAATGGGAACCCTAGCACCCAGAGGCCTTAATGAGCATCTGGGCCTCAATAATTTCTTGTAATGAGTGGACATGTAGTTATACATGTCTATATCATAGCTAGGGACAGCAGTGATCTGGGTTAAGTAATATAATCAGCACATATAAACTCATAAGGGGTGGTCATCATCGGTAAAAACTAAGGACCTAGGTGTTTAGTATTACAATAGATATATATGCCTTCAGTATACCTTCATCCACATCATTTATATCGATCAAAACTTTATGAATAAATTAAGGTTTACATATATATGGTTAAAAACTATCGCATCTGAGTGCTGTCTATCTAGGATGTATATTGCATTGGTATAAATTGCTCAGATTTGGTAAATATACCCTCAACGAAATAGGTCAGTTTTTAATGTTCAGATAGATGAATTTATTTTATTTAGCACGCTATTATAGCACTGTATCTATTTGTATATGTTGTTACAGTTACTAAGGAAACAGTGCGATGAGTCACCGGCTGCGCCGCAAAGCGTGAGACGGGATGACGTCATCATTGTGAGCCGCCGGGCCGGGTGCGTGGTCCCGCTCCCCGAACGGCATCATTCACTGACGGGTGGGGATATAAGGTAAGAGTTTTTTGTATGTCTGTGTTATAAGCCTGATGAAAATGCCGCAATAAAGGCATTGAAACGTTGCAATATTATATATATATATATATTATATACAATTATACATATATATATATATATATATATATATATATATATTAAACTGGTGGTGATTGATTATTAAACTGGTGGTCACTTCAGGTCACGTTGCAACTTGCAACTAGTACTCCGAGGCCTAAGCAGACAATCACAAAATATATTATTATACTGGTGGTCAGTGCGGTCACAACAATGGCAGTGTGGCACTGACTCTGGCAGCAAAAGTGTGCACTGTACGTTATATGTACTCCTGAGTCCTGCTCTCAGACTCTAACTGCTTCCCACTGTCAGTGTCTCCCCCACAAGTCAGATAATACACTTACAGTCACACTATCTAATCTATAAATATCACTTCAGCAAGTAGTATAGTAGTATACAGTATAGTAGTACTCCTCCTAATAATGCTCCCCAAAATACTGTGTCTCTCTCTTCTCTAAACGGAGAGGACGCCAGCCACGTCCTCTCCCTATGACTCTCAATGCACGTGTGAAAATGGCGGCGACGCGCGGCTCCTTATATAGAATCCGAGTCTCGCGATAGAATCCGAGCCTCGCGAGAATCCGACAGCGTCATGATGACGTTCGGGCGCGCTCGGGTTAACCGAGCAAGGCGGGAAGATCCGAGTCGCTCGGACCCGTGAAAAAAAACATGAAGTTCGGGCGGGTTCGGATTCAGAGAAACCGAACCCGCTCATCTCTAATTCCAGTGGGGACGAATTGATAATCTGTGAGGAGGGGGATGTACACGGTGATGAATCGGAGGATGATGATGAGGTGGACATCTTGCCTCTGTAGAGCCAGTTTGTGCAAGGAGAGATTAATTGCTTCTTTTTTGGTGGGGGTCCAAACCAACCCGTCATTTCAGTCACAGTTGTGTGGCAGACCCTGTCACTGAAATGATGGGTTGGTTAAAGTGTGCATGTCCTGTTTATACAACATAAGGGTGGGTGCTCGGGTTAGCCGAGCAAGGCGGGAAGATCCGAGCCTGCTCGGACCCGTGTAAAAAACCTGAAGTTCGGGCGGGTTCGGATTCAGAGGAACCGAACCCGCTCATCTCTAATAATAACACCATACAGTTATACAGTAATTTCCATTTATGAAACAGACATGTACAGTACATTCATTTAATATAAAAGTCAGCATGGAATGGTCATCTTGGTAGGCTTGGAAGATCTTTAAATTCATATTTTTAAAAATTATTCTGCTCAGGTTACCCATGCTCATCCAACTCTCTCAAAGAAAATCTACAACTGACACAACTGCACCCAGCTAGACTGCGGCTGTTGGATAATGGCTCTCTTATAGATTTTCTGACTGCGGAGGATGCGACATCCTATTTGCCAGGGAACTCTGCAGATGGCTCCTCATCTTTTCGGGTCTCATTTATCTGATGTTGCCTATCCAGGATAACTATGCTTTCTGATATACCTGTTGCAGATGCTTTTTCTTCTATTCCCTTTTTTTTTTTTTTTTTTGGTTGGTCTAGGACTATTGGAACCATTTTACTGACAGTCCTATTTCTATGCTATTTTTCAGCAGCGGATCCCATTGACATGTGGTATGTGGGCTGCTGCTACCCCCATTCCATAGAGGAGATGGTGACATCCAGCCCTGAGTCACAGCGCCTACACAATGGATCCGGCAGGTGCCGAGACCGACCCATTCCTACAGGAAGCCAGCTCTCTGCCTATCGCAGCCCAGTCTGGCAATGGGACTGCCTGTGGTGACAGCTAGGACTTCCAATAGGAAGTCACTGGCAGTCACAGTGAAGCCAGTGCAGCCACGGACAGGGCCGGTGCAAGGTTTCTCAGCACCCTAGGCAAATTGTCAGCTGCCCCCCCCCCCCCACATATATGTGTGTGTATGTAGTCTCATATATATATATATATATATATATATATATAAATAAATATAAATAAATAAATATACACAGTGGTCGAAGTGGAAATTTTGAAGTGGGGGTATGCAAAAGTCAATGGAAAGGGGGCATGGTCATCCACAAGGGGGCGTGTCCCGTGTAGTAGAACCCATTATACTATCTAGTACTGGTGCCCCTTTCACATTATAGCACATGGTACGAGTCGAAACTCACATTGTAACACACTGAATGAGCCGAAATTCACATTGTAGCACACTGAATGAGCCGAAATTCACCTTGTAGCACACAGAATGATCCGAAACTCACATTGTAGCACACTGAATGAGCCGAAACTCACATTGTAGCACACTGAATGAGCCGAAACTCACATTGTAACACACTGAATGAGCCGAAACTCACATTGTAACACACTGAATGAGCTGAAATTCACCTTGTAGCACACTGAATGAGCTGAAATTCACATTGTAGCACACTGAATGAGCCGAAACTCACATTGTAGCACACTGAATGAGCCGAAACTCACATTGTAGCACACTGAATGAGCCGAAACTCACATTGTAACACACTGAATGAGCTGAAATTCACCTTGTAGCACACTGAATGAGCCGAAATTCACATTGTAGCACACTGAATGAGCCGAAATTCACCTTGTAGCACACGGTATGAGCCGAAACTCACATTATAGCACACTGAATGAGCCGAAACTCACATTGTAGCACACTGAATGAGCCGAAATTCACATTGTAGCACACTGAATGAGCCGAAACTCACATTGTAGCACACGGAATGAGCCGAAATTCACATTGTAGCACACTGAATGAGCCGAAATTCACCTTGTAGCACACGGTATGAGCCGAAACTCACATTATAGCACACTGAATGAGCCAAAACTCACATTGTAGCACACTGAATGAGCCGAAACTCACATTGTAGCACACTGAATGAGCCGAAATTCACATTGTAGCACACTGAATGAGCCGAAATTCACATTGTAGCACACTGAATGAGCTGAAATTCACATTGTAGCACACTGAATGAGCCGAAACTCACATTGTAGCACACTGAATGAGCCGAAATTCACATTGTAGCACACTGAATGAGCCGAAATTCACATTGTAGCACACTGAATGAGCCGAAATTCACCTTGTAGCACACTGAATGAGCTGAAATTCACATTGTAGCACACTGAATGAGCCGAAATTCACCTTGTAGCACACGGTATGAGCCGAAACTCACATTATAGCACACTGAATGAGCCGAAACTCACATTGTAGCACACTGAATGAGCCGAAATTCACATTGTAGCACACTGAATGAGCCGAAACTCACATTGTAGCACACTGAATGAGCCGAAATTCACATTGTAGCACACTGAATGAGCCGAAATTCACCTTGTAGCACACGGTATGAGCCGAAACTCACATTATAGCACACTGAATGAGCCGAAACTCATATTGTAGCACACTGAATGAGCCGAAACTCACATTGTAGCACACTGAATGAGCCGAAATTCACATTGTAGCACACTGAATGAGCCGAAATTCACATTGTAGCACACTGAATGAGCTGAAATTCACATTATAGCACACTGAATGAGCCGAAATTCACCTTGTAGCACACTGAATGAGCTGAAATTCACATTATAGCACACTGAATGAGCCGAAATTCACCTTGTAGCACACTGAATGAGCTGAAATTCACATTTTAGCACACTGAATGAGCCGAAATTCACATTGTAGCACACTGAATGAGCTGAAATTCACATTGTAGCACACTGAATGAGCCGAAATTCAAATTGTAGCACACTGAATGAACCAAAATTCACCTTGTAGCACACTGAATGAGCTGAAATTCACCTTGTAGCACACTGAATGAGCCGAAATTCACATTGTAGCCCACTGAATGAGCCAAAATTCACATTGTATCACACTGAATGAGACGAAATTGTGACAGCAGGGAGAGAGAGAGTGACGACAGGGAGAGAGACAGTGACGACAGGGAGAGAGAAACAGTGACGACAGGGAGAGAGAGACAGTGACGACAGGGAGAGAGACAGTGACGACAGGGAGAGAAAGACAGTGACGACAGGGAGAGAGAGAGAGAGTGACGACAGGGAGAGAGAGACAGTGACGACAGGGAGAGAGAGAGTGATGACGGAGAGAGAGACAGTGATGACAGGGAGAGAGAGACAGTGACGACAGGGAGAGTGATGACAGGGAGAATGACGACAGGGAGAGTGACGACAGTGACGACAGGGAGAGTGACGAGAGTGACGACAGGGACAGTGTGTGTGTTTGTAGGCAAAATACATAGACTGCACATACACTCCACACACAAACACACCACACACATACTGTACATTTCAACAAGCATATACATTGTACTGCACATATATGTACCTGGGTTGCAGAGGAGAGACACTGCCAGCCACGGAACAGCCACTGGAATGATGAGGACACACCACAGCATTGCACAGCAGCTCCCAGTATCTGCAGGTCACTATGCAGACTTTTCCGGCAATAGATCCCTCATCCCCGCAGCGGTAGCTGCGATCACGGCTTTCTTTGAAGTGGAGACACAGCTGTCGTTTCTAAAATAAGGAATGCAGTTCATCAGGGGGGGTTTCTGGGTACCCAGAAACCCCCCCTGCGCCACGATGCTGATCGCATATGTACTTACATATGCGATCAGCATTGTGGAGGACAGCTCTTCCGATAAGAGCTGTCCTCCGCGATGCACAGCGGCAGCCTGACTTCCGGGATTCGGCCCCAGGAGTCAGTCTGCTCATGCGCAGGGTGACGGGGGTGGCCGCAAGGCATGCTGGGAAGGATCCGATCGGATCCCTCACACAGCGCCACGGAGAGAAGCCCATAGGCTTCTATGGACTATCGCCAGCTAAAGCTGGCGAACCCCACCGCGGCGCTGACCTGCCGGCCGGGGGATGGTACATCAGGAAAATGCGGTAAACAGGGGGTTTATCGCATTTTCTGCTTAGTACATCCCGCCCTGAGTCACGTTATATACATTAAGGAGACGTCCTCCTAGTACTCTCCTGGCCCTGGGTGCTCTTGATCGAGGGGTGGAGCTGGTAACAAGATGCAAGAAGGGGAGGGGGGGCAGCGGGAGCCCAATTGCGGGGTGGGGGGGGGGAGATGAGATGAACCTAATAGGAACAAGATGCAGGGGAGGGGGGGGCAGCGGGAGCCCAACTGGGGGGGGGGGCGAGAGAAGGGATGAACCTAGGAACAAGATGGGGAGGGGAGGGGAGGGGGGGGCAGTGGGAGCCCAATTGCGGGGGGGGGGGATGAACCTAGTAGGAACAAGATGCAGGAGGGGAGTGGCGGGGGGGGGTGGCAGCGGGAGACCAATAGCTGTGGTGGGGGAGCTGGTAACAAGATGCAGGAGGGGAGGGGGGGTCAGCAGGAGCCCAATTACTGTGGGGGAGCTGGTAACAAGCTGCAGGGGGGGGGGCAGCGGGAGCCCAATAAGTGTGGGGGAGGCTAGCTGGTGACTGTGACAAGATGCAGGAAGGGGAGGGGGGGCAGCGGTAGCCCAATTGCGGGGGGGGGGGGGGAGATGAACCTTGTAGGAACAAGCTGCAGGAGGAGATGGGGGGGCAGCGGGAGCCGAATATAACTGTGGGGGAGCTGTTATTAACAAGAGGCAGCAGCAGCCAACAGGTGCCATGATTCACTGAGTTCCAGTGCTGATCACTGGAGCCAGTCGCGGGATTGAATGGAGGGAGGGAGGGAGGGAGGGAGGGAGGGAGGGGGAGCGCAGCGGCTGATGACAAGTTGCAGCCAGGCGATCGTAGTGGGGAGGCGGCGCCGGAGCAGTAACACAGTGCGGCAGCGGAGCGGACCAGGCCAGCCGCCGCGGGTGACTGCTACATGATGTGCCCAAATGCAGGGCGGAGGGGGGAAGGGGGAGGGGGACGGACACCGGGCATGACGAGGGCGGCGGGACTCGGGAGACCATCGCGTGGGGGAGCTGCGGACCTGCGGTGAGACTACAGCTCAATGTGATAACGATAATGTGGGACCCCGGACTCAGGACAGGAGCACAACATGCGGCAGACAGGTGGCCGCGGCAGCCTGAACACAAGTCAAACACATTCCACACTGACACTATGCGGGCTATCGCAGAGAGGTGTGGGGGGGCAGGTTTGCTGAATCAATCAGGGACTCACGAGTCCCACATAGTAAACTCACTCATTTGAACTTTGAAGACAGACGTGGTGGGGCGCCCACGAGCTGCTCCTCTGTCTCTTAAAGAAAAGGAGGAGTTTGGCTGGGCTGAGGCTAAGCAGTGCCGCCCTCCAGTGGTCGCCGCCCATAGGCAGCTGCCTAAAGCTGCCTAGTGGTAGCGCCGGCCCTGGCCACGGACAGCATCTGGCTTCACTGACACTGAGCGGAGTGGCAGATTTTACCCAGTGGGGGGAGGGTGGGGGGGGGGGGAGGGCTGAAGTCCTGCAAGTATTATTGGTTGTCATTTCTAGATCTGGATAAGACTGTTGCCTTCATTATCACCTGTTTCATATTTTGGGGGTAATTCCATGTTGATCGCAGCAGGAATTTTTTTAGCAGTTGGGCAAAACCATGTGCACTGCAGGGGAGGCAGATATAACATGTGCAGATAGAGTAAGATTTGGGTGGGTTATTTTATTTCTGTGCAGGGTAAATACTGTCTGCTTTATTTTTACACTGCAAATTAGATTGCAGATTGAACACACCACACCCAAATCTAACTCTCTCCGCACATGTTATATCTGCCTCCCCTGCAGTGCACATGGGGGGTCATTCCGAGTTGTTCGCTCGCAAGCTGCTTTTAGCAGCTTTGCACACGCTAAGCCGCCGCCTACTGGGAGTGAATCTTAGCATATCAAAATTGCGAACAAAAGATTAGCAGAATTGCGAATAGACACTTGTTAGCAGTTTCTGAGTAGCTTCAAACTTACTCGGCATCTGCGATCAGTTCAGTGCTTGTCGTTCCTGGTTTGACGTCACAAACACACCCAGCGTTCGCCCAGACACTCCCCCGTTTCTCCAGCCACTCCCGCGTTTTTCCCGGAAACGGTAGCGTTTTTTCGCACACTCCCATAAAACGGCCTGTTTCCGCCCAGAAACACCCACTTCCTGTCAATCACACTCCGATCACCAGAACGAAGAAAAAACCTCGTAATGCCGTGAGTAAAATTCCTAACTGCATAGCAAATTTACTTGGCGCAGTCGCACTGCGGACATTGCGCATGCTCATTAGCGACTAATCGCTCCGTTGCGAGAGAAAAATACAGAGCGAACAACTCGGAATGACCCCCATGGTTTTGCCCAACTGCTAAAAAAAATCCTGCTGCGATCAACTTGGAATTACCCCCTTTATCCTGAAACTGCTAATGTCTAGCCTTGTGGATTTAGCCATTTTACCAGCTACTGTATATATTTCTGCTATTTTACAAAAGCTTCTGTTACTTCAGATGTACCCCTATAATTATGTAAGGTTTCTGCCTCTTTTTACAGACAGTTTGTGTCTGAAATAGAGATGAGCGCCTGAAATTTTTCGGGTTTTGTGTTTTGGTTTTGGGTTCGGTTCCGCGGCCGTGTTTTGGGTTCGACCGCGTTTTGGCAAAACCTCACCGAATTTTTTTTGTCGGATTCGGGTGTGTTTTGGATTCGGGTGTTTTTTTCAAAAAACCCTAAAAAACAGCTTAAATCATAGAATTTGGGGGTCATTTTGATCCCATATTATTATTAACCTCAAAAACCATAATTTCCACTCATTTTCAGTCTATTCTGAATACCTCACACCTCACAATATTATTTTTAGTCCTAAAATTTGCACCGAGGTCGCTGGATGACTAAGCTAAGCGACCCTAGTGGCCGACACAAACACCTGGCCCATCTAGGAGTGGCACTGCAGTGTCACGCAGGATGTCCCTTCCAAAAAACCCTCCCCAAACAGCACATGACGCAAAGAAAAAAAGAGGCGCAATGAGGTAGCTGACTGTGTGAGTAAGATAAGCGACCCTAGTGGCCGACACAAACACCTGGCCCATTTAGGAGTGGCACTGCAGTGTCACGCAGGATGTCCCTTCCAAAAAACCCTCCCCAATCAGCACATGACGCAAAGAAAAAAAGAGGCGCAATGAGGTAGCTGTGTGAGTAAGATTAGTGACCCTAGTGGCCGACACAAACACCGGGCCCATTTAGGAGTGGCACTGCAGTGTCACGCAGGATGTCCCTTCCAAAAAAACCTCCCCAATCAGCACATGACGCAAAGAAAAAAAGAGGCGCAATGAGGTAGCTGTGTGAGTAAGATTAGCGACCCTAGTGGCCGACACAAACACCGGGCCCATTTAGGAGTGGCACTGCAGTGTCACGCAGGATGTCCCTTCCAAAAAACCCTCCCCAATCAGCACATGACGCAAAGAAAAAAAGAAAAAGAAAAAAATTATGGACGGACTGCCGAGTGCCGACACAGAGGTAGCCACAGCCGTGAACTACCGTACTGTACTGTGTCTGCTGCTAATATAGACTGGTTGATAAAGAGATGTCGTAGTATGTATGTATAAAGAAGAAAGAAAAAAAAACCACGGTTAGGTGGTATACAATTATGGACGGACTGCCGAGTGCCGACACAGAGGTAGCCACAGCCGTGAACTACCGTACTGTACTGTGTCTGCTGCTAATATAGACTGGTTGATAAAGAGATGTCGTAGTATGTACGTATAAAGAAGAAAAAAAAAAAAACCACGGTTAGGTGGTATACAATTATGGACGGACTGCCGAGTGCCGACACAGAGGTAGCCACAGCCGTGAACTACCGTACTGTACTGTGTCTGCTGCTAATATAGACTGGTTGATAAAGAGATGTCGTAGTATGTATGTATAAAGAAGAAAGAAAAAAAACCACGGTTAGGTGGTATACAATTATGGACGGACTGCCGAGTGCCGACACAGAGGTAGCCACAGCCGTGAACTACCGTACTGTACTGTGTCTGCTGCTAATATAGACTGGTTGATAAAGAGATGTCGTAGTATGTATGTATAAAGAAGAAAGAAAAAAAAACCACGGTTAGGTGGTATACAATTATGGACGGACTGCCGAGTGCCGACACAGAGGTAGCTACAGCCGTGAACTACCGTACTGTGTCTGCTGCGACTGGATGATAAATAATGATATAAAAAATATATATATATCACTACTGCAGCCGGACAGGTATATATATTATATAATGACGGACCTGCTGGACACTGTCTGTCAGCAGAATGAGTTTTTTATAGAATAAAAAAAAAAACACCACACAAGTGAAGTCACACGACGAGTATTTAACTTTTTCAGGCAATCACAATATAGTATACTACTAACTATACTGGTGGTCAGTGTGGTCAGGTCACTGGTCAGTCACACTGGCAGTGGCACTCCTGCAGCAAAAGTGTGCACTGTTTAATTTTAATATAATATGTACTCCTGGCTCCTGCTATAACCTATAACTGGCACTGCAGTGCTCCCCAGTCTCCCCCACAATTATAAGCTGTGTGACCTGAGCACAGTCAGATATATAATATATACATAGATGATGCAGCACACTGGGCTGAGCAGTGCACACAGATATGGTATGTGACTGTCTTGTACTCCTGGCTCCTGCTATAACCTATAACTGGCACTGCAGTGCTCCCCAGTCTCCCCCACAATTATAAGCTGTGTGAGCTGAGCACAGTCAGATATATAATATATACATAGATGATGCAGCACACTGGGCTGAGCAGTGCACACAGATATGGTATGTGACTGAGTCACTGTGTGTATCGTTTTTTTCAGGCAGAGAACGGATATATTAAATAAAACTGCACTGTCTGGTGGTCACTGTGGTCAGTCACTAGTAAACTCTGCACTCTCTTCTACAGTACTCCTAAGCTCCAGTAAATCAGGTCAATCTCTCTCTCTCTCTCTCTCTCTCCTAATCTAAATCACTGTACTCCCTAACAGCTGCTCCCCGTCCCCAATCCTCCCCACAATTATAACTAAGTCACTCAGTCTTTACTCTTTTCTACTATAACGGAGAGGACGCCAGCCACGTCCTCTCCCTATCAATCTCAATGCACGTGTGAAAATGGCGGCGACGCGCGGCTCCTTATATAGAATCCGAGTCTCGCGAGAATCCGACAGCGTCATGATGACGTTCGGGCGCGCTCGGGTTAACCGAGCAAGGCGGGAGGATCCGAGTCTGCTCGGACCCGTGAAAAAAACCATGAAGTTCGGGCGGGTTCGGATTCAGAGAAACCGAACCCGCTCATCTCTAGTCTGAAAGACTATATTATATAGTTACAAGTTTATATAGAGGGTTTTTACTACCTACTATGTTTCTTGCTAGCTCTAGATTAGATTTTTGCTAAGATCAGCTGTGGCCCCCTTGGGGTGTGTACTAATTTGTTCTTTGCCCTCAGTTGTAGAGTAATTACTGCTTATTGTTCCTGGAGGTCTGTTAGATATTGTGGCCTTCCTTCTGTAGAGATTGGTTTTCTCTGTTTATTGCTTTTTTGTTTTCCCATTTATTCCATTTTTGTTTTTGTTTTTTATTTTTTTATTTAATTGTTTGCCTTTTTTACCTGTTTTTATCATTATTCATGCACCGTGGCACTTGCTGGGCTCCACCGCTCCTGTCCCACTTATCATACAAAATTTCTGCCATTATCGCAAAGTTATTGTGTATTACCAACATTGGCCCTCATTCCGAGTTGTTCGCTCGCTAGCTGCTTTTAGCAGCATTGCACACGCTAAGCCGCCGCCTACTGGGAGTGAATCTTAGCTTAGCAAAATTGCGAACGAAAGATTCTCAAAATTGCGAATAGAAATTTCTTAGCAGTTTCTGAGTAGCTCGGGACTTACTCTGCCACTGCGATCAGTTCAGTCAGTTTCGTTCCTGGTTTGACGTCACAAACACACCCAGCGTTCGCCCAGACACTCCCCCATTTCTCCAGCCACTCCCGCGTTTTTCCCAGAAACGGCAGCGTTTTTTCACACACACCCATAAAACGGCAAGTTTCCGCCCAGAAACACCCACTTCCTGTCAATCACACTCCGATCACCAGAACGAAGAAAAAACCTCGTAATGCCGTTAGTAAAATACCTAACTGCATAGCAAATTTACTTGGCGCAGTCGCAGTGCGAACATTGCGCATGCGCAATTAGCGGAAAATCGTTGCGATGCAAAGAAAATTACAGAGCGAACAACTCGGAATGAGGGCCAATGTTGCCATTGTCTGGGATTTTCTTTGGCTGCTGGGCGATCTCCTCCCCCATCTGCTTCATTCTTACTGGACAGGCCCTATTTCTGTTATCTATTATGATGTAATTTTACAGCATGTCTACATTAAAGGGTATGCTCCTGCAATGTAGGGGGGATCAATTCCCCTACTAAAATGAAAAATATTTTGGTGTATCTTTGGAAAATGGGGGGGGGGGGCGTACATTTATTTATTTATTAAGGGGGTGATGTACTAAGCAGTGAAAAGAATGGAGAAGTGAGCCAGTGGAGAAGTTGCCCATGGCAACCAATCAGCTGCTCTGTATAATTTTACAGTTGCAAATTATAAATGTTACTTCAATGCTGATTGGTTGCCATGGGCAACTTCTCCACTGGCTCACTTCTCCCCGCTTTTCACTGCTTTGTACATCTCCCCCTAAGTTTCTTATATAGTAAATACAGTAAATTCCATTGCGGTTTACAATTGGACCCATCAATGATTAAACAAAACTAGGTAATAACAGTCATAGAGGTAGGAAGGCCCTGCTCGCAAGCTTTTAACCTACCGGGAACTAGACACTGATACACAAGGACAGGTGCTATCTATTGCATAGTGGTCCAGCCAGATTGCAAAGGCTCTTTATGGGCTGTACGATATGGGCACACAGCAATGTTGGCCAATGGTCAGGAGGAAGGGAAAGTGAAGAAAGAGAAGATTTGTGGAGGATTTGTGTGGACTGTACAGTGGGGATGTAATTGGATAGGAAAGCTTATGAAAGTTATGTGAGCGGTTCCGGAATATGATACGCTTGGATCTAGTAAAGCTACAGGAGACACAGTCAGTATTTCATTGCCTATGAATGCTGACCGTGGGCATCTCCGTCCTTGGATATTCGGATGCATGGATCTCCTCCAGGGAAGGGATTTAAAGCAGCACTACCATAAAAATACAGAGGTGACTTCGTGAAACTATGCAGCCTAGGTCACCCGGTATCTATTTTTTCTTATAATTGGTGCTGTCCAGGTAAGAAGACTTCCCAACCAACAGCCTGGATAAAGGTTTGTGGGGGTCCATGGCAACTGACTTGTGAGGGCCCCTACCAGTAAAATTGTCAATAAGATATGCTGATGGTGTTATTAAAAGTATAATGCGGAAATACTCCCTGCACCACAAATGTATTAAACACACTGTAGTGGCCCCAATTCACATTATGCCACAGTGACCCCATCCTGGTTATGTACCTGCTATAGGGAGGGGCCGGGGCGACCGCCCAAGCTGCACTGCTGGTGATCCAGCTCTGCCAACACAGAAAATGGAAGCAGTACATTTAGGAAGTCACAACTGTTTCAAGAGAGTCCTGTGCAGGTAACAAGGTATTTAATGGCCCTAGATTGTACAAACTGCATAACTAGAATTTGGCTGCATTGGGTTCTCAGACTGCACAAAATGACTAAATATATAACTACAACATGCTGAAAATAAAAAGTAATAATAATAATAATAATATTTACTCTTCTAAAGTCTTCTATATCCATTTTTTCTTATGTCCCTGGTCCACAAAAGCAAAAGAACTATGCAAGTTTCTAGTATCGACAAAGTTCACAGTCTACCAATTTACAGGATACCAACCAGGTAACATTTGACCTTTTAGGCATTTCCTCACTAACAAGAGCTCCTGTCTCCTGAAAAACTTGCCGTTAATTACCTTTCGGGGACCTGAAGCTTCCTGCCTTATTAGCACATAGCACTGTACATGACAAACTGTTAAGCTGAGACCGCATCTTTCAGGTGACAATCCCCGTGGTGTTAGTTTCTATATTCTGTGAAGATGTTACATGTCCCCAAAATGTGTTCATTAAATCCATGAATCCAATATTCACAACTACAGTCATTTTCCTTCCAACACTTCAAATTTGCTGGAGGAAATTATTTATTAAAATGGAAAATTGTGCTGGGATTCCATGTCTTAGACAAAAAAGGTTATGTCTCAATTCATTCTAATGTGAAAAGGACGTTCTTTAACAGAGCATACGATGTATTTGAATTAACCCCCGCGATATGTAGAACTACATTTAAGAAAGACAAGGCCGAGTCAGACTTGGGGGGGACATTAACTAAGCAGTGATAAGATCGGAGAAGTGAGCCAGTGGAGAAGTGCCCATGGCAACCAATCAGCACTGAAGTAACATCTATAATTTGCATACTATAAAATTATACAGAGTTGCTGATTGGTTGATGGTGTCAATTCTCCACTGGCTCACTTCTCCGCTCATAGCGCTGCTTAGTAAATGTCCCCCTAGGTCATGTCAGGTAGGGTAGGGCAAGTCTGGCCATTGGGCACTTCTGTAAGTGCCAATAAGGGGTCGGTCCAGCTGTAAGAAGGCTTTGCACAGCAGTTCCATCTTCCGCCACTCTGCTCGGCTGGCATGCTTAGACTGGGACACTCCGCAAGGCCACGCCCCAACGACTCATGGCACTCTCCCATGAGTTGTGACCACACCCCTTTGCTGTGCAGGAAAGGAAAGGCTGGGGTTAAATTAATCCATCCCTATGCAGGACCTACTGTACTAGGAAACTAAGTTATATCATGGGGATTCCATCCCGAGTAACACACATTGGGTTTGAGTCTCATGTAACTTCATTATGGCTGCTTCTAACAAATTGTGTACTTCCGGCACATGCATACCCATGCGCACTTTTGCCGTATTCCTGAAGAGGCTAGATGGGTGTTTCTAAGTGTCAAACAATGCAAACACGCACAGGAGAACCGTCTTGTGGGTTTTTTGGGGTGTGTAACATAAATGTACGGTGTGGGATCTGCCATTTAATATCCATGTCGCTTGAAAATGAGTTTTCTCACACGTCTTAGAGGATGCTGGGGACTCCAAAAGGACCGTGGGGTATAGATGGATCCGCAGGAGCCTGGGCACACTATAAAGACTTAAACTGGGTGTGAACTGGCTCCTCCCTCTATGCCCCTCCTCCAGACCTCAGTTAGACTTTGTGCCCAGGAGTGATGGGTCACACACTAGGGGAGCTCTACTGAGTTTCTCTAAAGACTTTATTGTTAGGTTTTTTATTTTCAGGCAGACCTGCTGGCTACAGGCACCCTGCATCGTGGGAGTGAGGGGAGAGAAGCAGGACCCACTTCTTCTTAGTTTAAAGGCTCTGCTTCTCGGCTACTGGACACCATTAGCTCCAGAGGGTTCGATGCGCCGTTAACGGAAGGGAACAGCAGCGGTAGCACTGCGCTCCCGGCTCCCGCACTCCACCGGGCCTGCAGGGTGCAGGGCGCTGGGGGGGAGCGCCCTGGGCAACATTTAAAAAATGTGATCACTGACGGGGGGGTGACATGCTTCGGCGCCAGCCCCGCCAGTGCGCCGCGAACGGGAGGGAGAGGCAGCGGTAGCGCTGCGCTCTCTGCTCCCGCTCCCCGTCGGCCTCCAGGGTGCAGGGCGCTGGGGGGGAGCGCCCTGGGCGGCATTGATAAAAGGATCCCGGGCGGGGGAACATACCCGGACACCGGGTGTCTTCGCCCCGCCGGCAGACGCCAGCTCCCACACACCAACGGCTTCCGTGGGTGCAGGGCGCAGGAGGGGCGCCCTGGGCTGCGTTGGGACAAAAAAGTAAGATATACAAGGGGTTACCCCCTGTATACAGGGTGCCCAGCTAGTTTTTAGGGGGTTATATATTTATATACTTATTTAATTGAGAGGGCTTAAGCGCGCCGGGAGGGGGCGGAACTTAGCCCTCACAGAGGAGTCAGCGCCATTTTCCTCAGGTCCCCACCAGGATTTACTGTATAGTAAGAAGGAGGGGGGGGCACAGAGTGTTTAATGCTATATGGGTGTCATATAGCATTATGTTTAATAATGGACGCATAATCCTTGTTGTGATACATAAACTCACTGTTTCCCTGTTTTTTACCCACTAACGGTTAGTCGACATATGTCGACAGGTGTTAGGGCTTTGTCACAAGCTGCTGTGGGGATAACTGTCGGCTTCGCCGACGCTTGGCGGTACTTGATTCAAAAAAATTAAGTATTAGCAGGTTGGTTTTGTGTGCTTGAAAACAAGTCAACGCGCTAGGGGAGACACAGTTGTTGATGGATGCCCTGTCGGCATCAACGGTATTTCCGGGGTAGAAAAATTAACAGGCTGTTATTGCCTTGTACCTGTCTATGTATATATTTATAGGTATATGTGGGGGGAGTGTTATTGATATTGTATATGTATACTTCCCTCAGACCCCTCGGGGTTCTAAGATTATTATTATTTTTTGCCCGCTTACTACTCCTTGCTGTCGACATTTACTCAGTTTCTGTCGACCATAACGTTCCTGGTAGATCCACATCGGGGGCACGTCAGTACATGGTCATACACATTCACAACACATTGCTGGGACCTGACGGGTCTGGACAATCCACTTGCGTATAGGTTATATCTATATGTATATATATATGTAGATATATAGTTATATATGCATGGTTAGGATATGTGTGTTTTATTGTGTATTACATTATGTATATCCATGAATGCTAAGATAATGGTATTCTTCTCATGTGCTGATCGCTCTGTTGATTAAGCTCTAGATTGGCCGTGACGAGTTGGTTTTCGATCCTCTCAAGGAGTCCGAATATTATTCTCTTCCCAACGCGGAGAGAACATTACGGCAGTCAACTCCTGGTCGACGCAGAGCCCGGTCGCAAAGGATCATACACAGGAAGCTAAGTGATATTTTATTTCTATACTTTGGCCTTATTTGCATTCCATGCACATGAGGGAGGGTTGTATTCGGGTAGGCATCCGATAGAATTACCCTACCCAGAGTGGGTAAGCTTGCTTATGTTGATTCTACTTATAATATTGCAGCAGGCTGCCGCGTGACAGCAGGAGGTGTAGCCGGGAAAATGCGGAGGTTGTCTCCGAGAGATACTCGGGGGAGGTATACAGCTGTTTGGTGAGCCCTCTGTTCAGTCACTCTCGGCGGATACACCTGGTAAGTCTACCTTCGTGAGTTAGCCTCCTTCACAACGGTTGGTGACGCATTCTTTTGTGGGATGCAGTCGTTTTAACCGGTTCGATACCGTTCTTTTTTCCTTTTCTGTGCAGACAGTGGAAGGTTGGAAGGTAAGAGTTCTGCAGCCTTGGTAGGTTCGCAGAAGTGGATGTCGTTTTCTGTCACAACACATCCACCACTTGTCGCTGAGTCTATCTGGCTAGTTCCCACTCTGGTGAGCGCTCGTCTAATATTTTCAGTTAGTCCAGGAATAGACTAAGACTTGTGAGTTATTTATAGATTTAAAAGGGGGAGCATTCTGAGTTACGGTTGTTCCCCTTACTGTTTTTTCTAATGGATCTTGCCGTTCCCCTCTGGTTGGGGAGGTAGTACGCTACGTCATACAGAGGTGCGTCAGGTTCAGGACATTGTCCGGTTGTCCCTGTATAAAGGTGCAAATCGTTGTTTCTCTCTGACTGTTCTTCGAGACAGGGATTGGCTGTTGTTCCCACCGACACAGTTGTCGGAGGTGGGTTTCAGAGTAGATACTGCCCGGTTAATGTTCAGGGTTTTTTCCTATGGAAAGAGGTCTGAGGATACATAGTTGGATCAGCTTTGCTGGGACACTTCATCAATATGTTCTGTTACTAAAACAGATGGGTGCGGCCTACGAGGCCTGTTTTGGTGAGCAGGTCTACTGCCAGAGTGGCTTTCAAGGGGCCAGTTGAAATTGTGGTCCGCGTTTCACCTGCACATGCACCGGAATATAAGCCTAAAGGCCAGGACATCACGCCTGTGATGTCTGCTCGGTTCTCTCCTTCTAGAGGGATGAAGATTCGGGATCCAAGGTTAGATCTTGGTATCCGTGCATAAGGATCTCCGAGGCTGGGGAGCAGGCCTTGCAAGGGACGTATTTCCATGTTTGGCCCATGATAGCTCTGCCAGACCACTTATCAGCAATGGCGTGAGTAAGCCGCTATGACAGAACAAGGAGCAAAGTGGCAATGGCAGAAGATGCACAGTTTTGCCGTGGGGCAAAAAGTCTGGTAGTATTCGTTCCGGTGGTTAGCGAAGGAGAAATAGATTTCCTCTGCTGATGCGATCTCCATCCGGGGGAAAAATTCAGTCATCGTCGAGAAGTTTTCACAGACGTGACAACTTTTGTGGAGGGTCGCAATTGGTCATGTTGGTGTCTCGCTTCAATGAGAGGCCTCAGGGATATTGTTTCAGGTCAAGGGACACCCTCGTGACACCGTGGGTGTTTTTTAGTCGGTCTATGTGGCCTCTCCTATCTAATTTTTTCGGAAGGTGATAAACGTAAGAAGAACATAGGTTCAGGTGATCCTCTCGGATCTGATTTAGCCAAGGAGTTTTTGCTATCCAGTTTTTCATGATTTGCTCATGGGAGTTTCCTGCCCTCTTCCTTTACGTGAGGAACTGTTACAACTAGATCAGGGCGTGTATCAAGACTTACCGCGACTGCGTCTGACGGCGTGGCGGTTGAATGCCATATTCTAAGCCGGAAGGATGTTCTCAGTGAAGCCGTTTCCTCAATGTTTCAGGCTAGGACAGAAGTAACGGCAAAGCCTTTCCGCCGTGGTTGGCGTATTTCTGTGTCTTGGTGTAAATCCAGGATGGTTCCTTCTGCTAGGTCGTTCTTATCCATACTTACAAGCCATTGTGGATGCAGGCCTACAGTTAGGCTCCATTTCGGTGCAGTATGGCCTTATTATTTTCTTTAAAAAAAATAAAAATAAAATTCTCTCTTGGAAAGTGGTCATGCTATTGGCTTTGGCGTCCGTATGGTGGGTGTCGGACGTGGTGGGTTTGTCTCACAAGAGCCTTGTTTGATCTTCCAGGTAGACAGAGAGGACTTGTGAACTCGGATTGTAGTTCTACCAAAGAGTGGTTTCTGGGTTTCGCAGAAAACAGTCTATTTTTGATGCCGGTGGTTCCTTCGTCATTAGCTGATTCAAAGTCTTTCGGTGTTACCGGGGATTTGAATATTTAGGTTGCCAATTTGGCTCAGTTTGGAGAAATAGAGGCTCTGTTTCTCCGGTATGCTCCCAACATGCTTGGGGTGACTGCAGTATGCAGTCTGTTACACGTTGAATTTGTGAAACGATTTGGCATGTTGTTCGATGGTTGGATTGCTGTGACCGAAGTAGGTGGAGGTCCATTCTTCTGGGAAGATGGGCTTATCTTGGGCGGAAGCCCGAGGAGTCTAGGCGGTTCAACTTTGCCGAGCGCATTATTGGTCGGGATCAAACGCTTTTTCTATGCTCTACGAGTTTGATACCATGATTGTTGGGAACCTTTTGTTTGCTCATTCGGTGCTGCAGAGTCGTCCGCACTCTCCCGCCCGTTGTGGAGCTTTGGTATAAACCCCATGGTCCTTTTGGAGTCCCCAGCATCCTCTAGGATGTATGAGAAAATAGGATTTTGGTACCTACCGGTAAATCCTTTTCTCTTAGTCCGTAGAGGATGCTGGGCACCCGTCCCAGTGCGTACGGTGTCTGCAGTTAGTGTTTTTGGTTACACCCTGGTGGTGTGTCTTCTCTTTCTGGCGGTTGCTACCGTTGTTCATGACATGGCATGCGGGGTCTTATTTTTGTTTATGTGGACACACGGTTTGTGTTGCATATTCTCTCAGCATGTGGCTGTGTTTTGTTCATGCTGTGGGCTGGTATTCTACTGAATGCCATGTTCTACGGTGTGTTTGAGGTGTGAGCTGGTAGGACACTCACCGTGTTTATAACAATAAATTCTTTCCTCGAAATGTCCATCTCTCCTGGGCACAGTTTTCTAACTGAGGTCTGGAGGAGGGGCATAGAGGGAGGAGCCAGTTCACACCCAGTTTAAGTCTTTATAGTGTGCCCAGGCTCCTGCGGATCCGTCTATACCCCATGGTCCTTTTGGAGTCCCCAGCATCCTCTACGGACTAAGAGAAAAGGATTTACCGGTAGGTACAAAAATCCTATTTTTCCAGATAAGGGTTTCCTTCTTCTATGCACAAGGACTCCTAACTGGGTTCATCTACTTAGTAAATTGTTTAAATTTGAATTGTTTGCAGTTTTTTTGTGCAAGTGGGATCAAACTTCAAACTAATGTTGTTGTGCATATTCCACAGCTGTGGGGGCTGGGTGTTCTCATAGGACTAGATACACCCGGCCAGTATCCGGACTCTAGGGCAACCATGTAAAGGTCGACAGTCATTAGCTAGACAGGTGCAAATGGTTGACACACATATGGTCGACACAGCTTTTGTTTTTTTTTAGCATATTAATCAACTTTTCAACCGGTATCAAGCAAATGCTCTGCAACATAGCTATAGACTGGATCCTCAGAAATACTTTTCTAAATGAAATGGGCACTGTCACTAAACAGGCAGCCCTCACAGATCTACAGCAGTCTATGCAGATGATATTGTCTTCCTAACTGAAAACATGCAGGGTGCCCAAAACATCCCTAATAAGCTCCGCACAAATGCAGCAAAGCTTGGCTTACACACAAATGCGGGGAAAAATCAAGTAAATTTTTATTGGAACTACGCAGCTAAACCTAGGTGGAAATATAATTGAACAAGTGGATAACTTCTAATATCTGGGTTCAACTATCAATGGGCAACAGATAGCGGCTACAAGCGACATCACAAGTCATATAGGTTGTGCCACAGCTGCCTGTGTATCTCTGAAAAAAGGCCTCTGGAACCAATAGAACATTTCCATTATCTCAAATATGAAGGCATTCAACGCAGAGGTTAGAACAATATTACGTTATGGTTCAGAATCATGGACAATCCTTAAAATTGACCTACAGTAACAAGGCTGGAACATTTCCAAATGAGGTGCTTCCGAAACATCCTACAAGTTAAACTAACAGACAGCTGGAGAAATGAAAACTAGAGATGTGCACCGGAAATTTTTCGGGTTTTGTGTTTTGGTTTTGGGTTCGGTTCCGCGGCCGTGTTTTGGGTTCGAACGCGTTTTGGCAAAACCTCACCGAGTTTTTTTTTTGTCGGATTCGGGTGTGTTTTGGATTCGGGTGTTTTTTTCAAAAAACCCTAAAAAACAGCTTAAATCATAGAATTTGGGGGTCATTTTGATCCCAAAGTATTATTAACCTCAATAACCATAATTTCCACTCATTTTCAGTCTATTCTGAACACCTCACACCTCACAATATTATTTTTAGTCCTAAAATTTGCACCGAGGTCGCTGGATGACTAAGCTCAGCGACCCAAGTGGCCGACACAAACACCTGGCCCATCTAGGAGTGGCACTGCAGTGTCACGCAGGATGGCCCTTCCAAAAAACACTCCCCAAACAGCACATGACGCAAAGAAAAAAAGAGGCGCAATGAGGTAGCTGTGTGACTAAGCTCAGCGACCCAAGTGGCCGACACAAACACCTGGCCCATCTAGAAGTGGCACTGCAGTGTCAGGCAGGATGGCCCTTCCAAAAAATACTCCCCAAACAGCACATGACGCAAAGAAGAAAAAAAAGAGGCACAATGAGGTAGCTGTGTGAGTAAGCTAAGCGACCCTAGTGGCCGACACAAACACCTGGCCCATCTAGGAGTGGCACTGCAGTGTCACGCAGGATGGCCCTTCCAAAAAACACTCCCCAAACAGCACATGACGCAAAGAAAAAAAGAGGCGCAATGAGGTAGCTGTGTGACTAAGCTCAGCGACCCAAGTGGCCGACACAAACACCTGGCCCATCTAGGAGTGGCACTGCAGTGTCAGGCAGGATGGCCCTTCCAAAAAATACTCCCCAAACAGCACATGACGCAAAGAAGAAAAAAAAGAGGCGCAATGAGGTAGCTGTGTGAGTAAGCTAAGCGACCCTAGTGGCCGACACAAACACCTGGCCCATCTAGGAGTGGCACTGCAGTGTCACGCAGGCTGGCCCTTCCAAAAAACACTCCCCAAACAGCACATGACGCAAGGAAAAATGAAAGAAAAAAGAGGTGCAAGATGGAATTGTCCTTGGGCCCTCCCACCCACCCTTATGTTGTATAAACAGGACATGCACACTTTAACCAACCCATCATTTCAGTGACAGGGTCTGCCACACGACTTTGACTGAAATGACGGGTTGGTTTGGACCCCCACCAAAAAAGAAGCAATTAATCTCTCCTTGCACAAACTGGCTCTACAGAGGCAAGATGTCCACCTCATCATCATCCTCCGATTCACCACCGTGTACATCCCCCTCCTCACAGATTATCAATTCGTCCCCACTGGAATCCACCATCACAGCTCTCTGTGTACTTTGTGGAGGCAATTGCTGCTGGTGAATGTCTCCATGGAGGAATTGATTATAATTCATTTTAATGAACATCATCTTCTCCACATTTTCTGGAAGTAACCTCGTACGCCGATTGCTGACAAGGTGAGCGACGGCACTAAACACTCTTTCGGAGTACACACTTGTGGGAGGGCAACTTAGGTAGAATAAAGCCAGTTTGTGCAAGGGCCTCCAAATTGCCTCTTTTCCCTGCCAGTATACGTACGGACTGTCTGACGTGCCTACTTGGATGCGGTCACTCATATAATCCTCCACCATTCTTTCAATGGTGAGAGAATCATATGCAGTGACAGTAGACGACATGTCAGTAATCGTTGTCAGGTCCTTCAGTCCGGACCAGATGTCAGCATCAGCAGTCGCTCCAGACTGCCCTGCATCACCGCCAGTGGGTGGGCTCGGAATTCTGAGCCTTTTCCTCGCACCCCCAGTTGCGGGAGAATGTGAAGGAGGAGATGTTGACAGGTCGCGTTCCGCTTGACTTGACAATTTTCTCACCAGCAGTTCTTTGAACCCCTGCAGACTTGTGTCTGCCAGAAAGAGAGATACAACGTAGGTTTTAAATCTAGGATCGAGCACGGTGGCCAAAATGTAGTGCTCTGATTTCAACAGATTGACCACCCGTGAATCCTTGTTAAGCGAATTAAGGGCTCCATCCACAAGTCCCACATGCCTAGCGGAATCGCTCAGTGTTAGCTCCTCCTTCAATGTCTCCAGCTTCTTCTGCAAAAGCCTGATGAGGGGAATGACCTGACTCAGGCTGGCAGTGTCTGAACTGACTTCACGTGTGGCAAGTTCAAAAGGTTGCAGAACCTTGCACAACGTTGAAATCATTCTCCACTGCGCTTGAGACAGGTGCATTCCACCTCCTATATCGTGGTCAGTTGTATAGGCTTGAATGGCCTTTTGCTGCTCCTCCAACCTCTGAAGCATATAGAGGGTTGAATTCCACCTCGTTACCACTTCTTGCTTCAGATGATGGCAGGGCAGGTTCAGGCGTTTTTGGTGTTGCTCCAGTCTTCTGTACGTGGTGCCTGTACGCCGAAAGTGTCCCGCAATTCTTCTGGCCACCGACAGCATCTCTTGCACGCCCCTCTCGTTTTTTAAATAATTCTGCACCACCAAATTCAAGGTATGTGCAAAACATGGGACGTGCTGGAATTTGCCCATATTTAATGCACACACAATATTGCTGGCGTTGTCCGATGCCACAAATCCACAGGAGAGTCCAATTGGGGTAAGCCATTCTGCGATGATCTTCCTCAGTTGCCGTAAGAGGTTTTTAGCTGTGTGCGTATTCTGGAAAGCGGTGATACAAAGCGTAGCCTGCCTAGGAAAGAGTTGGCGTTTGCGAGATGCTGCTACTGGTGCCGCCGCTGCTGTTCTTGCGGCGGGAGTCAATGTCATCCCAGAGGGGAAGTCTTACTCGTAAGACCACTTTTACTACTGTCCACCAAGCGAATTGACTGTCCAACAGGTCCTTTGCGAGGAAGATGAAATATCACAGCAGTCATCCTGCTGCAAAGTGGATAACTGAGGCCTTGGCATCCTGGGCGGTGAGAAACGTGGTTCCGGTAGTCCATCATTACTGCAGAGCCAACTAAGTACCTCAATCAAGTCTATAGTTGGCTCTGCAGTAATGATGGATACCGGAACCACGTTTCTCACCGCCCAGGATGCCAAGGCCTCAGTTATCCACTTTGCAGCAGGATGACTGCTGTGATATTTCATCTTCCTCGCAAAGGACTGTTGGACAGTCAATTGCTTGGTGGAAGTAGTAAAAGTGGTCTTACGAGTAAGACTTCCCCTCTGGGATGACCATCGACTCCCAGCAGCAACAACAGCAGCGCCAGCAGCAGTAGGCGTTACACGCAAGGATGCATCGGAGGAATCCCAGGCAGGAGAGGACTCGTCAGAATTGCCAGTGACATGGCCTGCAGGACTATTGGCATTCCTGGGGAAGGAGGAAATTGACACTGAGGGAGTTGGTGGGGTGGTTTGCGTGAGCTTGGTTACAAGAGGAAGGGATTTACTGGTCAGTGGACTGCTTCCGCTGTCGCCCAAAGTTTTTGAACTTGTCACTGACTTATGATGAATGCGCTGCAGGTGACGTATAAGGGAGGATGTTCCGAGGTGGTTAACGTCCTTACCCCTACTTATTACAGCTTGACAAAGGCAACACACGGCTTGACACCTGTTGTCCGCATTTCTGTTGAAATACTTCCACATCGAAGAGCTGATTTTTTTGGTATTTTCACCAGGCATGTCAATGGCCATATTCCTCCCACGGACAACAAGTGTCTCCCCGGGTGCCTGACTTAAACAAACCACCTCACCATCAGAATCCTCCTTGTCAATTTCCTCCCCAGCGCCAGCAACACCCATATCCTCCTCATCCTGGTGTACTTCAACACTGACATCTTCAATCTGACTATCAGGAACTGGACTGCGGGTGCTCCTTCCAGCACTTGCAGGGGGCGTGCAAATGGTGGAAGGCGCATGCTCTTCACGTCCAGTGTTGGGAAGGTCAGGCATCGCAACCGACACAATTGGACTCTCCTTGTGAATTTGTGATTTCGAAGAACGCACAGTTCTTTGCTGTGCTTTTGCCAGCTTAAGTCTTTTCATTTTTCTAGCGAGAGGCTGAGTGCTTCCATCCTCATGTGAAGCTGAACCACTAGCCATGAACATAGGCCAGGGCCTCAGCCGTTCCTTGCCACTCCGTGTGGTAAATGGCATACTGGCAAGTTTACGCTTCTCCTCCGACGATTTTATTTTAGATTTTTGAGTCCTTTTTTTACTGATATTTGGTGTTTTGGATTTTACATGCTCTGTACTATGACATTGGGCATCGGCCTTGGCAGACGACGTTGATGGCATTTCATCGTCTCGGCCATGACTAGTGGCAGCAGCTTCAGCACGAGGTGGAAGTCGATCTTGATCTTTCCCTATTTTTGGAACCTCAACATTTTTGTTCTCCATATTTTAATAGGCACAACTAAAAGGCACCTCAGGTAAACAATGGAGATGGATGGATACTAGTATACTTATGGATGACGAGTGACTGCCGACACAGAGGTAGCTACAGCCATGGACTACCGTACTGCGTCTGCTAGTATAGACTGGATGATAATGATATAAAATATATATATATATCACTACTGCAGGACAGGTACATATTATATAATGACGGACCTGCTGGACACTGTCAGCAGACTCCTAAACTACTAGTATGAAGAAGATAGAAAAAAAAAACCCACCACAGGTAGGTATACAATTATGGACGAGCACTGCCGACACAGAGGTAGCTACAGCCGTGGACTACCGTACTGCGTCTGCTAGTATAGACTGGATGATAATGATATAAAAAATATATATATATCACTACTGCAGGACAGGTATATATTATATAATGACGGACCTGCTGGACACTGTCAGCAGACTCCTAAACTACTAGTTTGAAGAAGATAGAAAAAAAAATCCCACCACAGGTAGGTATACAATTATGGACAAGCGACTGCCGACACAGAGGTAGCTACAGCCGTGGACTACCGTACTGTGTCTGCTAGTATAGACTGGATGATAATGATATAAAAAATATATATATATCACTACTGCAGGACAGGTATATATTATATAATGACGGACCTGCTGGACACTGTCAGCAGACTCCTAAACTACTAGTATGAAGAAGATAGAAAAAAAAAACCCACCACAGGTAGGTATACAATTATGGACGAGCGACTGCCAACACAGAGGTAGCTACAGCCGTGGACTACCGTACTGCGTCTGCTAGTATAGACTGGATGATAATGATATAAAATATATATATCACTACTGCAGGACAGGTATATATTATATAATGACGGACCTGCTGGACACTGTCAGCAGACTCCTAAACTACTAGTATGAAGAAGATAGAAAAAAAAAACCCACCACAGGTAGGTATACAATTATGGACGAGCACTGCCGACACAGAGGTAGCTACAGCCGTGGACTACCGTACTGCGTCTGCTAGTATAGACTGGATGATAATGATATAAAAATATATATATATCACTACTGCAGGTATATATTATAATATAATGAATGACGGACCTGCTGGACACTGTCTGTCAGCAGAATGCGTTTATAGAATAAAAAAAAAAACACCACACGAGTGTTTAACTTTTTCAGGCAGACAATATACTGGTGGTCACTGGTCAGTCACACTTGCAGCAAAAGTGTGCACTGTTATGTACTCCTGCTATAACTGCTCCCCAGTCTCCCCCACAATTAAGCTGTGTGAGCAGTAAGCACTCAGCACAGTCAGATATACATAGATGATATTATCATGCAGCACACTGAGGCTGAGCACAGATATGGTATGTGACTGTGTATCGTTTTTTTTTCAGGCAGAGAACGGATTTTAAATAATAAATAAAACTGGTGGTCACTAGTATAACTATCAGCAAAACTCTGCACTCTCTGAGTACTCCTAATGCTCCCCAAAATTACTAAAATTAAATTACTAGTAAATCAAGTGTCTCACTCTCTATCTAAACGGAGAGGACGCCAGCCACGTCCTCTCCCTATCAATCTCAATGCACGTGTGAAAATGGCGGCGACGCGCGGCTCCTTATATAGAATCCGAGTCTCGCGATAGAATTCGAGCCTCGCGAGAATCCGACAGCGGGATGATGACGTTAGGGCGCGCTCGGGTTAGCCGAGCAAGGCGGGAAGATCCGAGTCTGCCTCGGACCCGTGTAAAAAGGCTGAAGTTCGGGGGGGTTCGGATTCCGAGGAACCGAACCCGCTCATCTCTAATGAAAACATCTGAAAACTATGCCAAGACCAACCCACTATTGAATCCTATAATAAAAGACAGCGTTTAAAGTGGTTTTGGCATGTCTGCAGAATGCAGCCTAAAAGAAGATAAGCTGAAGGCTGCATAAGCCTGAGGCCATATAAGAGCTCAACTTTTTGTGATTGGTTGTTTAATGACTAAGCAGTTGCTAGGCAGATCAGTTTTCCCTGTGGTTTTTCCTATTGGATTAGAAGGTTGTACATCAAGCTTAATAGGTGGGTCTTAGGATAGTATATAGGGCAGGGCCATTTTCCTCAGACTTCCTCTTGCCATTCATTGTATGCCGGCCCGCCCTCCCTCCCGGATTGCATCTATGGTTTTGTTCATACAGTTGGCTATTGAAAGCCAGATTGGCGGGAAGTCGCTACCAACCAGCTGTCACACAGGCATAAGTGGTCATTGTGGGGCTCCCTCTTTAGAAGGACGGCAGGTGTGTCCTTCTCTTGCGGTTGGACATTTAGACGTTCCCCTGCGGGAACCGAACGTTTGCCAGAGAAAAGAGGGGTGAGGCCAGCACAATGCGGGTTATGCGGGAAGGAGGCGGGGTCTGGGTACTCCCCTCCTTGGTTTGGTGGTTTTCATCTAGGTGACTGGTGCTGGTGTTTGGTAGCGACTTTCTGTTGCCATCCTCCAACCTAAATTTAAATCTATATTCTAAATCAATTCTAATTCGATCACAATTATAGTTTAAAGAGTTGATCAGCGATCAATAAACATCGTCTGACCTTTAACTCCAGCTACCGTGTCCGTGTCTTTATTTCAGTGTGTGGTGTTGTTTATTTTAGTGATAAGCTAGCTTAAAGAAAAGGTTTATGTAATCACAATAAAGTTATGAGCGCCTTATAGCATACCAGTGCCTAAATAACACACGTCCAGAGGGATGGAAAATACAACGTCATGCGCCAAAGAAAACATGGCTAAAGCAGATTGTCCAAGACTTTCAACCATTGCACTTCCATATTGATGATGCCAAGCATGCCGCCCCAAACCAGTGGTGTGCGGTTATTGGACATTCCCTGCCTTTGGCTGTCACAGTGTCGGCACAAGTTTACCCTACCGGCGCTAACGACCATTAAGTCTAAGTTACAGTATATGATTACAGCTACTGATAATACAGTTTGAGCAGACCATTTGGTTAATTCATCTAAACTCAATGCCCCATACATGCACTGAAGTATTAAAGCTCATTATATATACTGCAGTACTTACAGCTGTATAACAGTAATGCATCTTCCTTCCAAGCCTGGTTAAATGTAACAATCAGTGCCAGTAATTATTATGCATGCCTGCATGGAGAAAGCATCGTTACGGTAACCTCGTGGGTCCTATACATCATACTCACCAGCTTTATCCCCAACATGTCATGCAACTCCATCCATGAGACAATGCATTAAACTAAACATCTGCATCTGCTACAGCGGCTGTCTCCAGAGAGTCGTCTTCTCTTTCATGGTCTTTAAATTTGCCAGCTAAATAGTAGCGCTTACTTAATAGACTACTCAATTATGCAGTGGTATTATTTTACCTAATAAGTGTATAGTGCTAATTGTTTTGTCACACTATTTAGAACATTTAATTTACTATAAAACACATATACATATCTTCATAATTAATTGAACAAATTTCCATCAGAAAACGGCACTGGGGGTTGTGAAGTGAAATATAGTGAGCTATTACATTACATCTGTATGAAACCTTCTAAGGAGTGGATTAGTTGCCCAAAGCAACCTACAGTATCAGGTTCTAGCTAACATTTATCAAGTACGTTCTAGAAAATTACTTGATGTTCTACCTGTTCTTCGCACAGGAGTTTCTAATTTTCACGGTTGTAAATATAAATGAGTGTTAAAAATTTGGTAAATCTATAGAGATGTAAATTTGGGATGTCTTAATGTGAGTAAATATTAATCCATGGTTCTTGGCGTTACCCAAGGAGCACCCGTAGCAGATATGGGAAAAAGTGACAGGCCCATTTTTGTAGTTTAATAAATACTACATACTCCAAATTTTGATCCGATTGTCCATTTGGGCGTTATCGTTCACGCAACACAAGCCACGCATCGGTAATGACATAATTATATCAACCCCCTTTTCATCCCCTTAGAGTAGGTTTATTAAAATCCTAATTATGTAGTTTTCATACGTCCCACCTGAAGAATACCTATGTTACATTTCAGCTTCCTAACATATCGGGAAGAGAATTAGTGATGAGTGAGTGAGTGAGTGAGTGAGTGAGTGAGTGAGGCTTTCGCATTTATATATATAGGTAGGTACAGCAGATGCTTATTGGATGGGATGGGCAACTTCTCCTTTGCCACTTCTCCACTCTTCAGAAGGTTTGAAAATTTTCCCCCTGTGTTTCATAAAAATGGAACTCCCCATTGCATAGCTAAGCCTGGGTGTTGCCCCGAGAGTGATGAGTTCATGAATGGGACTTGAAGCATAACAGAGTGGGCCTAAAGAGTAAAGGGAGGATCAGAGCATTTAAGTATCCACTACAAGGCTGGGGAAAAACCTTTGAATCATTTCACGCTCTGCAGTAATTTCAGACAAACTTCAACTCTCCTCAGAATGAGTCTAAAACCCTCAGAATGTGTTATGAATCAAACAGCTCTTGACAAATTCTTAGAATCAGAACACAGACTTTACTTATAACAACTGCCTCTTATAAAGCTTAGTGGCTCGTTTATCAATGAGTGATAAAAACTCGCTGTGAATGATAAAACTCATTGTGTATGATAAATGGTACTCTTGCCAATCAGCTCCCAACTGTCATGTGTTTGAAAAATGGCAGTTGGGAGTTAATTGGCTGGAGCGCTATTAGTTGATTGGCTGGAGCACTATTAATCATACACAATGAGTTTTATCACTCGTTGATAAATAGGCCCCTTTATTTGCTTATCAGCACTTGGATGCCACCAGGACTTTGGCATACAAGATAGGGCCCGATTCAGAATAGAACATAAACCCAATGGTTTATGTACTAATTCAATGTTTGTGGTTCTCCGCATGCGCAGCTCCCCCCTTACCTACAGCACAAGTGACATGCTGCGGGGTCTGCGAGTCAGAGCGGGGAAAGCAACTGGGACTATTCTACAGCAAAGGGGCACATCACACCCATTTTATAGGCTTGCCGAGCCAAGGGTTGGATGCAGACTTCTTGGAATCAACAGAGTAGTTCCAATAGCCAGTCTAAGTAAGTTTCGGCTTATGCAGACTGGCTGAGTGCAGCAATCAGTCACGATAGTCACGATGGTCGTGATGGTGATCCGATGATGCAGCTGTACAATACCAACCACATTGGAATCAGATCCATAATACGAATTTAAGGCTGATATATAATCAAGTGGGTATAACAGGACATGTTACTAGGCATCATCATTATTTTTGAGCCAATTGGGGCTCAAGAGGTGTGTTGTTTTGAGGGGTATTTAAGTGGGGACTGTTCATTTTGGACTCCCAACCTCCTGCCCCAAACATTTTTTTTGTCTCTGTGTAATTTTCTTTCCCAATGTAGTGGAGGCACAGTATGGCGGGAGTGTGCTGCAACTCAGTCGCTTTCAGTGGCACACGAAAGTGTTGTGGGCATAGGTGTTTTGATAATGGGTGCCCCTTGGTCCAGGGGGGCCCACACCGCACACACTGCACCTATATATTATACTTACCACTCCGGTGTGCCGTGGCAGTGGCCCCTCAAGTGAGGGCATAAATCACTCAGAAAATGGCCGCCGTGCCCATCTCTGAGTGATTTGCGCATGCACACTGGAGATGTCCCTGGGAACAAGACACAGGCGCCATGTTCCCGGAGACCTGCGTATGCACAGTAGACTCCGACATTATGCAAGAGTCTACTTGCTGCCGGAGAGGAGGGGGCCCGCGACGAAGGCTGCACGCTGGTCCCCTCCTCTCTTAAAATGCCCCTGGATGTGGGGCACTTACTCTCTATTTTATGGCAAGGCCCCTAAGGTTTATTACATCCAGTAAGGCCACAACTGAGATTGCAGCAACCCTCTCTCGGGTTAATTAATAACTGAATAAAAGGTGTGACCTCAAGCCAAGCCATTTAGGTGCCTGTGTCTTTATTTAAATTATTTAAATTAAGGTTAAGTTGATTTAAATTACTAGGGTGGTTAAATTGGATAATTAGTAATAAACCAATGGAGCTCTTATAAGGCAGGGGATCGGTATGAAATACCTCCAATCAAAATACCTACGTTCAAAATCCCGACACCAATTGACCGATGGTCAAAATCCCGACAAGGTCAAAATACCGACATGGACAAAATACCGACATTTAAAATACCGGCAAGGTCAAAATACCGACATGTAAAATGCCGACAGGTCAAAATACCGACATGCGTTTGTTTGTTTGTTTGTTTTGTGTGTATGTTGACATAAGTCAACATGGACACCATATAAAGTGTACCGCTACGCTCGCCATGCTTCGGGCACACTATTATATTCCCCCCTCCAGATCCACTGGGATGGTAACGTATGAATAAGTCGGTTTCAATGAAAAAAATCATGAAAAACTCATGTCGGTATTTTGACCTGTCGGCATTTTACATTTCGGTATTTTGACCTTGTCGGTATCTTAAATGTCGGTATTTTGTCCATGTTGGTATCTTAAATGTCGGTATTTTGTCCATGTCGGGATTTTGACCTTGTCGGGATTTTGACCATCGGCCAATTGGTGTCTGGATTTTGAACGTCGGGATTTTGATTGGAGGTAAACTGACTGCATCCCTAAGGCAGAATATGAAGTCAGAATAGATCTGCAGTCACCGCAGGCAGCAAAAAAATTATTAAAAAACAAGCAGATGCCAAAACAAGAGAGCAGATCAATGCACTTGGGATGTAGTCAGGGTCCCAACGGTCAGAATCCCAACACTCAAAGGGGGTAATTCAGAGTTGATCGCAGCGGCAAATTTGTTAGTAGTTGGGCAAAACCATGGTGGTCATTCCGAGTTGTTCACTCGCTAGCAGTTTTTAGCAGCCGTGCAAACGCTATGCCGCCTCCCACTGGGAGTGTATTTTAGCTTAGCAGAAGTGCGAACGAAAGGATCGCAGAGCGGCGACAAACTCTTTTTGTGCAGTTTTAGAGTAGCTCAATACCTATTCAGCGCTTGTGATCACTCCAGACTGTTCAGTTCCTGTTTTGACGTCACAAACACGCCCTGCGTTCGCCCAGCCACGCCTGTGTTTTTCCTGGCACGCCTGTGTTTTTCCGAACACTCCCTGAAAACGGTCAGTTGACACCCAGAAACGCCCTCTTCCTGTCAATCACTCTGCGGCCAGCAGTGCGACTGAAAAGCTTCGCTAGACCTTGTGTGAAACGACATCATTCGTTGCAATAGTATGACACGCGTGCGCATTGCGCCGCATACGCATGCGCAGAAGTGCCTTTTTTTGCCTCATCGCTGCAGAGCAAACAAAAGCAGCTAGCGATCAACTCGGAATGACCACCCATGGTGAGGCAGATATAACATGTGCAGAGAGAGTTAGATTTGGGTGGGTTATTTTGTTTCTGTGCAGGGTAAATACTGGCTGCTTTATTTTTACACTGCAATTTAGATTTCAGTTTGAACACACCCCACCCAAATCTAACTTTCTCTGCACATGTTACATCTGCCCCCCTGCAGTGCACATGGGGGGTAATTCCAAGTTGATCGCAGCAGGAATTCTGTTAGCAATTGGGCAAAACCATGTGCACTGCAGGGGAGGCAGATATCACATGTGCAGAGAGAGCTAGATTTGGGTGGGGTGTGTTCAATCTGCAATCTAATTTGCAGTGTAAAAATCAAACAGCCAGTATTTACCCTGCACAGAAATAAAATAACCCACCCAAATCTAACTCTCTCTGCAAATGTTATATCTGCCACACCTGCAGTGCACATGGTTTTGCCCAACTGCTAAAAAATTTCCTGCTGCGATCAACTTGGAATTAGGCCCAAAATCCTGACAAATGCGATAGATGAGTATGAGGGTTAGTGGGCTGCGGAAGGGGACAGTTAGAGTAAGGCTGCGAGAGGGGTGAGTTAGGGGTAGGGTTAGTGATAAAATTCTTACCGATATCCGCTGGTATTCTCAGGGTCGGGATTCCAATTCAAGATTCTGACCACCATATTCCGACTAGTGATGTGCACCGGCAATTTTTCGGGTTTTGTGTTTTGGTTTTGGGTTCGGTTCCGCGGCCGTATTTTGGGTTCGAACGCGTTTTGGCAAAACCTCACCGAAATTTTTTTGTCAGATTCGGGTGTGTTTTGGATTCGGGTGTTTTTTTCAAAAAACCCTAAAAAACAGCTTAAATCATATTTAATTTGGGGGTCATTTTGATCCCATAGTATTATTAACCTCAATAACCATAATTTACACTAATTTTCAGTCTATTCTGAACACCTCACACCTCACAATATTATTTTTAGTCCTAAAATTTGCACCGAGGTCGCTGGATGACTAAGCTAAGCGACCCAAGTGGCCGACACAAACACCTGGCCCATCTAGGAGTGGCACTGCAGTGTCACGCAGGATGGCCCTTCAAAAAAATACTCCCCAAACAGCACATGACGCAAAGAAAAAAAGAGGCGCAATGAGGTAGCTGTGTGACTAAGCTAAGCGACCCTAGTGGCCGACACAAACACCTGGCCCATCTAGGAGTGGCACTGCAGTGTCACGCAGGATGGCCCTTCAAAAAAATACTCCCCAAACAGCACATGACGCAAAGAAAAAAAGAGGCGCAATGAGGTAGCTGTGTGACTAAGATAAGCGACCCAAGTGGCCGACACAAACACCTGGCCCATCTAGGAGTGGCACTGCAGTGTCACGCAGGATGGCCCTTCAAAAAAATACTCCCCAAACAGCACATGACGCAAAGGAAAAAGAGGCGCAATGAGGTAGCTGTGTGACTAAGCTAAGCGACCCTAGTGGCCGACACAAACACCTGGCCCATCTAGGAGTGGCACTGCAGTGTCACGCAGGATGGCCCTTCAAAAAATTACTCCCCAAACAGCACATGACGCAAAGAAAAAAAGAGGCGCAATGAGGTAGCTGTGTGACTAAGCTAAGCGACCCTAGTGGCCGACACAAACACCTGGCCCATCTAGGAGTGGCACTGCAGTGTCACGCAGGATGGCCCTTCAAAAAAAATACTCCCCAAACAGCACATGACGCAAAGAAAAAAAGAGGCGCAATGAGGTAGCTGTGTGACTAAGCTAAGCGACCCTAGTGGCCGACACAAACACCTGGCCCATCTAGGAGTGGCACTGCAGTGTCACGCAGGATGGCCCTTCAAAAAAATACTCCCCAAACAGCACATGACGCAAAGAAAAAAAGAGGCGCAATGAGGTAGCTGTGTGACTAAGCTAAGCGACCCTAGTGGCCGACACAAACACCTGGCCCATCTAGGAGTGGCACTGCAGTGTCACGCAGGATGGCCCTTCAAAAAAATACTCCCCAAACAGCAAATGACGCAAAGAAAAATGAAAGAAAAAAGAGGTGCAAGATGGAATTGTCCTTGGGCCCTCCCACCCACCCTTATGTTGTATAAACAGGACATGCACACTTTAACGAACCCATCATTTCAGCGACAGGGTCTGCCACACGACTGTGACTGAAATGACTGGTTGGTTTGGGCTCCCACCAAAAAAGAAGCAATCAATCTCTCCTTGCACAAACTGGCTCTACGGAGGCAAGATGTCCACCTCATCATCATCGTCCGATTCATCACCCCTTTCACTGTGTACATCCCCCTCCTCACAGATTATTAATTCGTCCCCACTGGAATCCACCATCTCAGGTCCCCGTGTACTTTCTGGAGGCAATTGCTGCTGGTGAATGTCTCCACGGAGGAATTGATTATAATTCATTTTAATGAACATCATCTTCTCCACATTTTCTGGAAGTAACCTCGTACGCCGATTGCTGACAAGGTGAGCGGCGGCACTAAACACTCTTTCGGAGTACACACTGGAGGGAGGGCAATGTAAGTAGAATAAAGTCAGTTTCTGCAAGGGCCTCCAAATTGCCTCTTTTTCCTGCCAGTATACGTACGGACTGTCTGACGTGCCTACTTGGATGCGGTCACTCATATAATCCTCCACCATTCTTTCAATGGTGACAGAATCATATGCAGTGACAGTAGACGACATGTCAGTAATCGTTGGCAGGTCCTTCAGTCCGGACCAGATGTCAGCACTCGCTCCAGACTGCCCTGCATCACCGCCAGCGGGTGGGCTCGGAATTCTTAGCCTTTTCCTCGCACCCCCAGTTGCAGGAGAATGTGAAGGAGGAGCTGTTGACGGGTCGCGTTCCGCTTGACTTGACAATTTTCTCACCAGCAGGTCTTCGAACCTCTGCAGACTTGTGTCTGCCGGAAAGAGAGATACAACGTAGGTTTTAAATCTAGGATCGAGCACGGTGGCCAAAATGTAGTGCTCTGATTTCAACAGATTGACCACCCGTGAATCCTGGTTAAGCGAATGAAGGGCTCCATCCACAAGTCCCACATGCCTAGCGGAATCGCTCTGTTTTAGGTCCTCCTTCAATGCCTCCAGCTTCTTCTGCAAAAGCCTGATGAGGGGAATGACCTGACTCAGGCTGGCAGTGTCTGAACTGACTTCACGTGTGGAAAGTTCAAAAGGTTGCAGAACCTTGCACAACGTTGAAATCATTCTCCACTGCGCTTGAGACAGGTGCATTTCACCTCCTTTGCCTATATCGTATAGGCTTGAATGGCCTTTTGCTGCTCCTCCATCCTCTGAAGCATATAGAGGGTTGAATTCCACCTCGTTACCACCTCTTGCTTCAGATGATGGCAGGGCAGGTTCAGGTGTTTTTGGTGGTGCTCCAGTCTTCTGTACGCGGTGCCTGTACGCCGAAAGTGGCCCGCAATTCTTCTGGCCACCGACAGCATCTCTTGCACGCCCCTCTCATTTTTTAAATAATTCTGCACCACCAAATTCAAGGTATGTGCAAAACATGGGACATGCTGGAATTTGCCCAGATGTAATGCACGCACAATATTGCTGGCGTTGTCCGATGCCACAAATCCCCAGGAGAGTCCAATTGGGGTAAGCCATTCTGCGATGATCTTCCTCAGTTGCCGTAAGAGGTTTTCAGCTGTGTGCGTATTCTGGAAAGCGGTGATACAAAGCGTAGCCTGCCTAGGAACGAGTTGGCGTTTGCGAGATGCTGCTACTGGTGCCGCCGCTGCTGTTCTTGCAGCGGGAGGCAATACATCTACCCAGTGAGCTGTCACAGTCATGTAGTCCTGAGTCTGCCCTGCTCCACTTGTCCACATGTCCGTGGTTAAGTGGACATTGGGTACAACTGCATTTTTTAGGACACTGGTGACTCTTTTTCTGACATCTGTGTACATTCTCGGTATCGCCTGCCTAGAGAAATGGAACCTAGATGGTATTTGGTACCGGGGACACAGTACCTCAATCAAGTCTATAGTTGGCTCTGAAGTAACGATGGATACCGGAACCACGTTTCTCACCGCCCACTCTGCCAAGGCCTCAGTTATCCGCTTTGCAGCAGGATGACTGCTGTGATATTTCATCTTCCTCGCAAAGGACTGTTGGACAGTCAATTGCTTACTGGAAGTAGTACAAGTGGTCTTCCGACTTCCCCTCTGGGATGCCGATCGACTCCCAGCAGCAACAACAGCAGCGCCAGCAGCAGTAGGCGTTACACGCAAGGATGCATCGGAGGAATCCCAGGCAGGAGAGGACTCGTCAGACTTGCCAGTGACATGGCCTGCAGGACTATTGGCTTTCCTGGGTAAGGAGGAAATTGACACTGAGGGAGTTGGTGGTGTGGTTTGCGTGAGCTTGGTTACAAGAGGAAGGGATTTACTGGTCAGTGGACTGCTTCCGCTGTCGTCCAAAGTTTTTGAACTTGTCACTGACTTATGATGAATGCGCTGCAGGTGACGTATAAGGGAGGATGTTCCGAGGTGGTTAACGTCCTTACCCCTACTTATTACAGCTTGACAAAGGCAACACACGGCTTGACACCTGTTGTCCGCATTTGTTATGAAATAATTCCACACCGAAGAGCTGATTTTTTTTGTATTTTGACCAGGCATGTCAATGGCCATATTCCTCCCACGGACAACAGGTGTCTCCCCGGGTGCCTGACTTAAACAAACCACCTCACCATCAGAATCCTCCTTGTCAATTTCCTCCCCAGCGCCAGCAACACCCATATCCTCATCCTGGTGTACTTCAACACTGACATCTTCAATTTGACTATCAGGAACTGGACTGCGGGTGCTCCTTCCAGCACTTGCAGGGGGCGTGCAAATGGTGGAAGGCGCAAGCTCTTCCCGTCCAGTGTTGGGAAGGTCAGGCATCGCAACCGACACAATTGGACTCTCCTTGGGGATTTGTGATTTCGAAGAACGCACAGTTCTTTGCTGTGCTTTTGCCAGCTTAAGTCTTTTCATTTTTCTAGCGAGAGGCTGAGTGCTTCCATCCTCATGTGAAGCTGAACCACTAGCCATGAACATAGGCCAGGGCCTCAGCCGTTCCTTGCCACTCCGTGTCGTAAATGGCATATTGGCAAGTTTACGCTTCTCCTCAGACGCTTTTAATTTTGATTTTTGGTCATTTTTTTACTGATCTTTTGTGTTTTGGATTTTACATGCTCTGTACTATGACATTGGGCATCAGGCTTGGCAGACGACGTTGATGGCATTTCATCGTCTCGGCCATGACTAGTGGCAGCAGCTTCAGCACGAGGTGGAAGTGGATCTTGATCTTTCCCTATTTTTTTAACCTCCACATTTTTGTTCTCCATATTTTGCGCACAACTAAAAGCCACCACAGGTATACAATGTAGATGGATGGATAGTATAGTATTATTACTTATGGACGACGAGTGACGACACAGAGGTAGGTACAGCCGTGGCCTACCGTACTGCTATATATATAATATATACAGAATAATAATAACGTACCTGGTGGACACTGTCAGCAGACTGCTAAACTAGTATGAAGAAAAAAAAGCCACCACAAGTATACAATGTAGATGGATGGATAGTATACTATTATTACTTATGGACGACGAGTGACGGCACAGAGGTAGGTACAGCCGTGGCCTACCGTACTGCTATATATATAATATATACAGAATAATAATAACGGACCTGGTGGACACTGTCAGCAGACTGCTAAACTAGTATGAAGAAAAAAAAGCCACCACAGGTATACAATGTAGATGGATGGATAGTATACTATTATTACTTATGGACGACGAGTGACGACACAGAGGTAGGTACAGCCGTGGCCTACCGTACTGCTATATATATAATATATACAGAATAATAATAACGGACCTGGTGGACACTGTCAGCAGACTGCTAAACTAGTATGAAGAAAAAAAGCCACCACAGGTATACAATGTAGATGGATGGATAGTATACTATTATTACTTATGGACGACGAGTGACGACACAGAGGTAGGTACAGCCGTGGCCTACCGTACTGCTATATATATAATATATACAGAATAATAATAACGGACCTGGTGGACACTGTCAGCAGACTGCTAAACTAGTATGAAGAAAAAAAAGCCACCACAGGAGTGTTTTTCAGGCAGACAAACGTATACTGGACTGGTGGTCACTGTCAGCAAAACTGTGCACTGTACTCCTGCTATAACTGCTCCCCAGTCCCCACAATTAGGCAGTGTGAGCAGTGCACTCAGCACAGATATATCATGCAGCACACTGAGCACAGATATGATATGGAGCGTTTTTTTCAGGCAGAGAACGGATTAAACTGGTGGTCACACTCACTACTATCAGCAAAACCCCGCACTGTACTCCTAACAGCTGCTCCCCGTCCCCAATCCTCCCCACAATTATAACAATGTCACTCTTAGTCTTTTCTATTATGACTATAACGGAGAGGACGCCAGCCACGTCCTCTCCCTATCAATCTCTATGCACGTGTGAAAATGGCGGCGACGCGCGGCTGCTTATATAGAATCCGAATCTTCGAGAATCCGACAGCGGGATGATGACGTTCGGGCGCGCTCGGTTTACCCGAGCCACACGGGAGAATCCAAGCACGGCTCGGACCCGTGTAAAAAGGCTGAAGTTCGGGGGGGTTCGGTTTCCGAGAAACCGAACCCGCTCATCACTAATTCCGACTGGCGGAATTTATATATCAACCCATGAAATTGTATCCTGAAGCATGGAAGCACAAATGAGGCTGAAGATATCACTGGCAATAAGGCTAGGTCCTCAGTGCCTTCCAAACTACAGTAACCTAATGAGTAATGTACAGTACATGTGTGTGTGTGGCATGTTTTTTCTACTTCTATTATTATATTGTTTACAGTTTTGCCTTTCATTTTGTGTGTTTTACTATATTTGGCAAACTATTTTACCAAAGAGTTTACAAACAGTATCACAGTCACACAGTTACGGTTCAAATGGTCGACCTGGATAAGGTAGACAGTCAATATGTGGACAGTCAGTAGGTCGACCACTATTGATCGACATGGACATGGTCGACATTCGAAAAATGTCGCCACATTGAAATAGTCGACACGGGGCAGGTCAACATATGAAAATGTCGACATGCCATTTTTGACTGTTTTTGGTGTTGTTTTTTGCTTAACATGACCATTATTCCCAATTGGTGCACCAGGTCCCCTTGCATGCTCAGGTTACTATTCCCAATCATAGTCCACGTGGATGGTAAAGGATGAGAAAGATAAAATGTGTCAACCTTTTTGCAATATCGACCATGTGGTAGATCTATTGACTGTCAACCTAAGTACTGTCTTCCTACTGTACAATCTGAATACCCAGTCACACAGACGTGCAGAGTCACACAGACATACACAAAGTCATACAGACATACAGAGTCACACAGATGTGCACAGAGTCATACAGACATGAAGTGTCAACCAAATATGCACGGTCATACAGATATGCAGAGTCAAACAGATGTGCACAGAGTCATATAGACATGCAGAGTCACACAGAAGTGCACAGAGTCATACAGACATGCAGAGTCAAACAGATGTGCACAGAGTCATACAGACATGCAAAGTCACACAGATGTGCACAGTCATACAGACATGCAGAGTCACAGCGACACGCAGCGAGACATACAGACATGCAGAGTCATACAGGTGTGCACAGAGTCACACATGCATGCAGTGTCACACAGACGTGCACAGAGTCATAGAGACATGCAGAGTCACACAGGTGTGCACAGAGTCATACAGACATGCAGAGTCACACAGATGTGCACAGTCATACAGACATCAGAGTCACACAGATGTGCACAGTCATACAGACATGCAGAGTCACACCGACACACACAGAGACATACAGACATGCAGAGTCACACAGACATGCACAGTCACACAGACATGCAGAGTCACACAGATGTGCACAGATTCATAGAGACATGCCGAGTCACACAGATGTGCACAGAGTCATACAGACATGCAGAGTCACACAGATGTGCACAGTCATACAGACATGCAGAGTTACACAGACACGCACAGAGACATACAGACATGCAAAGTCACACAGATGTGCATAGAGACGTACAGATATGCACAGTCACACAGATGTGCACAGAGTCACACATACATGCAGAGTCATGCAGATGTGCACAGAGCCAAACAGACATGCAGAGTCACACAGATGTGCACAGTCATACAGATATGCAGTCACACAGACATGCAGAGTCACATAGACATGCAGAGTCATACAGACATGCAAAGTCACAGAGACATGCAGAGCATACTTGCCTACCTGACCCTCTCCATGAGGGAGAAAATGCTCTGTTCCTGGACTTTCCTGGTAATGTATGATTGCCATCACCTGTGGTGAAACACCTTTCTTATCAATTAACTAGCTCACCACAGGTGATGGCAATCATACATTACCAGGAAAGTCCAGGAACAGAGCATTTTCTCCATCATGGAGAGGGTCAGGTAGGCAAGTATGATGCAGAGTCATACAGACATGCAGAGTCACACAGACACGCACAGTCATAGACATTAAGAGTCATAAAGACATGCACAGACAAACAAGCAGAGTGACAATGATAAAAGGACAGATGGACAGAGAAGGGAAAGGGGGGACATGATGGAAACTTTCAAATATATTAAGGGTTTTAACATAGTCCAGGAAGGAAACATTCTTCAAATGAAGAGAAGTATTAGAACACGAGGGCATGCATTGAGACTGGAGGGAGATAGGTTCAGGGGAAATTTGAGGAAAAATTAGTTCACAGAAAGGGTAGAGGACAAGTGGAATAGCCTCCCATAGAAGGTGGTAAAAACATGCATGGGATAGACATAAGGATATCCTTACAAAGAAATAAGGATTAAATAAGGATTGAGGTAAATATATGGTTTAAAAAAAAAAGGGAGCAGACGAGATGGGCCAAGTGGTTTTTATCTGCAGTCAAATTCTATGTTTCTATGATCTGTGACATAGAAGACACAGCAGCTGTATTTTTGGATACATGTGCTGTGCGAAAATATGCTAATGCCAAAGGAGGCATCCCGTGTACATAGACGCCTCCTGCCAGCATTTGGTTTCTGCTGCTGCATCCAAAGGGTAACTCAGGATGGTTAGGGGGTTCAAGGATGCAGCCACTGGTCTCGGCACACCCGGAGAACACGTCCAACATGCCCCTGTATTCTGTAATGCTGGCGGTCACTGCCCATTCCTTGCAGGTTGTCGCAGACTCAGTGCTGCATATGTAGTATAGAGAAGCTACAGTGTCATTAGGTCAACCACAGATGGTCAACATGTTCAAAAGGTCGACAGGGACAAAAGGTCATCAGGTAAAAGGTAGACAGTGGGTAAGGTCAACAGATAAAAAAAAAGGCTGATAGGGTCAATAGGTCGACGTGACAATGGTCGACACATAAATTGCAGACACTGGGGTTTTTTTTTTTTTTTTTTGGGGTGTCATTTGTATGTTTCATCCTACATGACCACAATCAATGGAAACATGTACTCTCACAGGATTTCTTTATTGGGCATGCTTCGCGGACGGTTATATTCACAATTGTACTCCAAGCGGATAGTCAATCAAGCCAAAGTTGGGAACATATGTAAAAAAACAAGAAAACATGCGTTGACCATTTGTGTGTCAACCATTGTCATGTCAACCTTTTGTATATGTCGATCTACTGCATATCGACCATATGGTGTCGACCTAGACATTGTTGACCTGTCATTCAGATAGCGTAGCATGGACCCCTACTTAAACATCACCCTCTCCTGCTTACATCAGCTCCACAGCTGTAATTTAAGGCCTAAAGACCGCATTGTGCACCCCAGTAAAATGGCTCCAATCGCAGCATCATTGTAGGATCCAGTTTTGCATGTTATTAGAACTTATAACAATGCAAGGTCCTAAATTGCGTTCTTTGCAGAACACAGTTTAAGACCTGGAGGGGGATGTGTTGCCGATGCATTTTGTGGCCGTCGCCACTCTATTTAAGGGGCGCGGTCCGGACCATTGCTGGGGTGGGTTGCGGCAGCTGCGTGATGTCACACGCAGCCACTGCAACCAAAAGCATGGCGGGTAGCTACCTGCTTCCTTGGCTGCATTGGCAGGGAGCTACTCACCAGGTGAGAAAGCATCACCGCTATGCGATACTTTCACACCTCTGAGGGGAGGGGGGGTAGGCCTGGCATGCGGGGCGGACTAGGCCTGTGCTGGGCTTCCCACGCACATCACGGATTTTGATTGTAGATGTGCGTTTTTTCGCACATCTACGATCAGCACTGAATTAGGCCCTTAGACGGTAACTTATACTTAGTGCTATGTGATATACTGATCTATTGTCACAATAAGCACCAGACCCACAGTTCACCCCACTATTTATAGAGCCCAATAAAATTTATACATATGCAAAGCTAATTACTTAAAAGACAGTTTATATTCTTAACCCAAGCCAGTGACTAGAAAACATGTCACCTTTCAGTGAATAACTACACATGAGCTTTAGTTAACATAATGCGATTCCCCGCTGAGCAGGTGTCACAGAATGTCACAGACACAACTCATTTATTCCAACAGAAAATGTGTAGTTGCGATGTCTCTAATTGGTGCTAATTGATGAGCCAGGTGAGATGGAAGTGTCAACATAGACCGATCCATCTGTAACTCCGGATACCATTAACACCTGGGCTGCTTTCTTGGAAAAGTGAAACAAGTTCACTCTGTATGAAATAATGTAAAGATAGCGTATTTAGCTGAGGTTCTTCTTAAAGCATTTCACAGACGGAACAAAGCTGGGACGGCATTTAATTTCGCGGAAGGGGGCTGACTGGAAAAATTTAAGGCCAAACTCCGACAGCGAAATGTGGGGAATCTCACATCCTAATGGATAATGAGGGGAATATTTCACAGAGTCGTTTTTAAGCTTTAACTCATCTCTAATTGATGACCCTCTTTTTATTCATAAAGACTGAAGGTATAGAGACCTCTGTAGACGTTCCCAATGTTAAACTAGGCCAATGCGAAAATCACGTCTTTTCTTCTATATTTAATATTCTAAGCCACAAACTTTCGAAACACATCCCTTTCATCGTGATGTGAAAAGAGCAGTGTTCTAGGCTTTCTGCGGTGACACCATAATTTGGAGAAGCCAAATATATATTTTAAACTGAACATATTATCAGTACTTAAGGGTGCAATTGATTAATATAGCACTGTCCTATCTTCCTGTGGCAGACATTGTTTTATCTATCAATCCAAGGAGTGTAATAAATCACAGGCCAAGCGTGGCCTGATAGAGCATCCAAATGGGAGTAATGCAAGCAGATAATATCTTACATCCTAACTCCCTATAAATAAGACCACATCCATAAGGACTTGTAGCTCTTAAATGTTGTCACTAAATAAAAAAATAATAATAATTATCTCACACCAGCCGGTCAACCGGCTGATAAAAGTTTAATTTGACATGTAATGGATTGATCAATAATTCATTGATTCCTCTCACAATGAGTTATCAAATGGTATCCTTCTATTTTATGAACAGAGGGTAATGTGAAGTGTGACTTGTTCATTGCACCTTCCTCAGCTCTGCGAAAGTTTGATCTAAAATAAAGTAAACCCATACACACACTTTGCTTTTATTAATTCTCAAGGTTACCATATGAAAGCATTTACCCAGCAATGCAGAGATTTATTATAAGATATTTAGCGCTGCTGAATAATGATCGTGAGATGAATTTTAAATGAAGGCTCATTTTCCTTCTCTCGTTAGTCAGTGCATATTGTTGATTTCCATTTTCTTCAAAAGCACTGATGACCGTACTGAGGAAATCGTTTTAAAAGAAGAGGGATTTGTCATGTTTAAAAGGGTAAATTAATACAAACAGCACTGTGTAGGACAAATAAAAAAAAGTATATAGAAAGTAGAAACTAATCAGAATGCTGATTTCATGGGACAGAGGGGAAAAAGATCCCATTGGCTACTACGGACTTGCTGGGTTTTCTCTGTAAGGGGTCTATTTATCAATTAGTATTTGCGGGATACCCTCCAAAAGCACCCTTTTTTTGGGGGGTGGAGGGGTTTAGCAGCAAATACTGAGTATGCCTCTGACTCTATCCACGGGGATGGCATAAGATAGGATAGACATCAGCTGCATTCCCCCATTTTCAATAACAAAAGTTATGGGATGCGAAGCTAGATGGTGTTAGCCATTGTAGCCTTCTGGCTACAGATTGCAGAAGGTACTGGAGAGGGATAAATAGGAACCCTCCTTGGCAGTCTCCAGTCATGCATCATAGTCAGCAGCTTGCACATGCGAAGTAGTGCTCAGGACTCCCGAATAAGAAGTGAAGTGATCACTTTGCTTGTAGCACATGAAGCGTCCATTCACTATTGCATTTAACAAAATAGAGAAACACCCTTATAACTCTAAATGAAATAACCACACGGACAACAACTGCTTGGATTAAAAGGTCATAGCTTTTATTACAGCTAAGAAAGGCGCTACAAAATCAGCTGTAGCCAAAATGATGAGTACACAAGGTGAGGGACGACTAAAACACCCATACTAAAGGCGCAACTGCACTGTGAAGGACTCTTTTCCCATTGCTCGGGCACAGCACAAACTGGGCAAAAAAAAATGCTCAGGTCCCCCCGCCTAGGTAGGACACCTTGCATTACTTCAAAGGAGTACGTGCCCCACAGCGACCTCTTGCATCACACATGGCCGTGATCTGCAGCGCCTTCCCGCCACAGCTAGATTCACAAACCAGGAAAGAGAAATAATCTAACCTAATTCAGATAAGAAAACAATTCATTAAGAGAAATCCCCAGACCCAAATTGGACAAATGAATCCCATCTTGCTATACCATTGAAAGGAGTACATTCTGATCATAGGGTTCATAACTACCAAACCACCAGACACAGCTACAGTATATTGACTTTCTTCCTGGCCTTGTCCAATGGTCCATAATCCCCAGATCCTCGCTAGACCAAACGTGGCACTATCTTTGACCATACCAGTCACACAGCTGGCCATAAAGCCATCAGAACAGAGATAGCCTTGACTTCTAGTATCAAGTCAATATCTTTCACCTGTCCTACGTCATTTCCACCAAGGTGAATAACCAGCCCTTCTGGCAGACCCCACTGTGAATCTGAAGAAAAAAGCATCACAAGAAAGATAACTAATGAAGGCCCCTAATACCTATCAAATAAACTTTATGGCCCCCAACATACAACAAAGTGGCCTTCTTTGCTAGAGGACGCCTCTGTGGCAAATACACATACGAGTGGCACAATATCCACACCACTCAGATGAAAAATCTTCAGCTGTAACCAAAAACAAACCCTAAAGTCAGAATCCACACCCAAAACCAAAACAGGAAATTACAGGGGAAAGAATTAGCACTTGGGGCGCAGAGAAGCTGCAGTACAGCGAGGGCACTGTATTATGCATGGTGTTATTTGAATTTTGAACTACACTGGCCGCAGGGGGAAAACCTCATGTGATTGGCTCGTCCAGCGATTGAAACTGTCCTGCCTCCTACTGAACAAAATTGGACTAAGTCCAGAAGTTTCTGAACTTTATCAGCAGGATCATCCCTCAATAGTGTCTATTTCAGTACCTAAGTTAGACAAATAGGAAACCGGACCTACCATTTTGTCCACTGCAATAGGCACACCCAAGACGCAATACAAGGATTGTGCTGAAAATTCGATATTTGCACAAATATCACTACAGATGTGTCCTTACTTGCTGTGAAGCGCAGCCTACTGTAGCGTGGTGTGCGGTCACAGGAGCCCTGCTGTGGGGGAGCCGGAGGCCACAGCATGCTCTGGGAGGGAACTCTGGTGATCATTCTGACCCGTTCGCTCGGTGCTTTTTGTCGCAGCAGAGCGAACGGGTCCCTACTGCGCATGCGCCAGCGCCATAGTGCGCCGGCACATGCCAGACGGCCGAAGGCCGTAGCAGGGCTGCGATCGCCTCTGCCTGATTGACAAGCAGAGGCGATTGCTGGGCGGGAGGGGGCGGAACGGCGGGCAGCGGTCCGGCCAACGCAGGCGCGACCAGACCGAACGGGGGTGCGGGCCGCAGCGGCTGCGTGACGTCACACGCAGCCGCTGCGGGCCGGGGAGCGATAAGTAGTTCCCGGCCAGCACGCTAAAGCTGCGCTGGTCGGGAGCTACTCTTGAAGTGCAAAGGCATCGCCGCTGTGCGATGCCTTTGCACTTCTGCGGGGGGGCCGGCACTGACATGCGGGGCGGGATAGCCCTGTGCTGGGCGTCCCCCCGCATGTCAGTGTGAATGATCGTAGATGTGCTAAATTTAGCACAGCTACAATCAACTCAAAATGACCCCCTCTGGGCCATGGCAGCGACAGGACACGTTGCTATACACAGCAACAACAAGGACACAACTGTATCTCCAAGGCTTATAAACAAAAAATCATCCAAATAATGCACTATCCCCGCATGACCTGTGCCCGTCTGAATGCACCGATGTACGAATGAGTTAAGCTTTTTAAAATAGGCACAAATAACAGAGCAACCCATGGGCAAACATTTGTTTACATAAAATTGCCCATTCATTTTAAAACCCATGAATCACAATGATTCCGGGTGCAACCGCAGGAGTCAAAAAGCTGAGGTGATGTCCAGTTTTTGCCATTTCAGCCAATGCATCATCAAATGACTGATAACGAACACTGCAAACATCCTCCAATGTGGCATAATTAACTGATACCCCGTGAGGATAAGAAAGATGTTGGGGGAAATGTAACATGGTGTGAGAATCTGGATGTGAGAGATTTTGTGAGAGTTTGCTTGTTCTTTTTAAAGTGGCAATCATTTACATAGAAAAATCAGGTTGATTTTGCCATGTAAATGATTGCCACTTTAAATAAACAGAAAAACTCTCACAAAATGTCTCATATCCTGATTCTCACACCCTATTACATTTCCACCGTTGTATGTGTTTGTATTTACCGCCACTTTGTTAGGTGCAACACCTAATTGGGACATACACAAACCTGGAAGCAAAGCTGAAGGGTATATGCCGCACATGCACCCTAAGCTAACCTCAGTGGAAACATGTCCTTACCTCCTATACAATCCTTTCCTGGGCGCACACACCTCCCTCCATGTGATTTTAATAAAAACCAGGCTCTTCTGAGTCGACTGCTGAGGCTGACCTTACCGCGACTTCATGCCGGACCTCCGCATCTTCCTTCAGTGCACCAACCGACAATTCCAATGCACTGGGAATAACCACCAACTCTGCAATGGTAACCTGGTTATTGCAATGCAGCTGGAAAGATGGCGGAGAGGTGGTTGCGTGCAGTGGTAACTGGTGGGGGTTGCAAAGGAGGGGCCACTGACATGGCTGAAGAAACCTGAGAGGTTACTGAACCAGGCTGTGTCAGAGGTACTGAAGGCTGTGGAGTAATACTGCCACCAGGGAGCAGGCGGTTGGCAAAAACTGTGCAAAGTAGGGTATTAGTGAAGGAAATTAAGAAAAAGAGGGAGCATTGGAAAGCATAGGGGACCAATAAGGAAAAAGGAAAACCGTCTGTCCTGGAAGAAGAATGGGCAACCACCGGGTTAATACCACACAACCAGGTGGGCTGTATGTTAGTGCCAGTTGGGGACTTAGCCAAGAGGGAAAGGGAAAACTTTTGTTTGCACACTCCATTGTACACTTATTGTGGCAGAAATTGGAGAACAATTAGCAAGAAACACTGTTATTACATAACCTGTGTCAGAAGACACAGGAGGCTGAGATAAAGCCTGATTTGCAGGGGCACTGACAGCACTGCTTATCCCCCAGGTGCTGCACACAGAAGACACTGCAGGGATCACTCATGTGGCAGCTGCAGACACCTGGGGAGGGACAACTGCCTGCCCAACACGACCTCCGCAATTGAAATAGCTAACACCTGCGGCAACACTGGTGTGCACGGGAGCCAGACACAGTTGGAGACGGAAGACGCCACTTGTGGACATCGGAAGACGGGAGCTTTCTTCTACAGGTGCTTGCTGTGCACCAAGCCCCGGGTGATATATCCAATTCCTCCATGTTATCTGGATATCTTTTCCACATGTAAGGAACCATTCGTATATGTGAGCAATTGGTCAAGTCCATTCATTGATATATACATAAACAAATGCTCCACATTTATATCTATCACACCACATGATATTTAATCATGAAATATCTATGAGCACATCTAATGGGACTGTCCTATTTTGGGAACAAAAACAAGGACATTGTCAATATATGATTATTGAATTAGCTCTCTGTGGTCACTATTAGCTATATGATCCACCTCTTATGCTCAAATAGTAGTTTTAGTATTTAGCTTTTGATTCAGTTTTATTTGTATGCGCATACTAATCAATTCAATTCTTGATGAATTTTCTGTGTATTTTATACATGATTGATTTTATAGATATTAAAATTATCTTACAATTATTCTATTGAGTGTATTCATGTCCTGTTGCCTCTAAATAAGTTTAATAGCGCAAGGGGTTTTTTAGTTTGTTTTTGGATAGAAAAGTAAGCAAAGAAGAAAAAAAGCTAAGTATGATAAATAGGATTAAGGGAGGAAACAAGGAAAGTAAGTAGAAAAGAATTTTAGTCAGAGACAGCATAAGTATCTCAAAATTCGGTGGAACACAAATTTGAAACCATTAGTCACAGGGTAACACTCTATATGGGCAGTGCTAGGAATCGTAGCAGAGCCATCATAACTAAGCTTTTGTAATAATAGAATCTATTTGCTGTAATGTTCTCGTTCATGGAATAGTAACTATGATTCAGTACAACACAGTGTCGAAATGGGGCATGAAAGGCCCTCCGCGGGAATACAGTGGTAAGGGCTCGTGTGTAGGGGTGTGGCCAGTCTCCACAGAGGTTTGGATAACCATTAGCGAGTGAATGATCTGGGCCCCTTGATAAGTATATCTAGTAAATACTGATAGCGCATGCAATGTACCAGATTAATAACACCAATGCACTGTAGAAAATACACCACGTTCCTGTGCAGTATAAGGTAACATACATATAATGTGTAATTCAAATGCAGTCTGGAACCTGATCCTTAGAGAAGGAAGTGGGGGGGCAGGCTGTGGGGCCCACCGGGGTTTCCCCTGTGGGCCGGTCCAACCCTGGCGCAACATGTTAATGTTGATGCAAACTTGATAGAATTTCCCTGCCGGTCTGCCTCATTATTACTATGAAGTGGTCAGCTACATTCTGTTTCTGGAACCATGTATAGCATGGTATATAAAGAGTGTGTTTATTGTTTGTATGGGGAGATATTACCATGAGATATAGAGGAATATTTTTCACCTGTCATTGATGATGGATTAACATTAGGTATAAATGTGATTTGGCATCAGGTGTCATATGTACACCTACTGTCAGAGTATATAACACAATTAAGATGTATTATGGGTAGAGGATAGCACCGATAACTCATCACAATAAGCTATATGAAACACAACCTATAACAAGTTAATGACAGATACCAGTAACTGTTGCAGCCTTTCATAAATAGTTTACTCAAGTACAGTAAAATCCTGGTGATGATAACCAGTCGAGCAACAGACCCTGGATTTAGAAACTTAAGGGGTCTATTTACTAAGCCTTCGACAGAGATAAAGTGGAGAGATAAATTCATTAAGCAGTTAAAGTGTGAAGAAGAGAGCCAGTGGAGAAGTTGCCCATGGCAACCAATCAGCTGTTCTGTATGACTTTATAGTATGCAAATTATAAATGTAACTTCAATGCTGATTGGTTGCCATGGACAACTTCTCCACTGGCTCACTTCTCCACACTTTTCACTGTTTCATGAATGGACCCCAAAGTAAAAACCAACCAGCTCCTAACAGCCATCTGTGTTTGACAGGCTGTGTTTGAAAAATCACAGTTAGGAGCTGGTTGGCTGGTACTTTATCTCTTTCCACTTTATCTCTCTCCAAGGATTAGTAAATACTAAATAGACCCCTTAGCCAGGTAATTATTGCACACCAGTAGCAGGGGTGTATCTAGGGGTCAAGGTGTCCTGGCAAAGTAAGGGACTGGCGTCTCCCATATTTGAAATAGGGAATGTGCATGTGCAAAAAAGGGTCATGATCTTGTGGGAAAGGAGCATGACCATACAATAGTACCCCCAAATCAATATACAGTAGTACCCCTTTATACACATCATGCCCACACAGTAGCAGTTCCCTTTACACATCGTGCCTACACAGTAATCCTTATCACACTGTGGAGTGTTAGCAGTGACTGGCCTGGCCGAGCAGACAATGCCACCTAGGCCAGGTGGTATAATCAAATAGTAGTGCAGTGAAAAATAGTGCAGTGCAGCGCACTAGCTAACTCAGGTGTCCGGCACCACACCATACTACGAGAAGAAACTGAAAATAAACTACAGCTCCCAGCAGCCTCCAACAGCAGCTACCAACAGCAAGGGTTGCTGGGAATTGTAGTTTATTTTCAGTTTCTTCCCTGTAGTGCATTGTGGTGCCGGACAACGGTGCCAGATCCTGCTTGATGAGCGAGCCTCAGCCCTCCATCCCAGGCAATGCACAGGCAGCATGGCACACCAGGAATTGCCAGACACTATGGCTTAAGGAATTCCACCCACTGGTCGAGGGTGGCAACACCAGGCAGCGCCGCCTGCTCAGCTGGCACCCCTGGAGAGTGCCATCCTGGCCAATGGGTAAATACGTTCCTGACCAGTAGTACTGTATATTGTAACCGGACACGTCAAAGGAGATGTTACATGACTTTCATGCCCCGGACTCCTGCCGTTGCCAGCATAGGCTGCGTTGTGCCGCGTGCCTCACTATACTGCTCTGTAGGAAGAAGGATGTGCATGAATGTCCTGTAAAAGTGCCGGGCGTTTCTAGGCTGTGACAGGGAGACACCTTAGCGCACGCACAGTCCGTATTATCAACGTGCTATGGGAGTGCTGCAGTTGTGTCAGTGAAACTGGACACATACACAGCCGCTCACATAGGAGCCCATACACTGACAGAGAAACTTCACATGCCATAGCAAGGGTGCAACTTTAAATTTTGTTACCGAGGGTGTCACCTAAAATGCACTAATCAGTATTTCAGCACCTCCGGGCGCTGACCGCAGGCGTCTCAGTCCTTGCACAGTCAGACGCACGGATGTACACCAGGGAGAGACTTTGTAGCGACATTTGTATAAAGGCGTAGACGGGCAACCGCCAATAGACGCAGCCACATCACTGTCCCCTTCAGAATCAGACCCACAATGTGCAAATATATGTGCTTGCTACTTGTTAAAAACAACAAAGTTGACATACTGTACTCGTGTCTTGAGATTAAAGCTGCCGAACATTTAGTGTTGTTATTATTATATGCAAAATTTTCAGTTTCCTAACACAATTGTGACAAAATACTAGAGATGAGCGCCTGAAATTTTTCGGGTTTTGTGTTTTGGTTTTGGGTTCGGTTCCGCGGCCGTGTTTTGGGTTCGACCGCGTTTTGGCAAAACCTCACCGAATTTTTTTTGTCGGATTCGGGTGTGTTTTGGATTCGGGTGTTTTTTTCAAAAAACCCTAAAAAACAGCTTAAATCATAGAATTTGGGGGTCATTTTGATCCCATATTATTATTAACCTCAAAAACCATAATTTCCACTCATTTTCAGTCTATTCTGAATACCTCACACCTCACAATATTATTTTTAGTCCTAAAATTTGCACCGAGGTCGCTGGATGACTAAGCTAAGCGACCCTAGTGGCCGACACAAACACCTGGCCCATCTAGGAGTGGCACTGCAGTGTCACGCAGGATGTCCCTTCCAAAAAACCCTCCCCAAACAGCACATGACGCAAAGAAAAAAAGAGGCGCAATGAGGTAGCTGACTGTGTGAGTAAGATAAGCGACCCTAGTGGCCGACACAAACACCGGGCCCATCTAGGAGTGGCACTGCAGTGTCACGCAGGATGGCCCTTCCAAAAAACCCTCCCCAAACAGCACATGACGCAAAGAAAAAAAGAGGCGCAATGAGGTAGCTGACTGTGTGAGTAAGATAAGCGACCCTAGTGGCCGACACAAACACCGGGCCCATTTAGGAGTGTCACTGCAGTGTCACGCAGGATGTCCCTTCCAAAAAACCCTCCCCAAACAGCACATGACGCAAAGAAAATAAGAGGCGCAATGAGGTAGCTGTGTGAGTAAGATTAGCGACCCTAGTGGCCGACACAAACACCGGGCCCATCTAGGAGTGGCACTGCAGTGTCACGCAGGATGTCCCTTCCAAAAAACCCTCCCCAAACAGCACATGACGCAAAGAAAAAAAGAGGCGCAATGAGGTAGCTGTGTGAGTAAGATTAGCGACCCTAGTGGCCGACACAAACACCGGGCCCATTTAGGAGTGTCACTGCAGTGTCACGCAGGATGTCCCTTCCAAAAAACCCTCCCCAAACAGCACATGACGCAAAGAAAATAAGAGGCGCAATGAGGTAGCTGTGTGAGTAAGATTAGCGACCCTAGTGGCCGACACAAACACCGGGCCCATTTAGGAGTGTCACTGCAGTGTCACGCAGGATGTCCCTTACAAAAAACCCTCCCCAAACAGCACATGACGCAAAGAAAATAAGAGGCGCAATGAGGTAGCTGTGTGAGTAAGATTAGCGACCCTAGTGGGCGACACAAACACCGGGCCCATTTAGGAGTGTCACTGCAGTGTCACGCAGGATGTCCCTTCCAAAAAACCCTCCCCAAACAGCACATGACGCAAAGAAAATAAGAGGCGCAATGAGGTAGCTGTGTGAGTAAGATTAGCGACCCTAGTGGCCAACACAAACACCGGGCCCATCTAGGAGTGGCACTGCAGTGTCACGCAGGATGGCCCTTCCAAAAAACCCTCCCCAAACAGCACATGACGCAAAGAAAAAAAGAGGCGCAATGAGGTAGCTGTGTGAGTAAGATTAGCGACCCTAGTGGCCGACACAAACACCGGGCCCATTTAGGAGTGTCACTGCAGTGTCACGCAGGATGTCCCTTCCAAAAAACCCTCCCCAAACAGCACATGACGCAAAGAAAATAAGAGGCGCAATGAGGTAGCTGTGTGAGTAAGATTAGCGACCCTAGTGGCCGACACAAACACCGGGCCCATCTAGGAGTGGCACTGCAGTGTCACGCAGGATGGCCCTTCCAAAAAACACTCCCCAAACAGCACATGACGCAAAGAAAAAAAGAGGCGCAATGAGGTAGCTGACTGTGTGAGTAAGATAAGCGACCCTAGTGGCCGACACAAACACCGGGCCCATCTAGGAGTGGCACTGCAGTGTCACGCAGGATGGCCCTTCCAAAAAACCCTCCCCAAACAGCACATGACGCAAAGAAAAATAAAAGAAAAAAGAGGTGCAAGATGGAATTGTCCTTGGGCCCTCCCACCCACCCTTATGTTGTATAAACAAAACAGGACATGCACACTTTAACCAACACATAATTTCAGTGACAGGGTCTGCCACACGACTGTGACTGATATGACGGGTTGGTTTGGACCCCCCCCAAAAAAGAAGCAATTAATCTCTCCTTGCACAAACTGGCTCTACAGAGGCAAGATGTCCACCTCATCATCATCCTCCGATATATCACCGTGTACATCCCCCTCCTCACAGATTATCAATTCGTCCCCACTGGAATCCACCATCTCAGCTCCCTGTGTACTTTGTGGAGGCAATTGCTGCTGGTCAATGTCTCCGCGGAGGAATTGATTATAATTCATTTTAATGAACATCATCTTCTCCACATTTTCTGGATGTAACCTTGTACGCCGATTGCTGACAAGGTGAGCGGCGGCACTAAACACTCTTTCGGAGTACACACTTGTGGGAGGGCAACTTAGGTAGAATAAAGCCAGTTTGTGCAATGGCCTCCAAATTGCCTCTTTTTCCTGCCAGTATAAGTATGGACTGTGTGACGTGCCTACTTGGATGCGGTCACTCATATAATCCTCCACCATTCTTTCAATGGTGAGAGAATCATATGCAGTGACAGTAGACGACATGTCCGTAATCGTTGTCAGGTCCTTCAGTCCGGACCAGATGTCAGCATCAGCAGTCGCTCCAGACTGCCCTGCATCACCGCCAGCGGGTGGGCTCGGAATTCTGAGCCTTTTCCTCGCACCCCCAGTTGCGGGAGAATGTGAAGGAGGAGATGTTGACAGGTCGCGTTCCGCTTGACTTGACAATTTTCTCACCAGCAGGTCTTTCAACCCCAGCAGACTTGTGTCTGCCGGAAAGAGAGATCCAAGGTAGGCTTTAAATCTAGGATCGAGCACGGTGGCCAAAATGTAGTGCTCTGATTTCAACAGATTGACCACCCGTGAATCCTTGTTAAGCGAATTAAGGGCTCCATCCACAAGTCCCACATGCCTAGCGGAATCGCTCTGTGTTAGCTCCTCCTTCAATGTCTCCAGCTTCTTCTGCAAAAGCCTGATGAGGGGAATGACCTGACTCAGGCTGGCAGTGTCTGAACTGACTTCACGTGTGGCAAGTTCAAAGGGCAGCAGAACCTTGCACAACGTTGAAATCATTCTCCACTGCGCTTGAGACAGGTGCATTCCACCTCCTATATCGTGCTCAATTGTATAGGCTTGAATGGCCTTTTGCTGCTCCTCCAACCTCTGAAGCATATAGAGGGTTGAATTCCACCTCGTTACCACTTCTTGCTTCAGATGATGGCAGGGCAGGTTCAGTAGTTTTTGGTGGTGCTCCAGTCTTCTGTACGTGGTGCCTGTACACCGAAAGTGTCCCGCAATTCTTCTGGCCACCGACGGCATCTCTTGCACGCCCCTGTCGTTTTTTAAATAATTCTGCACCACCAAATTCAAGGTATGTGCAAAACATGGGACGTGCTGGAATTTGCCCATATTTAATGCACACACAATATTGCTGGCGTTGTCCGATGCCACAAATCCACAGGAGAGTCCAATTGGGGTAAGCCATTCCGCGATTATCTTCCTCAGTTGCCGTAAGAGGTTTTCAGCTGTGTGCGTATTCTGGAAACCGGTGATACAAAGCGTAGCCTGCCTAGGAAAGAGTTGGCGTTTGCGAGATGCTGCTACTGGTGCCGCCGCTGCTGTTCTTGCGGCGGGAGTCCATACATCTACCCAGTGGGCTGTCACAGTCATATAGTCCTGACCCTGCCCTGCTCCACTTGTCCACATGTCCGTGGTTAAGTGGACATTGGGTACAGCTGCATTTTTTAGGACACTGGTGACTCTTTTTCTGAGGTCTGTGTAAATTTTCGGTATCGCCTGCCTAGAGAAATGGAACCTAGATGGTATTTGGTACCGGGGACACAGTACCTCCAACAAGTCTCTAGTTGGCTCTGCAGTAATGATGGATACCGGAACCACGGTTCTCACCACCCAGGATGCCAAGGCCTCAGTTATCCGCTTTGCAGTAGGATGACTGCTGTGATATTTCATCTTCCTCGCAAAGGACTGTTGGACAGTCAATTGCTTGGTGGAAGTAGTAAAAGTGGTCTTACGACTTCCCCTCTGGGATGACCATCGACTCCCAGCAGCAACAACAGCAGCGCCAGCAGCAGTAGGCGTTACACGCAAGGATGCATCGGAGGAATCCCAGGCAGGAGAGGAATCGTCAGAATTGCCAGTGACATGGCCTGCAGGACTATTGGCATTCCTGGGGAAGGAGGAAATTGACACTGAGGGAGTTGGTGGGGTGGTTTGCGTGAGCTTGGTTACAAGAGGAAGGGATTTACTGCTGTCACCCAAAGTTTTTGAACTTGTCACTGACTTATTATGAATGCGCTGCAGGTGACGTATAAGGGAGGATGTTCCGAGGTGGTTAACGTCCTTACCCCTACTTATTACAGCTTGACAAAGGGAACACACGGCTTGACACCTGTTGTCCGCATTTCTGTTGAAATAGTTCCACACCGAAGAGCTGATTTTTTTGGTATTTTCACCAGGCATGTCAACGGCCATATTCCTCCCACGGACAACAGGTGTCTCCCCGGGTGCCTGACTTAAACAAACCACCTCACCATCAGAATCCTCCTGGTCAATTTCCTCCCCAGCGCCAGCAACACCCATATCCTCCTCATCCTGGTGTACTTCAACACTGACATCTTCAATCTGACTATCAGGAACTGGACTGCGGGTGCTCCTTCCAGCACTTGCAGGGGGCGTGCAAATGGTGGAAGGCGCATGCTCTTCACGTCCAGTGTTGGGAAGGTCAGGCATCGCAACCGACACAATTGGACTCTCCTTGTGGATTTGGGATTTCGAAGAACGCACAGTTCTTTGCGGTGCTACTGCTTTTGCCAGCTTGAGTCTTTTCATTTTTCTAGCGAGAGGCTGAGTGCCTCCATCCTCATGTGAAGCTGAACCACTAGCCATGAACATAGGCCAGGGCCTCAGCCGTTCCTTGCCACTCCGTGTGGTAAATGGCATATTGGCAAGTTTACGCTTCTCCTCCGACAATTTTATTTTAGGTTTTGGAGTCCTTTTTTTACTGATATTTGGTGTTTTGGATTTGACATGCTCTGTACTATGACATTGGGCATCGGCCTTGGCAGACGACGTTGCTGGCATTTCATCGTCTCGGCCATGACTAGTGGCAGCAGCTTCAGCACGAGGTGGAAGTGGATCTTGATCTTTCCCTAATTTTGGAACCTCAACATTTTTGTTCTCCATATTTTAATAGGCACAACTAAAAGGCACCTCAGGTAAACAATGGAGATGGATGGATACTAGTATACAATTATGGACGGACTGCCGAGTGCCGACACAGAGGTAGCTACAGCCGTGAACTACCGTACTGTACTGTGTCTGCTGCTAATATAGACTGGTTGATAAAGAGATGTAGTAGTATGTATGTATAAAGAAGAAAGAAAAAAAAACCACGGGTAGGTGGTATACAATTATGGACGGACTGCCGAGTGCCGACACAGAGGTAGCTACAGCCATGAACTACCGTACTGTACTGTGTCTGCTGCTAATATAGACTGGTTGATAAAGAGATGTAGTAGTATGTATGTATAAAGAAGAAAGAAAAAAAAACCACGGGTAGGTGGTATACAATTATGGACGGACTGCCGAGTGCCGACACAGAGGTAGCTACAGCCGTGAACTACCGTACTGTACTGTGTCTGCTGCTAATATAGACTGGTTGATAAAGAGATGTAGTGGTATGTATGTATAAAGAAGAAATAAAAAAAAAACACGGGTAGGTGGTATACAATTATGGACGGACTGCCGAGTGCCGACACAGAGGTAGCTACAGCCGTGGACTACCGTACTGTACTGTGTCTGCTGCTAATATAGACTGGTTGATAAAGAGATGTAGTAGTATGTATGTATAAAGAAGAAAGAAAAAAAAACCACGGGTAGGTGGTATACAATTATGGACGGACTGCCGAGTGCCGACACAGAGGTAGCTACAGCCGTGAACTACCGTACTGTGTCTGCTGCTAATATAGACTGGTTGATAAAGAGATGTAGTAGTATGTATGTATAAAGAAGAAAGAAAAAAAAACCACGGGTAGGTGGTATACAATTATGGACGGACTGCCGAGTGCCGACACAGAGGTAGCTACAGCCGTGAACTACCGTACTGTACTGTGTCTGCTGCTAATATAGACTGGTTGATAAAGAGATGTAGTAGTATGTATGTATAAAGAAGAAAGAAAAAAAAAACACGGGTAGGTGGTATACAATTATGGACGGACTGCCGAGTGCCGACACAGAGGTAGCTACAGCCGTGAACTACCGTACTGTACTGTGTCTGCTGCTAATATAGACTGGTTGATAAAGAGATGTAGTAGTATGTATGTATAAAGAAGAAAGAAAAAAAAACCACGGGTAGGTGGTATACAATTATGGACGGACTGCCGAGTGCCGACACAGAGGTAGCTACAGCCGTGAACTACCGTACTGTGTCTGCTGCTAATATAGACTGGTTGATAAAGAGATGTAGTAGTATGTATGTATAAAGAAGAAAGAAAAAAAAACCACGGGTAGGTGGTATACAATTATGGACGGACTGCCGAGTGCCGACACAGAGGTAGCTACAGCCGTGAACTACCGTACTGTACTGTGTCTGCTGCTAATATAGACTGGTTGATAAAGAGATGTAGTAGTATGTATGTATAAAGAAGAAAGAAAAAAAAACCACGGGTAGGTGGTATACAATTATGGACGGACTGCCGAGTGCCGACACAGAGGTAGCTACAGCCGTGAACTACCGTACTGTGTCTGCTGCTAATATAGACTGGTTGATAAAGAGATGTAGTAGTATGTATGTATAAAGAAGAAAGAAAAAAAAACCTCGGGTAGGTGGTATACAATTATGGACGGACTGCCGAGTGCCGACACAGAGGTAGCTACAGCCGTGAACTACCGTACTGTGTCTGCTGCGACTGGATGATAAATAATGATATAAAAAATATATATATATCACTACTGCAGCCGGACAGGTATATATTATATAATGACGGACCTGCTGGACACTGTCTGTCAGCAGAATGAGTTTTTTATAGAATTAAAAAAAAAACACCACACAAGTGAAGTCACACGACGAGTGTTTAACTTTTTCAGGCAATCACACAATATAGTATACTCCTAACTATACTGGTGGTCAGTGTGGTCAGGTCACTGGTCAGTCACACTGGCAGTGGCACTCCTGCAGCAAAAGTGTGCACTGTTTAATTTTAATATAATATGTACTCCTGGCTCCTGCTATAACCTATAACTATTAACTGGCACTGCAGTGCTCCCCAGTCTCCCCCACAATTATAAGCTGTGTGAGCTGAGCACAGTCAGATATATATACATAGATGATGCAGCACACTGGGCTGAGCAGTGCACACAGATATGGTATGTGACTGAGTCACTGTGTGTATCGTTTTTTTCAGGCAGAGAACGGATATATTAAATAAAACTGCACTGTCTGGTGGTCACTGTGGTCAGTCACTAGTAAACTCTGCACTCTCTACACTTCTACAGTACTCCTAAGCTCCAGTAAATCAGGTCAATTTCTCTCTCTCTCTCTCTCTTCTAATCTAAATGGAGAGGACGCCAGCCACGTCCTCTCCCTATCAATCTCAATGCACGTGTGAAAATGGCGGCGACGCGCGGCTCCTTATATAGAATCCGAGTCTCGCGAGAATCCGACAGCGTCATGATGACGTTCGGGCGCGCTCGGGTTAACCGAGCAAGGCGGGAAGATCCGAGTCGCTCGGACCCGTGAAAAAAAACATGAAGTTCGTGCGGGTTCGGATTCAGAGAAACCGAACCCGCTCATCTCTACAAAATACACAACCCATATACATTGTTTAGCAATTTGATAATGCAATGGAAATGCAAATGACAAATAAGATGCTACTGAATAAAGAACTATCAGATGTCATGATTATCATCATCATCATGTAACTTTACAGCAGGCCTACAGTCAGTGGTGCCTAGAGGGGTGTGTACTAATTACCCAAGCCCAGGCTTAATAGAGGGGCCTGTTGGGGGTCCGACCTGGACATTGCCCCCATGTACAGTCAGTGGCAACCTCTGTACAGCCGGAGTGTGCACGCACCAGAAAGTCTCTCCTCATAGGTGACAGCTGCTGTGGGCAGAGCTATGTAATCTACAGTAGGGTTAGCCACGCCCATAGCAGCCTGGAGAGGCTTCCTGGTGAGAACATACTCTTCTTACCTCCCTCACATCCCCACCGTACTGTGTGGGTGCACTGCAGCAGCTGTTGAGAGGGTATGTGCAGCCGCTGGAGCTCCCCTTTATAGCGCTTCTCTAAAGAGGGCATGTGACAATACCTTCTCATATTGGCTATGCCCCTCATTAGTACCGGGGCCCATGACTGCTCTTTACGGCCCTGCCTACATCACCAAAACATGCCTCCTAAAAAGCATCCCCAGGGCTGGCCCAAGCCTAAATTTTTTGGTAAGCGGATATAGATTTTGGCGCCCACAACCGCCCCCCCCCCCCGCCCCCCACCCCCGCATGGCTGATGGAAAATATTATACACACAAAAGCTTAAGGCGCATTAAGCGAAATATGGGTGAAATTAACTGCCTACCATAAAGTTAAAACTTAAAGGGCCTATAATCCGCCGCTGGCTGTCTGAGTCAAATGGAGCGCAGTGGAGGGAGCTGCTGGATGGTGCGCCTCTACCAACACCAGCAGCTCCCTCCACTGCGCTCCATCTGACTCCGCCTCAGGCACCCGGGTCCCGGCCTCACAAGTATCGCCGCCGTCGCCGGCTGCCCTCAGACAGCGCAGCTCCCTCTCCTCCTCACCTTGGCCGCCTCAGCATCCGGGGGCACCTCCATTGAACTCCATCCGTGAGCCCACACACAGCATAGCAACTGGCGGCGGTATACAGCAGCGTGGTCTACGTTGCCGGTGCCCTCCACAGTGTGGCGCCTTACTCTTACACGTGACCCGCGTAACGGGCAGCCCGGCCCTGAGCATCCCTCATCTTCCAAAGTCTTGCACTCTGTGCAGACCTAAGATTTTCTTTTTCCTTATATTGCATAAACTTGTATTTCAAGTACCCTCTCACATTATGGGGGAAATGTTTCAAACCTTACAGAGAGAGATAAAGTGGAGAATTTGCTCATAGCAACCAATAATCTTATAACTGTCATTCATTGACTGTTTGAAGCTAAGTGGTTGCTATGGGCAACTTCTCCACTTTGTCACTCTCGAACGTTTGCTGTATCTCCCCAATATTTATCTAATCTACCCCTGTAAATGTGGATAGTTCACCCTTTTAAGCTCAGTATTTCTGTAAAGCAGATTGAAAGGTCATCTTGGTCATTCTTATGGGTAAATTTACTAAAGCTTCTAAAACAGAGAATTGGTGATGTTGCCCATATCAACCAGAAAAAGCAGTTTTCATATATTTTAAGTACAGAATTTTAAGTGCAGAATTATTATATAAATAGGCCCCTTAATCTCACCAGATAAGGAGGTTTTTGTCTCGTGAGCCTATAATCTGTCCACACAGACAGAGATCTGCACCTTAGGGAGGTGAAGGAGGAGTGAAGTTTCTTCACTTTCCCCGTCTCCCGGCTCCATAGCACTGCATGCTAATATGGACAATCTCGTCCATATTGGCCTGCATGCATAAGCAACGGGGCAGCAATGATTAACGAGCGCGGGGCAGCGCATCGTTAATCGTTGGTGCCTACACACTGCACGATATGAACGAGTTCTCGTTCATTAAAGAACGAGAACATTCATATTGTGCTTTTTTTCTGCCAGTGTGTAGGGCCCTTTAGTTTTACTGCTTTACTGTTATTTGTATATGTCTGCTTTAGTCACACAGTCAAAAATGTCAATAAGGTTTGTTTGACATGATCTCCCCCATCGAATCCATGCTGTTTGGGATCCTGTAAATTGCTCGATTTGAGATAATCTACAACTCTTTCTTTTAAGATTGTTTCCATCAATTTCCCTACTACTGATGTAAGGCTCACTGGTCGGTATTTGCTTGCCTCTTCCTTGCTTGCACTTTTGTGCAGTGGGACTACGTTCGCTCTTTTCTAATCCTCTGGAATTAATCCTGTAGCTAGTGACTGGTTGAATAATTCTGTTAATGGTGCTACCAGCAGCCCCCTCAGTGATGAAAATGGGGGCATGGCTCGTGATCGCGGCACTCCCGTTAAGCCACACACTTTTTTCAATAGGCCACATCCCCTTTTCGGTCCCTCTTTTCATGCTGCTGACGTTGGGAGGTATACATTTACAGGGACAGATACACTTGGCACACATATGCAGGGACAGGCACACCAATATAGGCACACTAGGCACGCATATACAAGGACAGACAAACTGGGCACACATATATAGCAACAGATAGATGGATTGAATACACATTTACAGGAACAGATGCACTTGGCACATATGCTGTATACAGGGACAGATACCCTCTTCAAACATTTAGAGGGTCAGGTACACTGGGCACATATTGGAATCCTTTTATGAGAATGATAGAGCTAACAAATGGAATTTGTTGATGATGTATGTATGAATGGATTGATCGAGTCATTCATTTTTTCATACATTCATTGATTAATTAATTAATGATGGGAATGAGGGAGTTGATTTGATGTGGCTGAACAAGTTAATGATTTTGCGGAGGGATTCTGTATTGATTAAAGGAGTTATATTACATTGCGGTCACTAGGATGATCACTTGAATGCTCTCTGTATTTATTTTAGTCACTGGGATGCTATCTGCATCAGTGTTGCTGCCAGGATTCTATGCGGGCAGAGCGCAGGGGTTGTGTGTACAGGGAACACAAAAAGAGGCTACGGCTGGCCAGAGAATGGGCACGGCACCTGAACATTACTAATGGGGGCATGCCCCAGCCGTGGCGTCCCAGGTGGGGGCATGCACAGCAGCTATGGAGGTGCTGGGCTTCCCCCAAGCTCTCCCTTTAATGCGCATGGCATCTATTTAGGCGGTGGTGAGGCACAGAGCGGACAAGTTGTTTTAGCAGGGGTATGGTGCATTTTGCTCTTTAAAAATCAGGTGTGTACGCTACGTATTGTTTATCAGTGATTAGGATAGTCTCTATATTGTATGGCAGTGACTAGAATGCACTCTGTATTGTATGGGGGGTGTAGTATGGTATGCAGGCTGTTGGCGTCCCGACGCACAGCATACCGGCGCCGGAATCCCAACCGCCGACATATTAACAGCGTGGTGAGCACAAATGAGCCTCTTGTGGGCTCGCCTCGCTGCAGGCGCGGTGGCATGCTATGCACGCCACGCTATCTTTTCTCCCTCCCAAGAGAGAGAAACCGTGTCGGTATGCTGGCTGTCGGGATTCCGGCGCCGGTATACTGTTCGCCGGGACACCAAAAGCGGGCAAACTGAAGATCACCCGTATGGGGATGCAGTTAATTTGCCAGCTGTCGGGATCCCGGCAGTCCGGAGATTGACGCCAGAATCCCAACAGCCAGCAATGCCGACAGCCGGAATCGCACAGGGGCTATTCCCACTTGTGGGTGTCCACTTATATTATTATCCAAAAAATTTTTACAGGGTTTGTGTGGTGTAGGGGTACGCTCGCCTGTGCAGCATATTATTATAATAGCTCCAAATAAAAGTGTTATATACATTACTTATATTATTATCCAAATTAATTTTACAGGCTTTGCCGTGTGTGTGCCCTCTCCTGTGCCACCAATATTGTACGTGTATTACATCTGGGCAAATTCCAGCACGTCCCATGTTGTTTGTGCCGCACACTTGTGTCGCTTAGCTACCTCATTGCACCTCTTTTTCTTCTTTGCATGATCTGCTGTTTGGGGCCTGGTTTTCTTAAGCGCCATCCTGTTTGCCATTGCAGTGCCACTCCTAGATGGGCCAGGTGTTTGTGTCGCACACTTGTGTCGCTTAGCTTGGGCAAACAGCTACCTAATTGCATCTCTTTTTCTTCTTTGCATCATGTGCTATTTGGGGCCTATTTTTTAAATCTGCCATCCTGTCTGACACTGCAGTGCCACTCCTAGATGGGCCAGGTGTTTGTGTCGGCCACTTGGGTCGCTTAGCTTAGTCATACAGCTACCTCGGTGCAACATTTGGCCTAAAAACAATATTGTCAGGTGTGAGGTGTTCAGAATAGACTGGAAATTAGTGGAAATTAATGTTATTGAGGTTAATAATACCGTAGGCTCAAAATTATCCCCAAATTATGTGATTTTAGCTGTTTTTATGGGGGGGGGGTTTCAAAAATCATTCAGATCCAAAACCAAAACACGAAAGGGTGGTTTTGGCAAAACCCCAAAACACGAGCATGGAACCAGAACCAAAACCAAAACACGAAAAGTTCCCGCCGCACATCTACTTTCTCTCTCTCTCTCTCTCTCTCTCTCTCTCTATATATATATATATATATATATAGTACAAACTGTCATGAATTAGTGAGAGAAATCATGACTTTGCCTCCTTTAAGCCATGCAAGAAAATGGTTCTTTGATGAAAAATGAAAACACAGATCTAGATGAAAACATAATAACAGTCTGCATTTCAATCTAAGTATAAACCAAGGTCATGTAGAGTGAATTAAGCAGTTAAATGCTGCTTCATACACATTTTATTCATTATCAGTTCACATTAAAAATATTTTCTTCCTTTATTGTGAGTGTGTGTTTGCTACTGCCAGTGCTCATATAATTACAAGTTTAGCACATGCTTTTAATGCCAGACCTTGAACACCCTTTTCTACAAAGCACTGCAATGATGTGGAGCCTGCATTATGGATGTCAGTTTGCTGAAGTACTTACTATTAGTGTTCTCCTTTTGTAGGGGAGTTTTAAGTGCTGGGGGCACATGTGCAGCCTCACATGCCCCTCCATATCTATTCCTCTAGTTGGAAAGGTGGCAGAAAACAGAGCAAAGTCTCCATCACAGTGCAGAGCCTGTGCTGAGCAATCTATCTGGATATATCTCCAGAGAGATGGTGTTTCCCCATGAGTATAGGGAGGGGTGTGCCACGCAGGGAGCCACATTGGCGAATCACTAGATGCAAGGGTCCTCTTTGATTCCTGGGCCCGTGTCCCATATACGGTATCCAGTCTTTAGGTCAACATTACGTAGGTCGACAGTCATTAGGTCGACCACTATAGGTCGACATGCTTTAGGTCGACATGGTCTATAGGTCGACATGATCACTAGGTCAACATGAACAAGGTCGACATGGAAAACGGTTGACATTAGATTTCCACAATTCTTCTTTTTTTTTTTTCTTTTTTTTTAGCTTTTTCATACTTTACGATCCACGTGGACTACAATTGGGAACGGTAATCTGTGCTGAGCGCAGCAGTAGCAGAGCGAGGCACCTTGCCCGAAGCATGGCAAGCGAAGCGAGCCATGTAAGGGGACACGGCGCACTAATTGGGGTTCCCGGTCACTTTACGAAGAATACAACACCAAAAAAAACATAAATAACTCACGTTGACCTTTTTCCATTTCAACCTTGTTTATGTCGACATATTGACCATGTCAGCCTATTTCAGGTGTCGCCCTAGTCACTGTCGACCAGTAGTGGTCGACCTAGTGACTGTCGACCTAGTTACTGTCTATGCTATGATCCACACCCCACCATACACCCTGGACCAATGATAGATTCACCATTGTCTTACAGCATGCTGCAATGACTTGAATTGTTTTAGGTGTGGAGTCTAACATGCCACTGGTCTCCATCAAGGGACCCCTGCAAGGGAGTATGGGCTCTGCTGCAGGTGGAATGTAGATTGTTGCCTTCTATCAGGTTCTCTGCACTAAGGCTGATAACATAGAAGTCAGTAGGACGCGTGAGGGAAACATGATCAGTTATGGTCAGCAGGGCCGGTTCTAGCCCTTGTGGCGCCCCGGGCGAAAATAGGGGCGTGGCTTCATAAAGGGGCATGGTCAGGTATGCCTCCTGTAGAGTTGTGCCCCCGTTTGTGCCGCTTACAAAAAAAAAAAAAAAAATTAATACCATCCCCGCTCCTGATTCCCGACCGCTGTTTACCTCCATCTCCAGCCGTCGGCGCCGCTCCTCTGATCTATGGGAGAGACGTCACGTCATGACATCTCTCCCATTGTACAGCATTGACACTAGAGGTCAATTATGACCCCTAGTGTCTATGTGCCGCTCCCACAATGCCATGCGGTGCATCGCGCACCGCACAGCTGTGACAGCACAGCATCGGGGGCACCACCAGTAGCGGATCTTGCTACGCCGGCGGCGCCCTCCGGAAAGGTGGCGCCCCGGGCAAAAATCCCGTGTGCCCGTAGCAAGATCCATTACTGATGGTCAGTCAGGTAAGGTACTGTACAAAATAATAAGCAAATACAAAAATGGATGGGCAACCTGAATTCTGGGTTATCTACAGACGTTCAGACCAGGGAATGAACTGGTACACTACACATATTACAGTACCTAAGTACCACATGTACTTGCAGTATCTGGATAGCATTGTTATAATCTTTATGGAAACAGCCTGGACACACTCAACAGTCCCAAAAATATCTGAACACTCTAGTTTCAGACCACACCATGTTTCCTAAACCACATATTAGATATAGCTCCCTACCTGTTTTGGGTTGGACTTAGACGCATGCGAAGCAGAAAGGGGGGAAAAAAATCACTCAACTGGTATTTATATGGGCCCTCATTCCGAGTTGTTCGCTCGCAAGGCGAATGTAGCAGAGTTACACACGCTAAGCCGCCGCCTACTGGGAGTGAATCTTAGCTTCTTAAAATTGCGACCGACGTACGCGCAATATTGCGATTACAAACGAGTTAGCAGTTTCTGAGTAGCTTCAGACTTACTCTGCCTGTGCGATCAGTTCAGTGCTTTTCGTTCCTGGCTGACGTCATAAACACACCCAGCGTTCGCCCAGGCACTCCCACCGTTTCTCCGGCCACTCCTGCGTTTTTTCCGGAAACGGTAGCGTTTCCAGCCACACGCCCCTAAAACGCCGTGCATCCGCCCAGTAACACCCATTTCCTGTCAATCACAATGCGAACGTCGGAGCGATGAAAATGCCGTGAGTAAACTTACTTTCATCATAGTAAAGTTACTTGGCGCAGTCGCAGTGCGAACATTGCGCATGCGCACTAAGAGAATTCTCACTGCGATGCGATGAAAAACTCCGAGCGAACAACTCGGAATGAGGGCCATTAAGCGTTACTGTGGGTTCTTGTTTTGTGTATACTAAATTATTGGTACCAATATAATCATACCTCGTGCATTCTGTAATGCTGCCTACTGTATTCATGTTTTTTTTATAATTATCTTCCATATTTGGCCTGATTCAGAGCCACGTGCAATTGGCACACAATGGTGATGTCCACATAGTTAAACAATTATTTGCAGCTGCATATGCACAGAAATATCAGAAATTCCCTAGACCAGTGGTTCTCAAACTCAGTCCTCAGGACCCCACACGGTTCACGTTTTCCATGTCACCCAGCAGGTGAACTGTGTATCACCAACTGTCACATTTTAAAAATGTACAGGTGACCTGCAAAACATGGACCGTGTGGGGTCCTGAGGATCGAGTTTGAGAACCTGTGCCCTAGACGCATGCATTATAGAGCGTTCTCACAAAGGTGCTGTAGCAATCCATAAGGCTGCGTAGAAAATCTGCAAAGATTTTGATATTGGAAGATATTGAGCGCGAGGGGGGCCAATAAGGGGTGACATTGGTGCCATTGCGGCATTTCCACAACATTGCAACATCAACTTGCCCCCCTAAATGAATCAACCTCTTGAGTCGTGACAGCAATGAATATATTTTTGCAACAATTACAGTATGTGGTTTGAAAAACGTTAACTGTCGATTATGGGTCCTGAGAATCAAGTTTGAGACACATTGCTCTAGAACAGGAGTTCTCAAACTCTTTTGATATGGGACCCTATCAGACAATAAACATTATTATAGGAACCCATCAAGTTACCACAGAATGGCTGTCACAAATGTGTGGTCACCAGACCACACATGCAGAGTAGCATTGTGTTGGCATGAAACAGATATGAAGTGACCGCTAATGCAATCACTTAATTTCTTAAACAAATGCAGGGACGATCTCCTTTCGGAGTCCCTGCCCTGCATGTGTTTTTTAATATATTCATGCGTACATTAAGTTTAGACCTGCTGTGAAGGCTTTGGGTATGTCAGGTAGGCAATGGGTCACAGGGAGAGGCAGTTGGTGGCAAAGGGTGACAAGGAGGCAGAGGGTGGCAGGGAGAGGCAGTAGGAAACTGGAGAGGCAGTGGGTGGCAAGGAGAGGTAGAGGGCAGCAGTGGAAAAGAGTTTGAGGAAGCGGCTGGCAGGGAGATGCAGAGGTTGACAGGGAGAGGCAGAGGGTGATGAGGAGGCAGATGGTGACAAGGGGGTGATAGAGGTGACAGGGGTATGGCAGAGCAAGACAGAGGGTGGTAGAAGGTGACTAGAAAGAGGCAGAGTGTCACTAGGAGGAGCCAGGGGGTGACGGGGTGGTAGAGGGTGATAGGGGTGATGGCAGAGGAAGACTTAGGAGAGGCAGAGGGTGACTAGGGAGAGGCAGTGGGTGACGGGGAGGCAGATGATGATAAGGGGGTGATAGAGGTGACGGGTATGGCAGAGTGAGACAGAGGGTGGTAGAAGGTGACTTGGAAGAGGCAGAGTGTCACTAGGGGGAGGCAGGGATGACGGCGTGGTATAGTGTGACAGGGGTGATGGCAGAGGGTGACTTAGGAGAGGCAGAGCGTGACTAGGTAGAGGCAGAAGGAGGCATAGGATTATGGGGAGGCAGAGCGTGGCATGTGGAGGCAGTGGGTGATGAGGGTGGCAGGGAGATGGCAGGGCAATGCAGAGGGTGGCAGTGATCCAAGGAGTCTGAAATAGCAGACAATTAAACTGATTTTTCAACTGACTCCTTGTATCACTGTCTGAAAGATCAGGGGAGTCATCAGCCTGACAGTCAGCAACCTGGAGTCGCAACCCCATGCTGAGATGGTCGCAACCCACTTTGGGGTCGGGATCCACAGTTGGAGAACCACTGCTCTAGAAGATCTGACCCAGGGATTGAAACATTAAAGCTGGGTACCCATTAACCGATGTGTACCCAGCATGATCTTGTTAGCGCCAGCAGCGACGAGCGACGGCAGTGGTGGGGGGAGCAGAATGCAGCATAGTCCTCACTGGCAATGTTGCCTGTCGTACCTGCATGCAGGTTCGATGGAGGATGTCGCTGAGGACACATGGAAGCATGCATCGTCAGCAACATAGTAAATACACAGTGGACAATATTGTGAATGATGTGTTGGAATTGGGCACATTGTCCACAATATCATCTAGTGTGTACCTGGTGTTTTGCACAACATTTAGTTGCATAACTATCCAATAACACTTCCCTTGCCCAGTATGTCTCTTCTAAAGAGATTTTTTATTGCTGCTTAATAATAAATTGGGGCCAAAATGCTGTACAGAAAACATGAATTAAGTTGGAATTATTAACAAGATAATGAGATATAAACACGTCTATAATAGTCATATTAACATTACAACTAAAGTACTTTTTTTTCTCAAAAGAATTAAAATAATTGAACTAAACTGAACAGCAAAATGTTCTATTTCTCAGACAGAACTAAACATCACATTCACAGATCCTGCCAGAAAAAGGCCACCTCTTTGACATGGATAAAAGTAATATTTGATACAATACAACTCCAAGTTAGATTAGATGTCCTTAATCCTGCATTAATGAAGCGATTAAGTGTCCGATGCCATCTGTTCGGGTGTTAAAATCAGATTCAGAATCTTTAACGTCACATAAATGCATAACAGAAGATTTGCCTTTCTTCGCGACAAAAGTATTTAAATCTTAGACCTTTAGCCAAATGTTCTGTCATTTAAATGTGTTACATAAAAAAACATATTCTCTGTATAAAAAGAAAATGTTGTTGTTCCCTGACACGTACCTATCTAAAGTTTTAAAATCTGGAACATTCAAAAGTAAAAGTTGGATTAATAAGTAAAAATAGGATTTTAATACCTACCGGTAAATCCTTTTCTCTTAGTCCGTAGAGGATGCTGGGGACTCCGTAAGGACCATGGGGTATAGACGGGATCCGCAGGAGACATGGGCACACTATAAGACTTTGAATGGGTGTGAACTGGCTCCTCCCTCTATGCCCCTCCTCCAGACCTCAGTTAGAAAACTGTGCCCAGGGAGACGGACATTTAGAGGAAAGAATTTATTGTTTAACCACGGTGAGTCTCATACCAGCTCACACCACGAACATACCGCAGAACGTGGCATTCAATAGAATACCAGCCAACGGCATGAAAAATACCCAGCCACATGCTGAGAGAATATGTAACACAACCAGTGTGTCAACACAACCAATAATAAGACACCGCCTGCCATGGCATGCACAACGTCAGCAACAGCCTGACAGAAAAGAAACACCACAAGAGTGTAACCATAACCAATAACTGCAGACACAGTACGCACTGGGACGGGCGCCCAGCCTCCTCTACGGACTAAGAGAAAAGGATTTACCGGTAGGTATTAAAATCCTATTTTCTCATACGTCCTAGAGGATGCTGGGGACTCCGTAAGGACCATGGGGTTTATACCAAAGCTCCAGACCGGGCGGGAGAGTGCGGACGACTCTGCAGCACCGATTGAGCAAACATGAGGTCCCCATCAGCCAGGGTATCAAATTCGTAGAGTTTAGCAAAAGAGTTTGAACCCGACCAAGTAGCCGCTCGGCAAAGTTGAACCGCCAAGACTCCTCGGGCATCCGCCCAAGAAGAGCCCATCTTCCTAGTAGAATGGGTCTCCACCAACTACGGTAACGGCAAGCCAGCCGTAGAACGAGCACGCCAAATCGTATCACAGATCCAGCGTGTAAAAGACTGCATAGACGCAGGCGCCCCAATCATGCTGGGAGCATACCGGACAAACAGAGCTTCTGTTTCCCCAATCTGAGCCAAAGTGGCGACATAAATATTTAAAGTCCCGACTACATCGAGAGACTTTGAATCAGCTAATGCTTAAGTAACCACAGACATCACAATAGGCTGGTTTCTGCGAAACACAGAAAACCACTTTTTTGCAGAACTATTATCCGAGTTCTCAATTCCGCTCTATCCACATGGAAGATCCAACAGGGGCTCTTGTGAGACAAAGCCGCTACTTCCGACACCCGCCTTGCGGACGCCAAAGCCAACAGCATGACCACTCTTCAAGAGAGAAATTTTAACACAACCTTTCATAAATGTTCCAAACAGTGTGACACAAGAAAACGCAACACAACGTCAAGGTCCCACGGTGCCAATGGGGGCACAAATGGAGGTTGAATGTGCAGTACTCCTTTCACGAAAGTCTGAATTTCCGGAAAGGTGTCCAGTTCTTTTTTTTTTTTTAAAGAAAATTTATAAGGCAAAAACTGCACTGAAATGGAGCCTAACTTTAGGCCTGCATTCACACCTGCTTGCAAAGAATGGAGAAGAACGACCCAGCTGAAAGTCATCCGTAGGAGCCTTCTTGGATTCACACCAAGACACATCTTTACGCCAATTACGGTGGTAAGGCTTTGCCGTTACTTCTTTTCTAGCCTGAAGAAGTATGGAAATGACTTCACTGGGAATACCCTTTCGGGCTAGGATATGGCATTCAACTGCCACGCCATCAAACGCAGCTGCGGTAAGTCTTGATACACGCCCAGATCTTTGTAACAGTTCCTCACGTAGAGGAAGAGGCCAGGGATCTTCTATGAGTAAATCATGAAAAACTGGATACCAAGCCCTCATTAGCTAGACCGGAACAATGAGGACCTCCTGAACCTTTGTTTTTCTTATGTTTATCACCTTCAGAAAGAGTGTAAGCGGAGGGGACACATAGACCGACTGAAAACACCCAATGTGTCACAAGGGCGTCCACTGCTATAGCTTGAGTGTCCCTTGACCTGGAACAATATCCCTGAGGCCTCTCGTTGAGGTGAGACGCCAACATGTCCAATTGAGGCACTCCTCAAAGACTTGTCACTTCTGTGAAAACTTCTCGATGATGACTGTATTTCTCCCGGAAGGAGATCGCGTCTGCAGAAGAAATCTATTTCTCCGTCGTTTACCTCCGGAGCGAAGACTGCTAATATAGCGTTTACCAGTCTTTCCACCCAGCGGCAAACTTTTGCATCTTCTGCCATTGCCGCTTTGCTCCTTGTTCCGCCCTAGCGGCTTACTTACGCCGCTGCTGTCAAGTCCTCCAACAGAACTAACACGGGCAGACCACGAAGAATATGTTCGTCGAAAATAGCTCTTAATTCAAGAAAGCTTATTGCAGACAAGCTTCCCAGCTTGACCTTTTCCTCCGGAAATACATCCCTTGCAAGGACTGCTCCCCAGCCTGGGAGATCTGCATGCATGGACACCAGGATCTAATCCTGGATCCCGAACCTTCGTCCCTCTAGAAGGTGAGAACCAAGCAGACACCACAGGAGCGATGTCCTGGCCATTAGGATCATATTCCGGTGCATGTGCAGGTGAGACCCGGACCACATTTCCAACTGGTCCCTTGAAAACCACTCTCGCATTTAACAACGCATTTAAACCTCTTAGTTTTTTTTTTTTTTTAACAGGGACAGCAGGACAATGCCCTGAACCTGACGCACCTCTGGTATGGTGTCGCGTACTACCTCCCCTTCCAGAGGGGAAACTGCAAGATCTATTAGAAAATCAGTGAGGGGAAACATCTGTAACTCCAGAATGTCCCCCTTTGGATTCTATAATTAACTCACAGGTCCTAGTCTATTCCCGGACTAACTGAAAAGTAGTAGACGAGTCCCCACCAGAGTGGGGTCCAGCCAGATAGACTCAGTGCCATGTGGTGGATGTGGTAGAAACAGAAAATGACATCCGCTTCTGCGAACCTAACAAGGCTACAGAACACTTACCTTTTCACCTTCCACTGTCTGCACAGAAAAGGAAAAAGAATGGTATCGAACCAGTTAAAACGACTGCATCCCACAAAAGAATGCGTCACCAACCGTTGTGAGGGAATCTAACTCACGAAGTTAGATTTACAAGCAGTATCCGCCGAGATTGACTGAACTGAGGCATCCCCAAACAGCAGTACACCGTCACAGGGAAAAACTCCAGTATCTCTCTGAGTCAGCCTCAGCATTCTCCCGGCCACACCTCCTGTATACTTACGGCAGTCTGCCACAATGTTATAGAGAAGAACCAACATAAGGAACATCCCCTCTCTCTTTAGGGTAATTCTATCGGATGTCTTTCCGCATATAAACATTCCCTCATGTGCATGTAATGCAAATAAGCCCAAAGCATATAAATAAAATATCACTTAGCTTCCTGTATACGATCCTTTGTGACAGGGCCCCGTGTCGACCAGGAGTTGACTTTCACAGTATTCTATCCGCGGTGGGAAAAGAATAAATATTCGGACTCCTTGAGAGGATGTGAGACCAACTCGTCACGGCCGACCTAGAGCTTTATCAACAGAGCGACCAGCACATGAGAAGGAATACTATTACTTTAGCATTCATTATAAATCATAATATGAATATACATATTGTTATACACATATACACACATATCCTAAATAAATAAATATATATATATATATATATATATAAAATACATATAAGCGGATTGTCCGGAGCATTCGGGTCCCTAGTGACATTAATGTGTTCTGAATGTGTATAACCATGTACTGAATGCCCCAGTTGTGGATCTACCAGGAAACATTATAGTCGACAGAAAACCTAGTATTCGTCGACAGCAGGGAGTAGTAACCAGGCAAATAACATTCTTGCGACCTCGAGGGGTCCGAGGGAAGTATACATGAGGGAAGGGAGGGAATTCAGAGCGCTCGCTGCTGGGACTCAGGATGGCGGGATTTTACTGTCGGTATACTGATAGCCGGCATCCAGCCTAGCGGCATTACGTATGTATTCCAGTAGAAATGTGCAGCTTTGAGACTGAAGGGGTATGCAGGCTGAAGTATTTGCAGAAGGTATGCCGCAGATAAGCACACTGGTGTAATGAGACACTGAGCACAAGACTGAATGCAGGAAGCAGAAAACTGTATCTTAGGGCTGGCCAAACCAGTCTTAGAGATCTACCAACAGTTCAAGTTTCCCAGGCCTGCTGGAGATCTGTAGCATTGTCAGTTAGGAATGAATGCAGCACATCTTAATTAGTAATGACTACACCTGTGCACCAGCTAGGTGGTCTGGAAAATGTGAACTGTTGGTAGATTTCGAGGACTGGTTTGGCCAGCCCTGCTGTAGCTGATGGATATCTTTCAGATAGGAGACAGCACACTGATGTGATGGATGATTGCTTATTGAAGCAGGGAGAACTTGCAGGTGGATCCTGCTGTTGTAAGTTAAGTGCTGATCACAGGAGTGAAGAGCAAGTAGTGTAATAGAAGCACTGAATACAACACTCTGCACCAGGAGTGGACACTGGAGTCATGTGAGAAGTAAGTCTCTGTGAATGGCTGCAATAGTGTCAGCTGACTTCAAGCAAGATGATTGCACTCAGTTGGAGAAGGGACCTCTGATGTCACTAGGGGGAGGAGCAACATCACCAGGGGGAGGAGCCATGCCCAAACAGGGTACCCGGAATGTACCCTTGCGGGCTCGCTTCGCTCGCCACTGGGTTACTAAAGGGAATAGTTGGTGGTGTGGATAGTAGAAGAACAATCCCACTGGCCTAGCTCCTCCCCCTCATGTTGTGGCTTCTCCCCCTGGCGTCAGAGGTCCTATAGCCCACTTGATTCTAGCATCTACCATTGCACTCATGCAGCACGGACTGCAGGAACAGCATATTTGACTAGTTTTGAATACTAGATTCAGGGACATTATAGAGGAACGCATACCTCCCAACATGATCCTCTCCAGGAGGGACAGAATGCTCTGCTTCTGGACTTTTCTCTTAATTTGTGAATGCCGGCATCTATTTTGAACAGGTTAATGGATAAAAAAAGGTGTTTCCGCTAGAGATGAGCGGGTTCGGTTTCTCTGAATCCGAACCCGCCAGAACTTCATGTTTTTTTTCACGAGTCCGAGCGACTCGGATCTTCCCGCCTTGCTCGGTTAACCCGAGCGCGCCCGAACGTCATCATGACGCTGTCGGATTCTCGCGAGGCTCGGATTCTATCGCGAGACTCGGATTCTATATAAGGAGCCGCGCGTCGCCGCCATTTTCACACGTGCATTGAGATTGATAGGGAGAGGACGTGGCTGGCGTCCTCTCCGTTTAGACACTTGATTTACTAATTTTGGGGAGCATTAGGAGTACTCAGTAGTGTACAGTGCAGAGTTTTGCTGATAGTGACCAGTGACCACCACTTTTATTTATAATCCGTTCTCTGCCTGAAAAAAGCGATACACAGCACACAGTGACTCAGTCACATACATACCATATCTGTGTGCACTGCTCAGGCTCAGGCCAGTGTGCTGCATCATCTATATATATTATATATCTGTCTGACTGCTCAGCTCACACAGCTTATAATTGTGGGGGAGACTGGGGAGCACTACTGCAGTGCCAGTTATAGGTTATAGCAGGAGCCAGGAGTACATAATATTATATTAAAATTAAACAGTGCACACTTTTGCTGCAGGAGTGCCACTGCCAGTGTGACTAGTGACCAGTGACCTGACCACCAGTATATAATATTAGTAGTATACTATCTCTTTATCAACCAGTCTATATTAGCAGCAGACACAGTACAGTGCGGTAGTTCACGGCTGTGGCTACCTCTGTGTCGGCACTCGGCAGCCCGTCCATAATTGTATATACCAGTGACCTAACCGTGGTTTTTTTTTCTTTCTTTATACATACATACTAGTTACGAGTATACTATCTCTTTATCAACCAGTCTATATATTAGCAGCAGACACAGTACAGTGCGGTAGTTCACGGCTGTGGCTACCTCTGTGTCGGCACTCGGCAGCCCGTCCATAATTGTATATACCAGTGACCTAACCGTGGTTTTTTTTTCTTTCTTTATACATACATACTAGTTACGAGTATACTATCTCTTTATCAACCAGTCTATATATTAGCAGCAGACACAGTACAGTGCGGTAGTTCACGGCTGTGGCTACCTCTGTGTCGGCACTCGGCAGCCCGTCCATAATTGTATATACCAGTGACCTAACCGTGGTTTTTTTTTCTTTCTTTATACATACATACTAGTTACGAGTATACTATCTCTTTATCAACCAGTCTATATATTAGCAGCAGACACAGTACAGTGCGGTAGTTCACGGCTGTGGCTACCTCTGTGTCGGCACTCGGCAGCCCGTCCATAATTGTATATACCAGTGACCTAACCGTGGTTTTTTTTTCTTTCTTTATACATACATACTAGTTACGAGTATACTATCTCTTTATCAACCAGTCTATATATTAGCAGCAGACACAGTACAGTGCGGTAGTTCACGGCTGTGGCTACCTCTGTGTCGGCACTCCGCAGCCCGTCCATAATTGTATATACCAGTGACCTAACCGTGGTTTTTTTTTCTTTCTTTATACATACATACTAGTTACGAGTATACTATCTCTTTATCAACCAGTCTATATATTAGCAGCAGACACAGTACAGTGCGGTAGTTCACGGCTGTGGCTACCTCTGTGTCGGCACTCGGCAGCCCGTCCATAATTGTATATACCAGTGACCTAACCGTGGTTTTTTTTTCTTTCTTTATACATACATACTAGTTACGAGTATACTATCTCTTTATCAACCAGTCTATACATTAGCAGCAGACACAGTACAGTGCGGTAGTTCACGGCTGTGGCTACCTCTGTGTCGGCACTCCGCAGCCCGTCCATAATTGTATATACCAGTGACCTAACCGTGGTTTTTTTTTCTTTCTTTATACATACATACTAGTTACGAGTATACTATCTCTTTATCAACCAGTCTATATATTAGCAGCAGACACAGTACAGTGCGGTAGTTCACGGCTGTGGCTACCTCTGTGTCGGCACTCGGCAGCCCGTCCATAATTGTATATACCACCTAACCGTGGTTTTTTTTTCTTTCTTTATACATACATACTAGTTACGAGTATACTATCTCTTTATCAACCAGTCTATATATTAGCAGCAGACACAGTACAGTGCGGTAGTTCACGGCTGTGGCTACCTCTGTGTCGGCACTCCGCAGCCCGTCCATAATTGTATATACCAGTGACCTAACCGTGGTTTTTTTTTCTTTCTTTATACATACATACTAGTTACGAGTATACTATCTCTTTATCAACCAGTCTATATATTAGCAGCAGACACAGTACAGTGCGGTAGTTCACGGCTGTGGCTACCTCTGTGTCGGCACTCGGCAGCCCGTCCATAATTGTATATACCACCTAACCGTGGTTTTTTTTTCTTTCTTTATACATACATACTAGTTACGAGTATACTATCTCTTTATCAACCAGTCTATATATTAGCAGCAGACACAGTACAGTGCGGTAGTTCACGGCTGTGGCTACCTCTGTGTCGGCACTCGGCAGCCCGTCCATAATTGTATATACCACCTAACCGTGGTTTTTTTTTCTTTCTTTATACATACATACTAGTTACGAGTATACTATCTCTTTATCAACCAGTCTATATTAGCAGCAGACACAGTACAGTGCGGTAGTTCACGGCTGTGGCTACCTCTGTGTCGGCACTCGGCAGCCCGTCCATAATTGTATATACCACCTAACCGTGGTTTTTTTTTCTTTCTTTATACATACATACTAGTTACGAGTATACTATCTCTTTATCAACCAGTCTATATATTAGCAGCAGACACAGTACAGTGCGGTAGTTCACGGCTGTGGCTACCTCTGTGTCGGCACTCGGCAGCCCGTCCATAATTGTATACTAGTATCCAATCCATCCATCTCCATTGTTTACCTGAGGTGCCTTTTAGTTGTGCCTATTAAAATATGGAGAACAAAAATGTTGAGGTTCCAAAATTAGGGAAAGATCAAGATCCACTTCCACCTCGTGCTGAAGCTGCTGCCACTAGTCATGGCCGAGACGATGAAATGCCAGCAACGTCGTCTGCCAAGGCCGATGCCCAATGTCATAGTACAGAGCATGTCAAATCCAAAACACCAAATATCAGTAAAAAAAGGACTCCAAAACCTAAAATAAAATTGTCGGAGGAGAAGCGTAAACTTGCCAATATGCCATTTACCACACGGAGTGGCAAGGAACGGCTGAGGCCCTGGCCTATGTTCATGGCTAGTGGTTCAGCTTCACATGAGGATGGAAGCACTCAGCCTCTCGCTAGAAAAATGAAAAGACTCAAGCTGGCAAAAGCAGCACAGCAAAGAACTGTGCATTCTTCGAAATCCCAAATCCACAAGGAGAGTCCAATTGTGTCGGTTGCGATGCCTGACCTTCCCAACACTGGACGTGAAGAGCATGCGCCTTCCACCATTTGCACGCCCCCTGCAAGTGCTGGAAGGAGCACCCGCAGTCCAGTTCCTGATAGTCAGATTGAAGATGTCAGTGTTGAAGTACACCAGGATGAGGAGGATATGGGTGTTGCTGGCGCTGGGGAGGAAATTGACCAGGAGGATTCTGATGGTGAGGTGGTTTGTTTAAGTCAGGCACCCGGGGAGACACCTGTTGTCCGTGGGAGGAATATGGCCGTTGACATGCCAGGTGAAAATACCAAAAAAATCAGCTCTTCGGTCAGTTCGGTGTGGAGGTATTTCACCAGAAATGCAGACAACAGGTGTCAAGCCGTGTGTTCCCTTTGTCAAGCTGTAATAAGTAGGGGTAAGGACGTTAACCACCTCGGAACATCCTCCCTTATACGTCACCTGCAGCGCATTCATAATAAGTCAGTGACAAGTTCAAAAACTTTGGGTGACAGCGGAAGCAGTCCACTGACCAGTAAATCCCTTCCTCTTGTAACCAAGCTCACGCAAACCACCCCACCAACTCCCTCAGTGTCAATTTCCTCCTTCCCCAGGAATGCCAATAGTCCTGCAGGCCATGTCACTGGCAATTCTGACGAGTCCTCTCCTGCCTGGGATTCCTCCGATGCATCCTTGCGTGTAACGCCTACTGCTGCTGGCGCTGCTGTTGTTGCCGCTGGGAGTCGATGGTCATCCCAGAGGGGAAGTCGTAAGCCCACTTGTACTACTTCCAGTAAGCAATTGACTGTTCAACAGTCCTTTGCGAGGAAGATGAAATATCACAGCAGTCATCCTACTGCAAAGCGGATAACTGAGGCCTTGGCATCCTGGGTGGTGAGAAACGTGGTTCCGGTATCCATCATTACTGCAGAGCCAACTAGAGACTTGTTGGAGGTACTGTGTCCCCGGTACCAAATACCATCTAGGTTCCATTTCTCTAGGCAGGCGATACCGAAAATGTACACAGACCTCAGAAAAAGAGTCACCAGTGTCCTAAAAAATGCAGCTGTACCCAATGTCCACTTAACCACGGACATGTGGACAAGTGGAGCAGGGCAGGGTCAGGACTATATGACTGTGACAGCCCACTGGGTAGATGTATGGACTCCCGCCGCAAGAACAGCAGCGGCGGCACCAGTAGCAGCATCTCGCAAACGCCAACTCTTTCCTAGGCAGGCTACGCTTTGTATCACCGCTTTCCAGAATACGCACACAGCTGAAAACCTCTTACGGCAACTGAGGAAGATCATCGCGGAATGGCTTACCCCAATTGGACTCTCCTGTGGATTTGTGGCATCGGACAACGCCAGCAATATTGTGTGTGCATTAAATCTGGGCCAATTCCAGCACGTCCCATGTTTTGCACATACCTTGAATTTGGTGGTGCAGAATTTTTTAAAAAACGACAGGGGCGTGCAAGAGATGCTGTCGGTGGCCAGAAGAATTGCGGGACACTTTCGGCGTACAGGCACCACGTACAGAAAACTGGAGCACCACCAAAAACTACTGAACCTGCCCTGCCATCATCTGAAGCAAGAAGTGGTAACGAGGTGGAATTCAACCCTCTATATGCTTCAGAGGTTGGAGGAGCAGCAAAAGGCCATTCAAGCCTATACAATTGAGCACGATATAGTAGGTGGAATGCACCTGTCTCAAGTGCAGTGGAGAATGATTTCAACGTTGTGCAAGGTTCTGATGCCCTTTGAACTTGCCACACGTGAAGTCAGTTCAGACACTGCCAGCCTGAGTCAGGTCATTCCCCTCATCAGGCTTTTGCAGAAGAAGCTGGAGGCATTGAAGGAGGAGCTAACACGGAGCGATTCCGCTAGGCATGTGGGACTTGTGGATGCAGCCCTTAATTCGCTTAACAAGGATTCACGGGTGGTCAATCTGTTGAAATCAGAGCACTACATTTTGGCCACCGTGCTCGATCCTAGATTTAAAGCCTACCTTGGATCTCTCTTTCCGGCAGACACAGGTCTGCTGGGGTTGAAAGACCTGCTGGTGACAAAATTGTCAAGTCAAGCGGAACGCGACCTGTCAACATCTCCTCCTTCACATTCTCCCGCAACTGGGGGTGCGAGGAAAAGGCTCAGAATTCCGAGCCCACCCGCTGGCGGTGATGCAGGGCAGTCTGGAGCGACTGCTGATGCTGACATCTGGTCCGGACTGAAGGACCTGACAACGATTACGGACATGTCGTCTACTGTCACTGCATATGATTCTCTCAACATTGATAGAATGGTGGAGGATTATATGAGTGACCGCATCCAAGTAGGCACGTCACACAGTCCGTACTTATACTGGCAGGAAAAAGAGGCAATTTGGAGGCCCTTGCACAAACTGGCTTTATTCTACCTAAGTTGCCCTCCCACAAGTGTGTACTCCGAAAGAGTGTTTAGTGCCGCCGCTCACCTTGTCAGCAATCGGCGTACGAGGTTACATCCAGAAAATGTGGAGAAGATGATGTTCATTAAAATGAATTATAATCAATTCCTCCGCGGAGACATTGACCAGCAGCAATTGCCTCCACAAAGTACACAGGGAGCTGAGATGGTGGATTCCAGTGGGGACGAATTGATAATCTGTGAGGAGGGGGATGTACACGGTGATATATCGGAGGGTGAAGATGAGGTGGACATCTTGCCTCTGTAGAGCCAGTTTGTGCAAGGAGAGATTAATTGCTTCTTTTTTGGGGGGGGTCCAAACCAACCCGTCATATCAGTCACAGTCGTGTGGCAGACCCTGTCACTGAAATGATGGGTTGGTTAAAGTGTGCATGTCCTGTTTTGTTTATACAACATAAGGGTGGGTGGGAGGGCCCAAGGATAATTCCATCTTGCACCTCTTTTTTCTTTTCTTTTTCTTTGCATCATGTGCTGATTGGGGAGGGTTTTTTGGAAGGGACATCCTGCGTGACACTGCAGTGCCACTCCTAGATGGGCCCGGTGTTTGTGTCGGCCACTAGGGTCGCTAATCTTACTCACACAGCTACCTCATTGCGCCTCTTTTTTTCTTTGCGTCATGTGCTGTTTGGGGAGGGTTTTTTGGAAGGGACATCCTGCGTGACACTGCAGTGCCACTCCTAGATGTGCCCGGTGTTTGTGTCGGCCACTAGGGTCGCTAATCTTACTCACACAGCTACCTCATTGCGCCTCTTTTTTTCTTTGCGTCATGTGCTGTTTGGGGAGGGTTTTTTGGAAGGGACATCCTGCGTGACACTGCAGTGCCACTCCTAGATGGGCCCGGTGTTTGTGTCGGCCACTAGGGTCGCTAATCTTACTCACACAGTCAGCTACCTCATTGCGCCTCTTTTTTTCTTTGCGTCATGTGCTGTTTGGGGAGGGTTTTTTGGAAGGGCCATCCTGCGTGACACTGCAGTGCCACTCCTAGATGGGCCCGGTGTTTGTGTCGGCCACTAGGGTCGCTAATCTTACTCACACAGCTACCTCATTGCGCCTCTTTTTTTCTTTGCGTCATGTGCTGTTTGGGGAGGGTTTTTTGGAAGGGCCATCCTGCGTGACACTGCAGTGCCACTCCTAGATGGGCCCGGTGTTTGTGTCGGCCACTAGGGTCGCTAATCTTACTCACACAGCTACCTCATTGCGCCTCTTTTTTTCTTTGCGTCATGTGCTGTTTGGGGAGGGTTTTTTGGAAGGGACATCCTGCGTGACACTGCAGTGCCACTCCTAGATGGGCCCGGTGTTTGTGTCGGCCACTAGGGTCGCTTATCTTACTCACACAGCGACCTCGGTGCAAATTTTAGGACTAAAAATAATATTGTGAGGTGTGAGGTATTCAGAATAGACTGAAAATGAGTGTAAATTATGGTTTTTGAGGTTAATAATACTTTGGGATCAAAATGACCCCCAAATTCTATGATTTAAGCTGTTTTTTAGTGTTTTTGGAAAAAAACACCCGAATCCAAAACACACCCGAATCCGACAAAAATAATTCGGTGAGGTTTTGCCAAAACGCGTTCGAACCCAAAACACGGCCGCGGAACCGAACCCAAAACCAAAACACAAAACCCGAAAAATTTCAGGCGCTCATCTCTAGTTTCCGCACAGGTGACGGCAATCATAAATTAAGAGGGAAGTTCAGAAGCAGAGCATTCTGTCCCTCCTGGAGAGGGTCATGTTGGGAGATATGGGAATGCGCCATACCAAGTGTGGAGCGGAAATGAGGGAGCATGCCTACTGTAGCTCCATATGGGCATGTCTATGCTTAAATGCTTATGAGATATTTCTATATAGCATTAGTAACAAACAATTTGACCTTATGTGTAATCATTCCTAAGCATATATTTCTTGCCAGGTGGACTGAGAATATGTTGCTACTGTATGTTTTTATTGTGTATTAGATGCTATAACACTGGACTGCTTGCTACTTTTATGCACTACCTATAGTTTTTGACTTTACTGTTTCTCATACATTTATAGTATCCTCCAAATTATTGCAGACACCAGATTTGTTTAACTAAAAGTTACTAATAACGACTCACACCCTCAGTCACAGCACACTATGTGGCTGGTTGATCACCATCCATCCGCATCCTCAGTTGCGATCCCGACCTCACGATTTGCACTAACTTTCAGGGCCGTCTTTTCGTATGGGCTCAGTGGGCTCTTTCCCATGGGCACCAGGAGTATAAGGGCCATAGGCTGATAGCTGAGGGTCCCCTCTTTCCAGGGGTACCAGATTTTTGAAAATTGGACCTGGGGAACCGGAGATATCCGACTTGAAAGCAGTGGTCCCAATCCAAACCTGTTAATTGCTCCTCCCAGCCACATATCTCCGGTTCTGTCTGATTTAGTTTTTCTGAGGGTATACACCAAAAGCTGAGACTCTCCACTTTCTGTGGACACTGGCAGCTTGTCTCTATTATGTCCAGAACCAGAGATATCAGCCTTCAAGCAGCTGGTCCTTGCTCCAGCTCCACACGCCTAATATGCAGTTTTAGATTTTCATTGGTGGATTGCTTTGGTTCCTGAACTCTGATCCCCAAGTCTTGAGAACCTTCTGAAAGGTGGGACTCTATAGTTTTGTAATCCCATTCAAAGCTAAGAAATAAATGTTTTGTTCATAAATTTGTAAATGCAGTCATCGGGACACAGAGACATGTGAGTTCACTGCTGTGCTGCTTTATTCCCTCACCAACTCCAGGCACACTGCACACTAGACCACCCACTTCCCAGCATCCCCCTGGTCCCAGGGACCATCACTGAAGATTCAGGTTTACACAGATTAGTAAGGGAGTGTCTCCAAATATTAAGCATTCTAATACACTAACATCACATCCTCTTTTCTTTAAAGATAAGCCCTGTACGCTTCAATGCAACAATTATCAACATCATATTAAGAACATCAATTAACACGTTTCAATGAGTCTCTCAGGTGTGCGTATTTCCCTTTTGGGTCTTTCATACACAGTCTGTGTTTCATCTACCATGTTGGACCTTTCTAGAATCGTGGTTTGTTCACCATTATGAGGATCATCATACATGTCAGATGAAGGGTATTCTTCAGTCATGTTGTCTTCATTATGGTTAGGTTGAGATCTTAAATCCACCCGATTTCTTCTTACTTCCGTTCCATGCTCTGTACGTATAGTATAAGATCTTGGTGCTACTTGTGCTTGCACAATACCTTTCTGCACCCAAATACCTTTCTCGTGATCTCTGAGACGGACTTGGTCACCCGATTTTAGATCAGATAAGCTTTTTGCTCGCCTGTCATGGAACAGTTTCTGTTTCGCCTGTTGACGTTCCTTACTCAGTCTGACCAACGCTGATGTATGTGTATTAAGCAGTTCATCATGTATCGGGAGATTTGCTCTAACCCTCCTTCCCATCAGCATTTGTGCAGGAGAAAGTCCATTCTGCAAAGGTGTACTGCGGTAGATTAAAAGACTTTTGTAGAAATCTTCTTTACCTTCTTGAGCTTTTTTCATGAGACTCTTTACAGTTTTTACTGAACTTTCCGCCAACCCATTTGAGCGTGGATAGTGGGGACTTGACGTAGTATGGACAAATTCCCACTCATCAGCAAATTGTCTAAATTCAGCACTGGAAAACTGAGGACCATTGTCAGTGAACACTTCCATAGGAACACCATGCCTTGTAAAGATTGACTTCATGAAATTGATTACGGCTTTACTAGTAGTTGTATTTAGTGTCTTCACCTCAGGGTAGTTAGAGTAATAATCAGTCACGACAATGTATGTTTTCAAATTACAATCAAACAAATCTGCGCCAACTTTCTGGTACGGTCTCTCTGGCACTGCGTGAGGACTCAGTGGCTCGACTTGTTGTTTCGGTCTATACGTAAGACATAATTCACATGTAGCTGTAGTCTGTGCTATGTCTTGGTTCATTCTTGGCCAATACATAACTTAACGCGCTCTCCGCTTACATTTTTCTTCTCCTAAGTGGCCTTCATGTATATTGCACAGCATAGTTTTTCTTAGTCGTGCAGATATGACAAACCTATTGCCTTTGTAAATAATACTTTCGACAACTGTAAGGTCACTGCGGTACATCCAATAATCATGGATAGACAGCGGGCACGCATGTTTTTCTGCTGGCCAACCTTTCAGAATATCTTTCAACACTTTCATTGTGTCATCTGTCTCAGTTTCTTTCCTAATCTGTTCTTGTCTTGCAAGAGACACTGGTAGAGACGCTACGATCAAATTAACATAGGCTTCTATCTCTTCATCCATCAGACCTTTGTAACCTTCACTTTTGTCCACAGCACGAGAAAGTGTATCAGCAATGTACATGTATTTGCCAGGACAGTACAGCAAGTGTACATCATTTTTCTGTAGTCTGATAAGCATTCGTTGAATTCTCATGGGACAGTCATGTAATGATTTAGTCATGATAGCTATCAATGGCTTGTGGTCAGTTTCCACTGTAAATGTTTGACCATACACAAACTGATGAAATCGCTCACATGTATATGTGATCGCTAGAAGTTATTTTTCTATCTGAGCATACCTTGTTTCAGCACTTGTCAGTGCTCTTGATGCATATATTACTGGTTGCCATGTATCCTCATGTTCTTGTAACAGCACTGAGCCTAGGCCAAATTGTGAAGCATCTGCTGAATTCTTATTCTTTTCGCAGGATCAAAGAATTTTAGCACTGGTTGCTCTGTAATGATCTGTTTTAAGTTTTGCCAACTTTCTTCTTGTTCATGTGACCACATCCACTCATTATCTTTGTCCAACAACCATCTAAGAGAGACTGTTCGTTCACAGAGATTAGAAATAAACTTTCCTAAGTAAGTAATCATTCCTAGGAATCTTCTGACGTCGTCTTTGTTGGTAGGACGTTCCATGTTCACTATGGCTGATATTTTCCTTGGGTCTGGTTTTACACCTTGATCCGAGACCACGTCGCCCATAAAGGTAAGTGTATTCACGCCAAATTCACATTTGTCCTTGTTTAGCTTTAGATTCACTTTCTTGACAAGTTCCATTACTTGTCTCAATCTAGAATCATGTTCTTCCTTTGTAGATCCCCAGACAATAATGTCATCCATCATTGTTTCAACACCTGGAATATGTTCAAAAATCATGTGTATCTTTTTGTGATATACTTCTGGAGCAGACAATATTCCATATGGTAGTCGAAGAAATCTGTATCGACCTTCTGGTGTATTAAATGTACAAAGCTTTGAGCTGGCCTCATCTAGCTTCATTTGCCAGAATCCTGAAGATGCGTCCAATTTACTGAACCATTTTGCTCCCGCAAATTGCGACATGATTTAATCTCTGGTTGGTAGTTTGAAATGTTCTCGTTTAATAGCTTTGTTTAAATCTCTGGGGTCTAGACATATTCAGAGTTGTCCATTTTTCTTTTCAACAATTACTAAGTAGCTTACCCATTCAGTAGGCTCATCAACTTTCTGTATCACACCCAAGGCTTCCATGCGATTTAACTCTTGTTTCAGTTTTTCTATCAGCGCAAACTGCACTTTTCTACAGGGGTGTATCACTGAAGAAACTTGCGTGTCTATATTTATTTTATGCTCTCCAGGCAAACAACCTAGACCTTCAAACAAGTCTCTGTATTCTGTAAACATCGATTTGCAGTCATCTTCTACTTGTGATGTCACCATAAAAACTTTCTTTAGCAAGCTTAGTTTCTCACAGGAACTTAATCCAAGAATCGGTTGCACATTTTTATCCACAATCAGTAGAGATGTTTTAAACTGTTGTCCCTTATATTTCAGTGTCACTAAGCATGTACCTTTCACAGGAATTTCCTCCCCAGTGTAACCTGTAACTTTCACTTTGGCTGGGTGAATTTAAGGTTTTACTCTAAAAGTCTTATAGTCTTGAAATTATATTAAATTCACCTGCGCACCAGTATCAAGCTTAAAGGGAATGACAATCTTGTTCACAGTTAAAGGGACAATCCATTCTTTCTTATCTGCACTGCAAAGTTCAATGCAATCCACAAAGAATTCATCTGTTTGTTTAACAGCATGCACTTTGGTTGTTTTACTTTTAATTTTACAGCATTTGGCAAAGTGATTAAGTCTACCACATTTCATGCAGGTTTTACCATAAGCAGGGCACATTTCAGGATTGTGAGCATTTCCACATCTACTACACATTTCCTTATTAGACTGTGGCTTAGACTGCTTCATTCTTGAGAATGGAGGTTTGCAATGCTTTGTTTTCTGCACTACATGCACATCAGCTTCCTTGTGTAACTTTTTGGCTTGAAATCTAGTTATTTCTGCAGATCAACACATAGTCACTGCCTTTTCTAGTGTTAGGTCTTGCTCTCTCAACAATCTCTCTCTGAGTCCATTATCAGGTATTCCACAGACAATACGATCTCCAAACAGTGAATCCTTTAAATCACCAAACTCACTGGTTTTACTGAGTGATTGCAGCTCTGTAACATACTGATCAAATCCATCTACAGACTTCTGATCACATGTGAAAAACTTATATCTTTCATATGTCACATTTTTCCTTGGCACAAAGTAATCTTCAAACTTTTGCATTATAGAAAATAGCACCATATTCTGCTCCTCAGCAAACTGAAAACTATTATAAATGTCCAGCACATCCTCTCCTATCACATGGAGTAAAATGGATGCCTTCGTTTTGTCAGCCTCTGAATCAGCTCCACATGCAGTAAGATATATATTAAACCTTTGCTTAAATCTTTTCCAGTTTTCAGACAAGTTACCAGACATCAGCATGCCGGTTGGAGGAGCTAGTTTATCCATGGTTACTCACTGTTTGAAGATAGGAGCACACGGCAGGTTTTGCAGACACAGAGTATCACAGCCACAGACTTCTGCAAGATTCTTTCACACTCTGAGAGCACTAGCAGTCCAAGTTAAACTTCCTCTGACACCATGTTTTGTTCATAAGTTTGTAAATCCAGTCATCAGGACACAGAGACATGTGAGTTCACTGCTGTGCTGCTTTATTCCCTCACCAACTCCAGGCACACTGCACACTGGACCACCCACTTTCCAGCATCCCCCTGGTCCCAGGGACCATCACTGAAGATTCAGGCTTACACAGATTAGAAAGAGAGTGTCTCCAAATATTAAGCATTCTAATACACTAACATCACAATATATTTTCAGGAACTTGAGATATCTGCAGTAAAGCAAGCTGCCCTCCCACCGGAAAATTATAAATATTAAGCCCACTCCACTATTAACCCCTCCCCTACGTATTAAAAAACCCCTACCACCCTGGGAGTCATGTACCAGGGCTTCCTCATTCAGCCCAATGCCCCCTTCTACAGTTTAGCCCCATCTGTGCAGTAAAGGAGTAATTAGCAGAAATTACTGTTCCAGGTCCTGCATGCTGAGCAGAAGATAGAACACCCCCTATGGCCCGTGGGACATCAAAGCTGCCGCTGATAGCACCCCCCACCCCTACTGCCGGAGGATGGGTAGGGGGCCCAGTGCATTGCTGTGCCCAGGGGCCTACACTGCTGTTAAGAAGGCCCTGCTAACTTTCCTTGCAATTTTTACTATATAGTCAAAATCACAAGGATTAATCTCACCATGTGTATGCACCTTTACTTATACTCCAATGGCATGCAAGGAGCTAATACTCTATGGGTTTTCATGCATCATCATTTGTATAGTAGCTATCATTCGTTCTTTATGAACATTTTTGCCTACTCTCCCGGAATTCCCCTTGAATTTGGGGGAGTTCTCCATGCTACTGGGAGAGTGGGTACACCATCTATAGATAGCATAAGTGGTACAGTCCAATGAGAACCCAGCAAAGCCTTTCCAGCTTCAGAAAAGCCTTCTAGATGTGGTCGGTGCCATGTGGGCATCTATACCCCTTACAGTATGAGCCCTAATGTCTCCTTATACTAAAAAGAATTGAAAGATTATCGTTTAATAGAGTGCACTATTGTCTTGCAAATTTATACCAATAAAACTGAACTTTTATTTCTTCATATAACCACATGGTATACAGTATTACGGGAAATGTATTAAAATACCGAAAAATAAAAACAAAAGTAATAAAGAAGGAAAAATTTGAAATAATGGCTGTGTGTAGTCGCAAAATCCTAAAGGGTTATAATGCTCCCTCCACAAACCTCCCTCTGTCCCCACCAGAGACTAAAAGTCTGCCCCCACAATACCCATGCTCCACCCCCTAAATGTAATGAAAAATTAAACTGACATCAATCATACACTTTAAAGGGCATCTGGAGATCAGAATCTGCTGCCTATCCAGCCTTAAGCCCCCCTATCTCTCTTCAGCCTCATGTCACCCTGCCTCTCCATCCTCATGCACCCTGTCTCGCTTCAGCCTCATGCACCAACCCCCTCCCCCAGCCTCATGATTACCCACCTATTTCATTCCAGTCTCATAACTCGGTCTCCAGCCCTAAGAGCCCCTGTGCCCTATGAGCCTCAGGTCTGACATTCCTCTGGCCGTCTGGCCTGCTGCACACTCCTTTTCATGCTTTTATTTCCTGGATTCAGACCTGGGGTAATGGGAGATTTTTAGAACTGGTGATGTTACTATGGCAACCAATCAGATTCTTCTTACCATTTTTCTAGCTGCTTCTAGCAGATAATAGATATAATCTGATTGGTTGCTATGGGCAACATCACCAGTTCTAAAAATCTCCCACCTTAGTAAATTTACCCCCTGGTGTGGATTGTGCTTGTTGATGTCAGTGCAGTAGACCACAATCGATGTCTCTGGTGTAGGTGGTACTTAAGCTCAAGTACCACATTGCCTTACAAACTATACCAGCGGTGATACACTGATGTAGACATCCTGTCTCACTGCAATCCCCAATCTTCATATATAAAAAGCATATTGTTGCACTATTTTTTGAGGTTGCTTTCACCAAATGAAAAGCACCCTGAAAAATGACTTGTGTATATGGATTCTAAATCTGACCACACCTGCTGTAATATTGCTTCTTCTATCAGCTAGCTGGGAGATTATTGGACATGGAGCAGAACATCTAAATAACATCTGGTTTGGCCACCCACATGGGCTGCCAACTGAACCCATATGGGGGGCCAGTTGAATTCATATAGGCAGCCAACTGAACCCATATGGGGGGCCAGTTGAATTCATATAGGCAGCTAACTGAACCCATATGGGCAGCCAACGGAACAATAATCCTCTAATTTATGAAGATTTCTTAACTGCCTTCAGGAATGTCCTCAGGTGCATACAGTGACTTGGACTTTATTAGTCTATGTTGGACAAGGTTTGTACTTATTTTTTCCCTCTCTTTGGAATATCTCTGACTTTGGCAACTTGTTGTTACTTCAGATTTCCCAGGTGGCTGTGAAGATATCTACTACTATGTTCTTCTTCAGACCGAATGCTTAGGGGCATTTCTTTCAGTATTACCAACTGGAAAAATTGAACAAGTAATGCTGCATACCTCCCTGATCTTCCCAAACTACACCCAACCGCCCCACACCACTCCCAATTCCAGTAAGGTCACACCAATTCCCCATTAACCCCTTTGACTGTCGGAAATCAGTAGGGCCTATTGGAAGGCCACCCGTATAGCTTACTTGTCAGGGTTTCACGAGTCCTACTTCCCAGAGATACAATCCAGACTGAACCAGAGCACAGCTACAGCTGGTTTTATAAAAACATCCAGCGAGACCTATCTCTCTCCTGGTACTAAAGCGCTATAAATCCCACAGCACAGCTTATGCAATCATGCTCAGCCTAGCATGCAGTCCAGCCTGTCAGTTTAAACCTCTTCCAATCCTCTGTGACAGCTTACCAATGATGATAACCATTTAGATACAGACTGAGGCTTATCTCTTAAGGAGACTCTGGTGTTACATTTAACCATTACTGGTCCACTAGCGTGTTACAGTATAACGCTATTAGTACCATAAACAAACGCAAAGTAATGACTGACTCTAATTTATTTATCAAGCATTATATTTTCCATATAAATTGTCCGTGCGGCTCAGTTTTCAATCCTAATAAAGCAGCAAATGTCAGATATATTTAGAGAGGACACAAATGCAATAGCACGGACTTGTATAGTTTATGTTGAGTGACTAATTACTTTGTATAGATCTGCCCCTCTCTAAATAGTACATAAACATGTCTTTCATGATTTACCTTCCAAGGCTTCAAAGTAGAAGGGCTTAATGAAGCAGGAAATAGACGACTTTATACAAATAAAATAAAGCACTTGACTGGCTGTTTTACTGTACTTGCAGCGCAATGTTTCATGATGGCTTTATAGTCTATAAACTTTTTACTATTCATTTCTGCCTAATGACTGGCAGTGGATGGGGGAACAAGTCGCTGCATCCAGAAACATCTCAGATTTTGTCAAACTCCTACAACAGGAATTTGGGACCACTGAAGTCTTTGGCGGATGCCTTTTGCTCAAAGTGCACCTGTCATGCAGTTTGGAAAATTCTAACACTGAGCCAGAGTAAAAGGCTAATTATAATGTAGAGTTCTTATCTCGCGCACTGCTTTCTGTGCATTTCTATGCCTTAGGCAACATTTAAATTAGCTGTTGGTGTAGGCAGAAGTTCCTGTGACACGGATCTCATGTGATTATTCAGAGCCAGAACCGGCTTCTGGTGGTAACACAGAATGCTCTTACAGCAGGAAGCACAGTGTGTCTGCCGTTAACACTACATAGGTTATTCATGCTCTCAGGTGCTGCTCTGGTCAGACTGGTGTCAAAGGTGACTGCTCCACCACTGTTTCTAGAGAGAGGGGATGCCAGCCGCCCCAACTAAGGGGGGTCATTCCGAGTTGATCGCACGTAGCAACTTTTTGCTGCCCGTGCGATCAACTAGACGCCGTCTATGGATGAGTGTATTTCTGTATAGCAGGGCTGTGAACGCTTGTGCAGCCCTGCTATACAAAAAAAGTTTTGTGCAAAAGAAGACCAGGGTAAGAGTTACTTATCCTGTGCGATCGATCCAGCGTTGCAGGTCCCGGAATTGACGTCAGACATCCGCCCTCCAAACGCCTGGACACGCCTGCGTTGGACTTACCACTCCCAGGAAACGGTGAGTTGCTGCCCGGATCCGCCCTCCTCCTGTCAATCTTCTTGCGGTCGCCACTGCCACCACTTTCTTCATTTGCGGCGTTGCTGCCCGGCGACAGACGGCTCCGGGCACCGACACACCTGTGAAATGCGCAGTTCCGACCCGATCACGCAGCGTGCGATCGGATCAGAATGACCCCATAGACACAGGCGAGACTACAAACTAGGCTGAGACAAGAATGAGGAAACTCACTTAAGAATAATCTTTATTAGGTGGACCAAGGGAAAGGAGCTAAGAAGGGTAAATGCTAGAGAGGTTCATACAGATCTAATTAAAATACTAATTAAACATTCGATTACTACATCCAACTAGCCAGTTCATGCAAGCGCAGATCTACAAAGGATTGGGCAGATAAAATTAACTCTTCCTGCTCTGAGCCAGTATAGCTCGACAGTCGTAGAACGTTTTATTTGCTACAGATTACATCTATAAAAGGTTTTTCTTCTCAATGCGATAGCAAATCATCCGTTAAAAGGGGGCTTATTGTGTCCTGGTGCTTTTCCTCACTAGGTAAAGCCCCAAACACACTAAACGAGCCCCCACCGACGCCGATATTGGCAGTCGTTAACGAGGACCTCCCTCATCTGTATATGTTCAGACAAGGAGGGGGTCGTTAACGATGCGCTGGAGTGCGCATCGTTAACTATATTGAGTGTGCACACTAGGCGATATTGTGAACGATATCGCTCATAAAGACCAAGAAGAGTGATATGGGGGTCATTCAGACCTGATCGCTCGCTAGCTGGTTTTTGCAATACTGCGTTCGCATATTCGCCGCACACCGGGGAGTGTATTTTAGCTGTGCAAGTGAGCGTTCGTATGTGCAGCCGAGCGGTGCAAAAAAACTTTGTGCAGTTTCTGAGTTGCACAGAACTTACTCAGACGCTGCGATCACTTCAGCCTGTCTGAGGCCGGAATTGACGTCAGACACCCGCCCTGCAAACGCCTGGACATGCTTGTGTTTTTCCAACCACTCCCTGAAAATGGTCAGTTGACACCCACAAACGCCCTCCTCCTGTCAATCTCCTTGCGATCGGCTGTGCAAATGGTTTCTTCGTAAAACCCATCGCACAGCGACGATCTACTTTGTACATGTGCGACGCACCTGCGCATTGTGGTGCATGAGTAGTTCTGACCTCGTCGCAGCGCTGCAAAAAATGCTAGTGAGCAATCAGGTCTGAATGACCCCAATAGTTCACAATATCTTCTAGTGCAGAGGTTCTCAAACTCGGTCCTCGAGGGCCCACACGGTGCATGTTTTACAGGTCTCACAGAATCACAAGTGAAATAATTAGCTCCACCTGTGGACCTTTTAAAATGTGTCAGTGAGTAATTAATACACCTGTGCACCTGCTGGGTTACCTGCAAAACATGCACTGTGTGTGCCCCCGAGGACCGAGTTTGAGAACCTCTGTTCTAGTGTATATGGGCCTTAACTCTGCATGTCATTTTGCTTTCCCTCAGTTCCTCCATTTTCCCTGACTAAAAACTGTTCTTGCCCACACACTGCATGATGGGGGTCATTCCGAGTTGATTGCACGCTGCCGATTTTCGCAGCGCAGCGATCAGGTTACTGCTGCGCATGCACCACAATGCGCACGTGCGTTGTACGGGTACAAACAACATCGTTGCTAGGCAATGCTTCTAGCGACGAATCCATTCGCACGGGTCATCGCAAGGAGATTGACAGAAAGAGGGCGTTTATGGCTGTCAACTGACCCTTTTCTGGGAGTGGTAGGGAAAACACAGGCGTGTCCAGGCGTTTGCAGGGAGGGTGTCTGACGTCAATTCCCGGGACCAGACAGGATGAAGTGATCGCAAGGGGCTGAGTAAGTTCAGACCTACTCTGAAATTGCAAAATACTTTTTCGTCCCGCTCGGCTGCACATGCAATCGCCCACTTGCAAAACGAAAATATACTCCCCCGTGGGCGCGACTATGCGTTTGCACAGCTGCAAAAAGTAGCTAGCGAGCGTTCAACTCGGAATGAGGGCCGATATCGGGACCTTCTGGGTGAGATCTTCTAGCAAGTCACACTGATTTGATAATCAATGCCAAGAGTTTCTGGTCGTTTTGGGCAATTTTATCTTTGGCCCAAATTCTCATTCCTACACACACCACATCTATGCACAGGCCCATCATCCATTTATTGACAAATTGCAAGCTGCAAGAAGAAGGATCCACCTCCCTCTTGTTCTCACATTCTGCATTGTAGCTAAGCTCTACACCTAGTCCCTGGGCTCTCTGCCCCCTACTCCACTCAGTCATCCAGTCAGCAACTCTTCCTGTGGCTGTAACTATAGGCGTATCTATAGTGTGTGCAGGGAGTGTGGGACTGCCATTGCTACAGGGCCCAGAGGCTTTGATCTTGGTGCAGTGGAGTCCGCCAGAGGTGGACCCACCCAGATCTACTAGATTTGCTAGCTAAGCACTATGTGTAATAATAGGATTTTAATTACCTACCGGTAAATCCTTTTCTCGTAGTCCGTAAAGGATGCTGGAGTTCATTTTAGTACCATGGGGTATATACGGTTCCGCAGGAGCCTCTGACACTTTAAGACTTTTCAACAGTGTGAAATGGCTCCTCCCTCTATATGCCCCTCCTCCAGACCTCAGTATAGGAACTGTGTCCGAGGAGACGGACAACTTCGAGAGAAGAATTTACATTAAACTAGTGGCGAGATTCACACCAGCTCACACCATACCAAAAACATGTCGCCTAACATGGCCTTTAACATAACCCATGCTAACATGCATGCATAACGTAACAGCAACTGCTATAAAACATCTTAACACATGAGAACCTGTGTAAAAAGACAAACGTAATTTGCAGGAAAAATGAGCACTGAGCAGGCGCCCAGCATCCTCTACGGACTACGAGAAAAGGATTTACCAGTAGGTAATTAAAATCCTATTTTCTCTTACCTCCTAGAGGATGCTGGGGTCCATTTTAGTACCATGAGGATGTACCAAAGCTCCCAGTATGGGCGGGAAAGTGCTAACGTTCCTGCAGAATTGACTGACCAAACTGAAGATCGTCAGCGGCCAAGGTGTTAAACATGTAAAACTTAGCAAACGTGTTTGCCCCTGACCAAGTAGCTGCTCGGCAAATTTGCAATGCAGAGACACCCCGGGCAGCCGCCCAGGAAGAACCCACTTTCCTTGTAGTGTGGGCCTTTACCGAACTCGGTAACGGCAATCCTGCCGTGGAATAAGCGTGCTGAATGGTACCTCTGATCCAGCGCGCAATAGTCTGCTTAGAAGCAGGAGCCCCAATCTTGTTGGGGTCATAGAGGACAAACAAAGATTCTGTTTTCCTTATCCGAGCCTCTCTTGCAACAAGTCCTCAACGCTCTGACAACATCCAAGGACTTTGAAACGGCTGAGGTGTCAGAAGCCACTGGCACCACCACAGGTTGGGTGATATGGAAATAAGGCACAACCTTTGGAAGAAAATGCTGACGCGTCTGCAGTTCAGCTCTATCTTCATGAAAAATCAAATAAGGACTCTTGTGTGACAGAGCCCCTAATTCAGACACTCGTCTGCCTGAGGCCAAGGCCAACAGCATGACCACTTTCCAAGTGAGAAACTTCCACTCTACCTCTTGTAGAGGCTCAAACCAGTCCGATTTAAGGAACTGCAACGCCACATTAAGATCCCATGGCACCGCAGGAGGCACAAAGGGAGGTTGGATGCACAGAACCCCCTTCACGAACGTCTGGACCTCAGGAAGGGAAGCCAACTGTTTCTGGGGAAAAAAAGGAAAAGGCCGAAATTTGGACCTTGATAGACCGTAATCTCAAGCCAGCATCCACACCCACCTGTAGAAATAGGAGAAGACGTCCTAATTTAAACTTCACTGCAGGAGACTTCTTGGATTCACACCAAGATACATATTTTCTCTAAATACGATGGTAATGTTTAGATGTTACCCCTTTCCTGGCCAGAATAAGTGTGGGAATAACTTAATTGGGCATACCCTTATGGGCTAGGATCTGGCTCTCAACAGCCATGCCATAAAACGCAGCTTCAGTAAGTCTTGATAAACAAACGGCCCCTGCTGAAGCAGGTCCTCGCAAAGAGGAAGAGGCTGAGGATTTTCCAGCAATAACTCCTGAAAATCTGGATACCAAGCCCTCCTTGGCCAGTCTGGAGCAATGAGAATTGCTCCAACCCTTGTTCTTCTGATGATCTTGAGAACTTATTAGTCGAAGTGGAGGGAACAGATACACCGACTAAAACACCCACTGGGTCACCAGTGCATCCATTGCTATTGCTTGTGGGTCTCTCGACCTGGAACAATATTTCTGAAGCTTCTTGTTGAGACGTGATGCCATCATATCTACTTGAGGAACGCCCCAACAATCTGCTACCTCTGCAAAGACTTCTGGGTGGAGGCCCCATTCTCCTGAATGGAGATCGTGTTTGCTGAGGAAGTCTGCTTCCCAGTTGTCCACTCCAGGAAATAAAAATTGCCGACAGAGCTTTTGCATGTCTTTCTGCCCAGAGGAGTATCTTTGTCACCTCTGCCATTGCCGCTCTGCGTTTGTTCCGACCTTTATGTAAGCTACTGCTGTTACATTGTCTGACTGGATCTGTATGGGACGACCTTGAAGAACGTGTGCCGCTTGATGAAGGCTGTTGTACACGGCTCTCAATTCCAGAATGTTTATGTGAAGGAGTACTTCTTGACTTGACCATCTTCCTTGGAAGCTTTCCTCTTGTGTGACTGCTCCCCAACCTCGGAGGCTTGCATCTGTGGTCAAGAGGATCCAGGCATGAATCCCAAACCTGCGTCCCTCCAGGAGGTGAGAACTTTGAAGCCACCTAAGAGTGAAATACTGGCTTTTGTTGACAGGATTATCCTCTGGTGCATGTGTAGGTGCGATCCGGACCACTTGTCCAGTAGGTCGCATTGGAACACCCTGGCATGGAATCGGCCAAATTGTAGAGCCTGTAGGCCACTACCATCTTCCCCAGCAGGTGGATGCACTGATGAATCGATACGCGTGCTGGTTTTAAAACTTGTTTGACTATCCTCTGAATCTCCAGAGCCTTTTCCACCGGTAGGAATACTTTCTGTGCTTCCGTGTCCAATATCATTCCCAGAAATGATAACCTCATTGTGGGTTCCAATTGTGATTTTGGAAGGTTTATGATCCAACCGTGCTGTTGAAGCACTGTCAGGGAAAGTGCAATGTTCTGCACTAGTTTCTTCCTGGATCTCGCTTTTATGAGGAGATCGTCCAGGTATGGCCGCCATCACCTTGGTGAATATTCTCGGAGCCGTGGAGAGCCCGAAAGGCAATGTTTGGAACTGGTAGTGGCAGTCCTGCACCGCAAACCTCAGGTATGCCTGATGCGGCGGGTAGATGGGAACATGTAAATAAGCATCTTTGATGTCCATCGATACCAGAAAAATCCTTTTCCTCCAAGCTGGAGATCACCGCTCTTAGGGATTCCATCTAGAATTTGAACCTTTTCAAATAAAGGTTCAGAGTCTTTAGGTTTAAAATCGGTCTGACCGAGCCATCCGGTTTTGGCACTACAAACAGGCTTGAATAAAACCCTTTTTCCTGTTGTGACACAGGAACTAAGGAAATTACGTTGTTTTGACATAATTTCTGTATTGCACTCAGCACTTTTGCTCTGTCCTGAACAGAAGCTGGTATGGCTGATTTGAAAAATCGGCATAGGGGAAGGTCCTCAAATTCCCATTTGTACCCTTGGGATACTATCTGCAATACCCAAGGATCCAGATCTGAGTGAACCCAGACCTGGCTGAAAGACAGTAGACGTGCCTCCACCCGATCGTACTCCCGCAGGGGAGCCCCAGCATCATGCTGAGGTTTTAGCAGAAGTAGCTGTTGACTTCTGCTCCTGCGAGCCTGATGGTGTTGTAGATTTATTTATTTTTTAACCTCTTCCTCTGCCTTTTCCTGCAAAGAAGGGGGTACCCTTTGCCTTTTTGGACTTGTTGGGCCGAAAGGATTGCATCATATGAGAATGAAATCCTTTCCTAGTTGGAGCAGCTGCGGAAAGCAGAAATGCTGACATGCCTGATGTAGTTGTTGAAATCATGGCATCCAGCTTGTCTCCAAAGAGGGCTTCTCCATTGTAAGGAAGTGCCTCAATATTCTTTTTTTTTAATTCCGCATCAGCATTCCATTGGCGGATCCACAGCGCCCTGCGGGCTGAAATCGCCATAGTGGAGGATCTTTAACTCAGCAACCCAATATCCTTCATAGCTTCAACTAAGTAACCTGCAGCATCTTTGATATGGCCGAAAGTTAGGACTATTTCATCCCTGTCAACTGTGTCTGTGTTAACAAGCAAGTTGTCAGACCATTTTTTCACAGCGTTACCTACCCATGCACAAGCAATGGTGGGCCTGAGCACCATTCCATTAGCCGTATACAGGTTGAGTATCCCTTATCCTAAATGCTTGGGACCAGAGGTATTTTGGATATCGGATTTTTCCGTACTTTGGAATAATTGCATACCATAATGAGATATCATGGTGATGGGACCTAAATCTAAGCACGGAATGCATTTATGTTTCAGATACACCTTATACACACAGCCTGAAGGTCATTTTAGACAATATTTTTTTATAACTCTGTGCATTAAACAAAGTGTGTCTACAGTCACACAATTCATTTATGTTTCATATACACCTTATACACACAGCCTGAAGGTCATTTAATACAATATGTTTAATAACTTTGTGTATTAAACAAAGTTTGTGTACATTGAGCCATCAAAAAACAAAGGTTTCACTATCTCACTCTCACTCAAAAAAGTCCGTATTTCGGAATATTCCGTATTTCGGAATATTTGGATATGGGATACTCAACCTGTATATGGATTTTAGGGTTGTTTCTAGTTTATGGTCAGCTGGATCTTTTCTAGAGGCTGAACCAGGGGCAGGCAAAACTATTTTCTTAGACAGCCGAGAAACTAAGGTGTCTATCATTTGGGGTGTCTCCCATTTGTGCCTGTATTCCTCAGGGAAAGGGTACGCTACACATATCCTTCTGGGAAGGGTACATTTTTTCTCAGGGTTAGCCCAGGATTCTTCAAAGAACGCATTCAAATCCTTTGAAGGAGGAAAAGTCACAACCTTTTATTTAATTTAAAATAATCCTTTTCCTCAGGGATCAGTGTTGTTTCAGGAAACTCCAACATTTCCTTGATAGCAACTATCATACATTGTATGCTTTTGGCTAATTTGGGGTCTAGCCCTCACAAATCCCCAGGGTCGACATTAGAGTCGGAATCTGTGTCTGTGTCCCCTTGCATTATCTTGGCCAGAGACCTTTTCTGGGAACTGGATGGGACCCGAGTGGATGATATGGAGGGGTCAGTAAACAGTGCATCCTCCACAGACTGCCTCTAATATTTAGTCAGAGATTTTCTTTGCAAGCATTGACATATTCTTCTGCAACATTCTCACCCACTCCGGCTCCATCTGAGAGGGAAGGGCCACCACATTACCCTCTTGTGCATCTAAAATGGGTTCTTCCTGGGAAGAACCCTCCCCAATGTCTGACATGTTACACACTTGTACACACACACACACACACACACACACACACACACACACACACACACACACCCTTATCACACACGGGAGCTATTGGGGACAGACCCACACTAAAGTCTGTCAGAGAGACACAGAGGGATCTGCCAGTCCACACACTGCACCTTATTGTGAATTGTGGAAATATTACCCACTTACAGTGCATATACCAATAATAGACACACAGACCTAATTATAATGAACACTCTCTGCCCCTTCTATAACACCCTGTACTTGTATCAGCGTTGTCATGAGGAGAAACAGCATTCAGGAGCTTCACACTGGAGTTTCTGTCAGGAGAAAATGGCACCCAGTGAGTGTTCTGGCAAGTCTGAGGAGAAGCCTCGCCCTTCAGCCTCAGCAATGTAATATTTATACTGGCTGGGGATGGCACATCAGCGGCTGTACATGTATGTGCCCTTTTTGCCAGTGACAGTAAGGTATTAAAACATGCCCTCAGAGTGCGCCCCCCCCCCCCCCGCGCTCTGCACCCTTGTGCTGAGAGACATGGCGTGCGCTACGCATGTACCTGTATGCCGCCAATGATAACCGGAGGATCCCCTCTCTGCAGGACTCTGGTAATATACTCACCGGCCTTCTGACTTCTGGCTCTGTTAGGGGGTGGTGGCAGTGCTGTGGGAGTGAACGCTGGCCAAGCTCGGGCTGTGTTCAGTACCCCTCAGGAGCTAATGGTGTCCTGTCAGCGGAAGCAGAACCATTAACTAATTGAGAAGTTGGTTCCTACTTCCCTCCCTGAGTCCCACGAAGCAGGGAAGCTGTTGCCAGCAGCTTCCCTGTAAAATAAAAAACCTAAGAAAGTCTTTTTCCAGCAAAGCTCTGTAGAGCTCCACTAGTGTGCATCCAGTCTCCTGGGCACATTTTCTAAACTGAGGTCTGGAGGAGGGGCATAGAGGGAGGAGCCAGTTCACACTGTTGAAAAGTCTTAAAGTGCCATAGGCTCCTGCGGAACCGTCTATACCCCATGGTACTAAAATGGACCCCAGCATCCTCTAGGACGTAAGAGAAAATGTAAATGGGGGGCACTGTGTGGCATGTGTACTGGTGGACGCGGCAGTACAACGTAAAAAATTGTTAATTAGGGTGACCGTAATGTGGCATAATTAGAACTGGGGTGGCATAATAAGAACTGGGTGCACCGTATGACCTAGGGGAACCACTATCACTCATAAAATGAATTAGGGCACTACTATGGGGCATAAAATGCAAAACTGTAGTGGACAGCGGTGCCCCTTTCTATGTTGCTATGGGGCACACAGTTCTGGCTATGCCCCTGGCTATAACCTATAAGTTGCACCCTCGCTAGTGGGTACAGGTTTCTGCCATTGCTGAATGCAGTTACGTAACTAGACATTTTAGCGCTACGTGCAAGAAACAGCATCGGCATGTGAAATTCCATTATTTTAAATAAACATTTACATACTAGTGTTATATACTGCAGACACAAGTTGCATCTTATTACCATATATGATAATAGTGCGCAAGTAGTCGCACACAGCACACATGGTATACTAAGGTCCAACGCTCAGATAGATAGATATATATATATATATATATATATATATTTGATATTAAATGGTATGCATACAAAATAACATATGTACAGTATATCATACAGTGTAACATACAATATATAGGCCTAAGTAAGTGGTACAGAGTTACAGTTACATAAGAAATATTTACAGCTACATAAGAAATAGTTACCTAAGAAACAGTTACAGCCAGCATACATCACCCTTAGCTCAGTGGACAGTCATCTCCATTTAGAATCAGCAACAACTGAGCTTCCTGGGTAAGGGAAATTACCTATATACTGCGTATTGTCTGGGGCTGGGTCTTCTGCTATTGGTCCAGGGGTGGGACATATCCAGTACACTGGGCATCATTGGTCAGCTCAAACAGTGGGCGATGACTAAGTCCTGCGATGTGATTACCATTGTTTACATCTGAGTTCCCATCCCAAGACCAGTCAAACCCACCACATTATCATACAGTAATATACATGAATCCGGTATTGCTAATATCTTGTTGCAGCAGTATGCAACAAAATCCTCACAACCACCGTATTACTGCTTATATGACCCTGAACAATTTGATCCCACAGACGATGTCCTTACACGGTGTCCTTGAAAGTTAATGGAACAATACCTTTTTTTTTTATATATATATATATATATATATATATATATATATATATAAATATCCCAAATGGGACTGGCACTCTCCTGGCTGGCGTGAGGGTACCCCGGTGCCTTCTGAAGTGAAGATGTAGCAATCCAGAAGAAAACAGCGGCACTCGAGGATTTAATGAAACAAGTAAACTGTATTCAAAAAAAGGGTTACAAGAGGCCGACGTTTCGGGGCTTACATGCCCCTTTGTCAAGGTGTATATATATACACACACACAGTTAACCAGTTGTGTAAAGGCTATGTATAACTCATTGTGTAGGGGACAGGTCAGTGCTGTGTAAATCATAAGGCCAGAATACATAATACATATGACATATAATTCAAGTATCAATATCTGGTCTGTATTTTATTGAATATAAATACACAGGATTCTGAAGTGCATGAATGTGTGTTAAGCACACAATCAAGAATCTGCATGTCCTTGCTATTGTATCGTATCTGGATTCTTGTTTGTTAGAGACAATGATAACACTTGAGGCAAACAATGGTATTTAAACATTCAATCAGTCAAAGGTCCATCTTCCATGGACACAATGCCTGCTTAAACAAGACAATCTGATACTGTATGTTTTAGGACACTATTTGATTTGTATTCCCGGAGATACCACAACTGAGTGTGTGTAAGAATTATAGAATTATTTGCTATTTTTGTCACAGTATGATATTTATTAACAAATGCATCTTATACCGTAATGCGCACAGTAACTTGCCGTTATGGTCATTCGCGCCCTACCGTATCGACGCATGCATCGTAGATGCATCCATTAATAAATATCATAGCTTATTCTAAATATTGAAATATGCAATTTGAATTTGACAGATCACCCTTTGATAGTAACCAAAAACTATCACATAACTGTCACACTAAACATAATAAAAATATTTCAAACAATAATTGGTGACCTAGACACACGTATGTATTAATTTCACAAATCAGACATTGACCATAGTTGGGGAAGACAGGGAAGAGGACGAGACATCCTCCATATGTGCTCGGCGGTCGTGAGAGCACTGGTTGGATGTGGGATGACATTCAACCTATAGAGTATGCTGGGACAGTGCTACAGCCTATGATGTCTGATCTGAACGATCGTTGCATACATACATGTACCTACATCTTTGTACACTGATGTTCGGATTCGATAGAGGTTTAGCTGGGTAGAGGGAGAAAACACAAACAAGTCATGAAAGAGACATATAAAATTTTCATGGTATATATTCCTATCACTCCCTGAACATTGTTTCAATTTCTAGATCGTATACCAAATCTGTTTCATCATTGAACAAGGGTTATTATTTCAGGTAGTATCCTTCCTAGATAACATAAAACTTCGGAGTTCGGGGAGAGCCACTCATACACTTTTCTTCCACATATAACAATCTTTTGTACAGTCATGGTATTAATTCGCTCTTTATCTGCTCTGTGTGAATAGGCCATTGTTTGATTGTTCCAGATTACCTCCCAATTTCCTGGTTTCCTGAAATTGGTGAGATTTAAACATACCAGGAATTTATCTATATGGTACTGGTGGGTCTTAAGACTACTAGGGGGTCTAGTTATATTATATTCTTTGTCCACCGGTCCCCCCCTCCGTGTCATTCAAGTACCTCAGCTAATTTTAATGGATATGGCACTAATCCCGCATCATTTTGTCTTTGAGGTACCTGTGAGCACATCCAACATTCCGTTTAATTTAAAACCTTACTAACTAATGAATGTTAATCACTCAAAGGATGTCTGTCAAATTCAACCTTACCACTTCACTGACATCTCTGGTTGCACTCATCTGCAGTAACTACAACATACAGTATTCCTCAGACAATAGCCTATCACATTGCCTCCGAACTACGTAACTACTAGACCTTTGATTTTACTCTGGCTTTAAACAAAGTGATAGGCTGATCCTGGGATCCTATAAAGACATCACTCCTTTCTCCAGAACCAGTTCCAGTCCCACGCTCAACTCCTCAGGAACCCTCATAAAAATAGAATGTCCTGGAAAAAAAATGTTTATCAAAAGAAAAAGAAAGATAGAACAAAACAAATCTTGCTTATAACAAATTCATTACAACGACCGGTCTTTTTGTAATCCTTTAGTACTCTCAGGTAGTGTTCAACAGTGCCGCCTCTCAGTCTTCACGGAACAGATTCTCGAGTGATATTTCTGCGATTTCACTCCCTTTACAAGTTCCTTCCAGACTAACGACTTTCTTGCAATGGGATTCGAGGACCCAAGTCTCTCTCTCGGCTACTTTCACTGAAATCGTGCTGTCAACAAAACTTGATACGGTCCTTTCCACCTGTCTATTAGGCAACCTGAGCGTAACAATAATCACACAGTCTCTTGGTTCACAATCAAGACAGTTAGTAGTTGGCATACCAGGAATCAACAGTTTCAAGTTCTTTTGCTAAGTTCTCAAATGCTGGCTCATCTTGATAAGGTACTTCTAAAAAAAAAAAAAAAAAAAGAGGGTGATTAGTTAAGTGGGGATCTGGGAGTGGTTCCGATGCTACATAACACTAGTGGCAGTGTCTATGACCACAATAGTCCAGTTTCAGCTATCACTTTGCTCCTAATCCTATATCTACACACAAATTTCTGCACAATGGGGGTAATTCCAAGTTGATCGCAGCAGGATTGTTGTTAGCAGTTGGGCAAAACCATGTGCACTGCAGGGGAGGCAGATTTAACATGTGCAGAGAGAGTTAGATTTGGGTGTGGTGTGTTCAATCTGCAATCTAATTTGCAGTGTAAAAATAAAGCAGCCAGTATTTACCCTGCACAGAAACAAAATAACCTTCCCAAATCTAACTCTTTCTGCACATGTTATATCTGCCTCCCCTGCAGTGCACATGTTTTTGCCCAACTGCAAAAAAATTTCCTGCTGCGATCAACTTGTAATTACCCCCAATGTTCTTTGCAGTAAACACAGGAGTATTTGTAGCAGCAGCGAATGCCTCTACCCAGTTTGAGAATACATCAGTGCACACCAATACATATTTCAAATTCCTACAGTGTGGTAACTGTATAAAGTCAATTTGTATTACATGAAAAGGTCCGTCTGCAGGAGGAATATGGGATGGCTCTGTTGGTACTACCTTACCAAATGTTCTTCCTCATGCAAGTAAGACAGGACATTGCTTTCCTGCTCGCCTGAGAAGAGAACCCTGACGCACGCCAGTAAGCTCTTACCAGTTTGCACATACCTTCCTTACCCTAAGTGAGTCAGACCATGTGCAGCCTCAGCTAAGCTTAGGAGGTATGCTCTGTGAGCTACTAGTTTACCTTGTCCATCTCTCCAGAGTCCGCAGGACTCTTGGACACATCCCTTCGCCTTCCAGACCTCCTTTTCCTGTAGTTAACACAAATTTTGCATCTCAATTTAATTGGTGTATGTTTGCAATTTAGAGTACCATGAGCATTAGTCCAAAAACATCTCTAGAGTCGGTATGTATATTGGCTGACGTATCTTCTGCCAACTCGCATGCCCTGGTCAGCGACCAGTGCTGCATGCGGTCTGCACAAGGGTTTCAGCTTCTATAATACCTCGGTCACCTACAACAGCATATCCTGTGCATGAGTCTGTCTGTCTGTGGTAACTACCGTCAGTCTAGAAAAAAATTATATAAAAGATCAGGTCTGCGTTCACTAACGGGCTGTCACTTATGTCTGATCTCATAGTAAAAGTCTGATTCAGATATTCCATACCATCATGCATATCAGTGTCCATACAAAATTTTCCTTCACCAGTATTCTCATCCTCCACCCTTTGTGCATTACAAGGCACATGCAGTAATATAACTCATGCTGATTAGACAAACCGGGTTCGGGCAGAATTTTGAAGGACCGATACGGCATGTGGTGTATGAACTGTCAAAGCAAAGATGATGAGGAAACAGTGAAGAAAACAGAATATAGGTTGGTGACAGTAAAGTTAGTAGAGGTGGAGAGGATTTTATTTAAAATGACAGCTGGATTGGGCACTACGGGGAATTTATTCTTAACTACTTGTGTCACTACTGGGACTACCTCAGCCATTTAATCCAGTGTCCTGTCCATCCTAAGTTCATAGGGAACCCGGTATCTGCGAGATAATTTCCTCTACCTGTTATGGACATGAATCTAGAACAGTGTACTGCAACATTAGTCTTTGAGGAGTATCTAACATACCTTGTACTTCCTGAGTGGGAGTACAATATATGTATTACACATTTCAATTTACACAACAAAATCTCTGTCAAGTAAGTTAGTCAGGGGCCACTGCTGCCAGGAGAAAAAGAAAAGAGTTTAGCATCATAGAGACCCAATCGTAACTTCAGCAGGTTTTGTCAAAGGGAAATGTTGCACTTGTCTCGTTACTCCCATTTGCCGAATTAATTTTTTTTACCAGTGATCTTCAAGCCTAACAGAGAATTTTCTAGTTCTACAAAAAAAAAAAAAAAAGCTTCTAGGTCATGCGAAGTATTCATTTAATCCTTCTCATCCCATATTAAGGGTTCTGTAAAAGGTACAACAAATATTACCGAGCTCATCTAGACTAGGGCATTCCTAGCTGCACTCATCTTGTTGACCTATTTCCTAAAAATGAATACTTCTTAAGTGATAGTTACAAAGAAGCACCCTGGGGGTTACCCCTTCTCTGTCCGCTTTCCTACTGGGAACTACTAATCTGCGGACAGGATAGTCTCCATTTATGTCATTTCTTTCCTGATTTTTTGTGTCTTACTATATATGTACTTGAATGGCACCATACTTACCAGTTCCACTGGTCTCAGCCACTTCCCCTGCAGGCTATAGCTCCTCTTTTACCTGTTAGATATTACTCCTCTGAGTGCATGAGAAATGGCCGAAATCAGAGTCGGGTCACCATCTCCTCCTGAATAAAACTTTTGAGATGCGTTAGCACATAGTAGAGGTTACATTTCTTTTTCATATTTTTTTTTTCATTTTCTATAGTTTCTATACTGTAACTGTTTCCACATACACATATGGCGGTGGTGGTGTACTTGCTTTCCTTTTTTTACTTACTTCTCCCTATTGTTGCTACGAGTTCAAACAGCTATTATGTTTTCGTTTTCAACTTACATGATTTTATCAGACATTTTATTTGTCTTCGTACTACCTGCAATACCTCAGGATTAAAACCACCAATCATTGGAAATTATATTTTACCATTCTTATTCATACGTACTCAATCATTACCATAAGCCAATGTGTAATTACCCTTCCGCATTACCTTCACAGAGACGATTTCACAAGGCTACGTCCCTACCACCTTGAACCTGACAGACCCTTTGGGTCTGTCTTGCTCCTGATCCCTACATAGCACGGTCTCCCTGCGTGAACCTCTATTTCCCATTGTGATGACATAAGAAGTTCACTGTCAGCAGAGCCGGTGGCCGATTTTCCGAGGACCCCCAAAGACTCCTTCCTCAATAGGCACAACTAGTCCGACAACTAAGTGAGCAGCGTACGCTACGAGGGAAATGTAATCTCAATCACGTCCGTATCTCACCTACTGCCATGCAGACCAATCGTACAGCACAAGTACACTTGTTCTCCTTGTACCCTGCGATTGGTGAAACTGTATGAACTTGGCAGAACTTGGCAGTCTCTTAATCAACACTATCGCCTCTTAACCAACGAATTTTTTTTTCCTTTATTTGGGAGGCAATTTAACTAGGCTACTCGGTTTCAAATGGGCTACAAATCCAACACCCTCATATCCTAAACCTCACTATCGCTTCTTAACTAGTGTCACTTCACTACCGCTTCTTAACTACCATCATTTCACTACCGCTTCTTAACTAGTGTCGCCTCTTAACCAGCTTTTAATGAAGAGTGAATGTGAATGTGGGTCCCAAACAATACCTTCTATCATTATCTTTCAATCTTCACACACACAATATTTTTCTGTACAGAAAAGGAATCATTTAACAGTGATCGGTAGCATCCCCCTAAAGGTATTACAATTCAATTCATATTTGTTATTGACTATAATTTAAATGCTATGATTCAGATTGGATAGCCATCTTGAAAAACATACAATGATATAAATATACATACATTTGTATAATAATAATATATATATATATATATATATATATAAACATACAGATCTGAGGACGCTAATCTCTAATCCTTTTCGTCACATTAATTCATAAGTATCATTAAAACAACTTTATTAAAAATCAATTTGTATTTTTTATTATTGTGTACATATATTATGCAAATGGCATCTGTACAATCTCACACAGAAGAAATTCAAAGTTTTATCTGGTTTGTATTCAACTTCCGAAGTATATCTTTTTCAGCATTAAGCATAAGTGGAAATACATTGCCTAGATGAAACCGAACGCGTTTCATCCCTTTTGGGACTTCTTCAGGGGTACACAGTCAGATGCCCAGTATATTAAGGGATCTTGAAGGAACAAATACTTCGCTGATTAGAATAGGTATAAAACCAGCTATATTGTGGCAGGTAAACAACTGACTTAATTCTATGTTAAAACAAGGGGGGAATCCAATAAATATATATCTCAGATTATGGTCTGGTCGGTGACCGATCTTGGATATAAAAAATATTTGACCCTGATACCATAGGTGGATCAAAACACCCGCTTTGTATATTAGCAGCAACACAGGTAATTAACAATGGGGCCAATGTAATCCTCTCAGAGTTCAGGGTAATGAAGAACTCTAATGAAGAACCGCTGCGTGCGAACGGGCCGGAATGACCCCTATAGACCAATAGAGGTGGCACTTTGAAGGACTAGAAATCACAACTAAAGAGACAGCAGACACAGCAGTCAGAGTGCCCCCCTCCCCCCCTCCATACCCCAGCCCAGCTGGGTGGCTGAAGAAAACAGTGACCTGGCTCAGGGTTGTCAGGGACATCACAGCTCACTCCCCGCCGGGGATCGCACGCCTCGATCTCTCGTCCCCGGCAGCTGCTGCAGGTCTTAAACAGGATGAGCCAGGGGTGGGGATAAGCAGAAGCTGTCAGCGGCTGCTATGCCTTGCATCAGCAGCAGCCCGGAGGGAGTGAATGTCAGTGTACCATAGTGCCGTGTGGGTTTGCTGCCAGATTGTGCACTCTCAGTGCATTTGCGCTGTGGGCAAGGCACCATTGGCACACACCTAGTTACGGCCCTGGCTGAATGGTACCCTTGCCTCCACAGTTGTATTATGTTTTGAGAACTGTAATGTTTTCTGTTATCTGTTTGTACCATTTATTGTACTGTACTGTTTTACACTTGTGGCGCCCCATAACGAAAGTGTAATATCATTATTATTATTATTAATAATAATAATAATAGTTTCTCTTACTCTAACCACTTTCCTGATACCTAAATATTAGTTTATGCTTCAATTTCCCCATGTTTATCATATTTCTCAAGCAATTCTGTCTATAAAGCATGTGAGGCCGGCGGCTGAACTACTGTAGGAACTAGGAAGTAAAGTGATCACATAAGCAATCACTTTACTTCTTAATGATAGCTGGGACTAGCTCTTATTGAAGCCCGTGTCCCAGTGACTAAAGTGTCATAAGTCTCCCTGAATAAATATTTTCTATTGACGCAATGCGCGGTGACAAGGACTGGTAATTTTCAGGGGCATACGGCAAAGTTTAACAAATATGTTCCTAAAACTCTTATCAGTCTCTCTAGCTCATGATTAATTTTTTTAATTCTGCTATATGCGGTAATTCAAAGTTGCGTGCAATTCGGGCTCACCTGCGGCTGCACTGAGCGCTCAGAAATAGATGTGGATCTATGTGGCCATGCCGCAGCTATACATTAGCTTGGGAAAGCAAGCGTTATCACTATCAGTGCACATTTACGCCAGCCCTATCCCTGGCACTATGGGGTCTATTCATGAGGCAGTGAAAAGTGTGGAGAAGTGAGCCAGTGGAGAAGTTGCCCATGGCAACCAATCAGCATTGAAGTAACATCTATAATTTGCATACTATACAATTGTACAGACTCGCTGATTGGTTGCCATGGGCAACTTCTCCACAGGCTCACTTCTCCACTCTTTTCACTGCTTCATGTATAGACCCCTAAAGATCCATCTGAAGTCATCTCTGCGTATGCACAACTGTGAATGACCCCCAATTCCGTACGCACACCATTGTCATGCCAACTGAACACCTATCCTACATGTGACTGCCTCACTGCCGTCCAGTATTATGCATTGAGCTATGGCCCTCATTCCGAGCTGTTCGCTCGTTCTTTTTCATCGCATCGCAGCGATTTTCCGCAAACTGCGCATACGCAATGTTCGCACTGCGGCTGCGCCAAGTAAATTTGCTAAGAAGTTTGGTATTTTACTCACGGCATTACGAGGTTTTTTCTTCGTTCTTGTGATCGTTGTGTGATTAACAGGAAGTGGGTGTTTCTGGGCGGAAACTGGCCGTTTTATGGGAGTGTGTGAAAAAACGCTGCCGTTTCTGGGAAAAACGAGGGAGTGGCTGGAGAAACGGGGGAGTGTCTGGGCGAACGCTGGGTGTGTTTGTGACGTCAAACCAGGAACGAAACGAAACTGACTGAACTGATCGCAGTGGCAGAGTAAGTGTCGAGCTACTCAGAAACTGCTTAGAAATTTCTATTCGCAATTTTGAGAATCTTTCGTTCGCAATTTTGCTAAGCTAAGATTCACTCCCAGTAGGCGGCGGCTTAGCGTGTGCAATGCTGCTAAAAGCAGCTTGCGAGCGAACAACTCGGAATGAGGGCCTATGAGCGGAGATGCCAGTGATATTGGTACGGATTTGAATCTCCAGTAAATGCTCCAAGTTGCATATGCACAGTTGCTAAACATCGCAACATCCCAAAGGAGCAATTTTGCAGAGGGCAAGAAAAGCCCGATATGGGGTTTTATTTCGTTTCACCATATACAACAAAAGGTTACTGCTGACAATAACTTGCTATTGTTGGCAAAGGTTCCGTCATTCCTATTTAACAAGCATCACAGCAGAACCTGTAACACTGCAATCCATCTCCTGTTATTGCTGGCCAGCTCCTTCCCTCTCTCCTCTTAATTCCAGCTGACTGTCCGTCGCCCTGCCGCTCTCTAACTTCCACTCCAGTGTGCCGTTGTGTGTAGGCGACAGCTGCGCTTTAATATTTCTAAAGGTCTTTTTTCCCTTCACTTTGGCACAAGTACAGCTACTGTGGCAGCTCTGCTTTTAGCTGGATATTTTGCTTTGTTATCAAGATACCTGGTTTTCTAGTTAATTGTTCCTGCTGTCACTTCCCCTGGCATTGTTACAGCAATCATCGCCTCCTTTGAAAGTCCGTGTATTGTTGCTATACAACACAGGTGTATCCCATACTTCATTTCTATTCTATTATTTTCAATATAAAAGTACTAATGAATGTGCTGCTGCAGCGGAGATCATTTCACCCCAGGGGAAAATGTTCTTTTATCCGGCAATGTGGATGCAGCCACGCTCGGCCCACTGAGTGGTGAATTGAAATAAAAATGCATTAATTCTGAAAATAAAATGAGTTGGGTGCGAGAGCCTGACAGTCAGGATGTCGGCAGATAGAATACCGACAGCAGCATCCCAACAGTCATAATCCCGACAAATTTTAATAAGTCTGCTAACCCTTCTTCATACCCTCCCCCTAACCCTAACCCACCCTACCCATAGCCTAACACTCCCCCTCCACAGCGTAACCTAACCTGCCATCCCGCAGCCTAACCCTAGCGCGCACACACACGCACACACGCAGGCTAACACTAAGCTTTCCCAGCATACTTACGTTCTGGATGCTGACTGTCAGAATTCCAGCGTTGCGATTCCACGACCGGTCTTCTGACTGCCAGCATCCTGACCATCTGGGTACCAACTACATCCCTGAAACAAATATACAGTATTCCCTCCTTATTAACCCTTACACCCCATTTCTGCCAAACCCAACTCCCTACATTAAAACCACAAAGTGCATCTATTTGACCTGAGTCTATGGAAGCACCTTGTTCTCAGCTGTTCTCAACTCCAGTCCCAAGTACCACCCACAGGTCATGATTTGTGGTTTCTTTACACATACGCAGGTGAGTAAATCTACCTTGCCGGGTCAAAAATTATCCCACCTGCTTCCACAGAGAGAAATCCCCAATATATAACCAGGTGGACTGAGATTCAGAACCATTGGTATAGACCATTAAGTGACAGTGTGACCACAGTTAGTGGCAGACTGTAATGCACTAACCTGGTCAGCATCATCTAAGACATACCCACATTCCAGAATGCCCATTCTTTAGTCATCCTCATCACTCTGGGAAATGCACAGATGAAAGCATGTGCATGGGGACACACCTGTGCATCCTGTAATGACTTTGACTGGCATTTCAGAAATATCTATGGGCCTAATTCCGACCTGATCGCAGCAGCAAATTTGTTAGCGAATGGGAAAAACCATGTGCACTGCATGTGGGGAAGATGTAACATGTGCAGAGAGAGTTAGATTTGGGTGGGATATTTTGTTTCTGTGCTGAGAAAATACTGGCTGCTTTATTTTTACACTGCAATTTAGATTTCAGTTTGAACACACCCCACAAAATAACCCACCCAAATCTAACTCTCTCTGTTACAAATTTGCTGCTGTGATCTGATAAAGCTGATTAATTTACAGGACAGAAAAAGCAATACCATTAACTTATATTTGTGCAGGCCGCTGCGACCGCTATGCGTGTGTGTGTAACCCCTAACAGATGCGTACACGTTGCGTAAGCACGCCGTCACGCTGTAAGCACAGAGTAGCTACACGTGAGGCGGAATACACTTTATAACCCCTAGCAGGAAAGGAACACTACACCAATTGCATTTAAATATGTTGGGGTCCGACCCACCAACAGTTATTTACTAACAGTGGGTTACAATAATAATACAATCACAATAAGAGATACAGGCTACAATCAATGATACATACGTTTGTTTCGCAAGCGCCACCTGGTCCAGGTCCTCGGTCAATCAAGATAGATGCCTTTCAGAGAATGTGCGGCCGGCCAGGCAGTTTGGCTTTTTATACATTTGTTCAGTTCATGATACAATAGACACTGTATGCCCTTCTTCCATTGGTTCGGAGGTGGGACATATCCTGTGCACTGGGGATCATTGGTCAGCTCAAGCGGTGGGCGATGGGGGAAGTCTTGAGATGTGATTTCTGTTGTTTGCATCTGAGTTCCCGCCCCATGACCAGTTAAACCCATCACATTAATCATACATAAATCTGGTATTATTAACTTTTTGTTGCAATATGTGACAATGGGGCAGATGTATTAACCTGGAGAAGGCATAAGGAAGTGATAAACCAGTGATATGTGCAAGGTGATAAAGGCACCAGCCAATCAGATCCTAACTGTTAATTTACATATTGGAGCTGATTGGCTGGTGCCTTTGTCACCTTGCACACATCACTAGTTTATCACTTCCTTATGCCTTCTCCAGGTTTATACATCTGCCCCAATATTATCATACCCACCAGATTACTGCTTATGTGACCCTGTACAATATGATCACACACATGATATGATTATCCATTTCCATCCTCAAGATATACATATATCCATATATATATATATATATATATATATATATATATACACACACACACACACACACACACACACACACACACACACACACATATTGTCAGGAATCTGCATTCTCCATTGCATCACTACTGTGGAACTACAGGTTCCAGCAGTTCAGTTCCAGTTCCAGTTTTCAGTCTACTGCAGCCTGGAGTACACAGTGCTTTAGTTAACTCACAGCTGATCTGAACACCCAATCCAGCGGGGTGTGTTCTCACAGAGATGCAACATCCAATTATCACAGACCAAGGGGTATAAACTCCAGTTCCTGGCTCAGTCTCATCGCCTTGGACAACGCATCACATCCTTTGAACAGGCGTCTCCTGTCTTCAGTCCTCTGTCTGCAGAGATTCTCCAGTGTATTGGACCTGTGGAACTACAGGTTCCAGCAGTTCCATTCCAGTTCCGTTCCAGTCTGCAATCCCCTGTTTCCAGCGATCTCCTATTTCTGGCATTTCCAAGTTGTTTCCCTGTTCCAGTATTCCTGTGGAACTACAAGTACCAGCATCCATTCCAGCTTTCCTACGTGTCACATTTGGTGTGTTACTGTCTCCAGTGGTTCCCCGTGTTCCTGTTTCCAGTGGTTCCCCCTTCAGACTCCAGCCGCAGCCTGCTACTAATCATCTGCACTAAGAGACTCTCCTCAGGTGTTATTCATTGCCTAACCTATGCACCTTGTTACCAGCATTCCATTCTGTGCATTGCATCCAGCACTTAATAAACATGCTGAGTTAGGACTGTCTCCTGCCTGAGCCTTGCTTGGATAAAGAACTTTCATGTTACAGAGACTGTGTGCTTTTTACAATTACCAGAGTTCTGTTTGTTTCAATCATAGTTACCAGTGACTTTTGAATATTTATTTCCTGTTATTTCTGGTTTTGCATTCCACTGCATCTGTTATTCAATTGCTTTGTGATCCCTGTGACATAATAAATATCAGCGCCTATGCGCAGGACTATTCTTCGGTCTCCTCGTGTAATACGTCACACCTACACTGACCCACTAGTGCCCCCTCCGGGAACAGACTAAATCAGAATCCTGACACATATATTCCTGCTATTACAATTTGTTAGGAAAAAAAAAATATATATATATATATCTCCTATATATTTGCCTTAATCTGTGACTCTGTGCTCGTAACGCTGGGCGGAGTCACAGAGCTGGGCGGAGTTAACTGCATCTGCTGCAGAGAGCTACCCCATACCCAGTGCCAGCAGCAGTCAGGTGCAAGTCCCTACCTTACAGTATAGGAGGTGAGGATGGCCACTAGCTGCCGGCTGCTGTGCCTGTCCTCCCCCCCCCCCCCCCAATCACCTGTGACAGCGGGCTGTGTGCTGTGCAGTGCGGATCCTGAAAAGGGGGCGGAGCTACGGTGTCACGAGGGGGCGGAGTTACGGTGTCACGAGGGGGCGGAGCTACACGGGACCAGACAGCTGAACAGTGGTGGAATCAGCATTGCAGTGACGGCCAGCCAGACTTGGTAAGTGGAGGGTGAGAGAGAAATGTGTGTGCGTGTGTGTATATAGTGTGTGTGTGTGTGTGTGTATGGTGGGGTGTGTGTGTTTGTATATATGTGTGAATTGTGTGTGTGTGAGGTATGTCTGTGTGTGCGCACTTTATGGACGCCACTGCTGAGGGGGCCATTACATGCAAGGACGCTATTAATATAGGGGGGGCATTACGTATAAGGACGCTACTACTATGGGGGGGCATTACGTATAAGGACGCTACTACTATGGGGGGGGCATTACGTATAAGGACGCTACTACTATGGGGGGGCATTACGTATAAGGACGCTACTACTATAGGGGGGGCATTACGTATAAGGACGCTACTACTATGGGGGGGCATTACGTATAAGGACGCTACTACTATGGGGGGGCATTACGTATAAGGACGCTACTACTATAGTGGGACATTACGTATAAGGACGCTACTACTATAGGGGGGGCATTACGTATAAGGAGGCTACTAATACTGGGGGGCATTACATATAAGGACGCTACTACTGGGGGGGGCATTATGTATAAGGACTCTATTACTTCTGGGGGGCATTATGTATAAGGACGGTGCTACTACTACTGGGAGGGCATTACATGTAAGGATGCTACTACTACTGGGGGGGCATTATGTACAAGGACGGTACTACTACTGGGGGCACATTATGTATAAGGATGCTACTACTACAGGGGTGGCATTATGTACAAGGACGCTACTATTACTGTTGGGGGGCATTACATATAACTGCTACTACTACTGGGGGGCATTACGTATAAGGACGCTACTACTACGGGTGGGGCATTACGTATAAGGATGCTACTATTACTGTTGTGGGGCATTACATATAACTGCTACTACTACTGGGGGGGCATTATGTATAAGGACACTACTACTATTGGGGGGGCATTATGTATTAGGACGCTACTACTACTGGGGGGGCATTATGTATAAGGATGCTACTACTACTGGGGGGGCATTATGTATAAGGATGCTACTACTACTGGGGGGGCATTATGTATAAGGACGCTACTATTACTGTTGGGGAGCATTGCATATAACTGCTACTACTACTGGGGGGCATTATGTATAAGGACACTACTACTATTGGGGGGGCATTACGTATATGGACGCTACTACTACGGGTGGGGCATGACGTATAAGGACGCTACTACTACGGGTGGGGCATTACGTATAAGGGCCCTCATTCCGAGTTGTTCGCTCGGTATTTTTCATCGCATCGCAATGAAAATTCGCTTAGTACGCATGCGCAATGTTCGCACTGCGACTGCGCCAAGTAACTTTGCTATGTAGAAAGTAATTTTACTCACGGCTTTTTCATCGCTCCGGCGAACGTAATGTGATTGACAGGAAATGGGTGTTACTGGGCAGAAACACGGCGTTTCAGGGGCGTGTGGCTGAAAACGCTACCGTTTCCGGAAAAAACGCAGGAGTGGCCGGAGAAACGGTGGGAGTGCCTGGGCGAACGCTGGGTGTGTTTGTGACGTCAACCAGGAACGACAAGCACTGAACTGATCGCACAGGCAGAGTAAGTCTGGAGCTACTCTGAAACTGCTAAGTAGTTAGTAATCGCAATATTGCGAATACATCGGTCGCAATTTTAAGAAGCTAAGATTCACTCCCAGTAGGCGGCGGCTTAGCGTGTGTAACTCTGCTAAATTCGCCTTGCGACCGATCAACTCGGAATGAGGGCCAAGATGAATAAGATTGTGCTACATTGTGGCGTAATTTTAAATGGGGGTACTATTGTGTGGCCATGCCCCTTAGTTGTGAGACCACACCACTTTTCCCGATGCACAACAAAGGAATATGGGAGGGCGCAAAATTCATAGTTTGCAGGGGGGCGCCGAACACCCTAGCACCGGCCCTGGCCACCAGTAGCAAAAGTACACCACGGCCACTGACACTATCTGCAGGGAGGGGAACAGCGCTGATATGGAGGGTACTTGCAGGCAGCGAGTCGCCGCCCGCAGCTCCTCTCCCACCTACACACCATACCTGCCGCCTGACACCCACACCCCAGGGAGAGGGCGCTAGCTCAGGCACCGCTAGATCAGCATCTGCAGCATACAGACAAGGGCTGCCATGCTCAGCGGCAAACGGTGCGGAGCATGTGCAGCGGGACAGCGCCAGGACGGGACACGCACTAATCAACATTGCTGCTGGGCCGGAGCTCCCTCCGTCTGCAGCCTAAGGACGCGCGCCGCACCTCTCCAGGGAAACACCATGCCTGCCCGCCCACAGGGCTCCGGACGCTTACCTATGCTCCGCGATCACAGCAGCTGACGCTGCCATGCAGGATGGAGGAATGACGCCCGTCAGACGGGGCGGACAGTGTGCGGCGGAACGGGGCCAGGAAGGAATGCTGACCACGACCCATTGCTGCTGGGTCTGAGCTCCCTCCCTCTGCAGTCACCATCTCACAGCAGCAGCCTGGAGGTTAGTGGCCACCACGACCCGCACATCCTTACCTCACACATACCTCACACATACCTCACATATACCTCACATATACCTCACATACCTCACACATGAGAGCAAAGGTACACACACTGTGACATCACACCTGTAGCCAACCCCTATATCTGCTAAGTACTCCCTATGCCCTGTCACCCTCATCCTGCTCTCTAACTGTCTGTCTGTGTACTGGCCTTCACCCCTCTCACACCATCACCAACCCTCACTAACTACCACAGAGACTATGTGCACTCATATCTGCCCCTCCACCACCTGCAGCGCCCCTGGACCCCTCCCCATCCCCCGCAAACCCCCGCACCTGCCCCTCCACCACCCGTGGCACCCCCACCCACTGCGCCTTCGGACCCCCTACCCCACCCGCAGTGTCTTCCAAACCCCTCCCCCATCTACAGCAGCCCCTCCCCCATCCGCCACACCCCGCATCTGGCTCTCCCCCACCCGCTGCACCTTTGGATCCCCTACCCCACCCACGCAGCAGGTCCTTCCCAATCCGCATCGCCTACACCATTCGCAACAGCACCGCACCCGCCACTCCCCCACCCACGTTACCCCCGCATCCACCCCTCCCCCACCCACCGCGCCCCCTGGACACCTCCCCCATCCACTGCACACCCGCACACACTCCTTCCCCATCTGCAGCGCCTTCGGAACCCCTCCTCCATCCGCAACAGCCCTGCAGCTGCCATCCCCCACCTGCGACACCCCTGCCCTACCCCACCCACAGCGCCTTCATACCCCCTCCCCCATCCGCGGTCCCCACTCCCCAAACCCCTTCCTGTTGCAAGGGACTACGCCCCCTTCACCATCGGACGCCCTATCATTGTGCAATATTCAAACACTAACAAAACTAGGAATGCAGGTAATACTCCATATATTGAACCCCATTGAAAGGCGTGCAGGGGTTAAGGGGGCGTAGTCCCTTCTGACGGTGTGAAGAGCGCCCGTAGGCGCGAAGAAGCACCTAGTATATATATATATATATATATATATATATTTCCAAGAGTTTAGACTATGAATGTTATTACCTCAGATATCTAAATGTCTGGTATGTAGTTTGTCAGCTGTTGCTAATTGAGTTCTTTCCAGTTAAACAAGGTTTCTGGATATTGTCTTCTTGTTTGTCCTAGCTTCAAGTAAGACAATGACAGTCCAGTATTTACTGTCTTCGACAGATACTGGACAACTCTAGAACAGAGGGGGAAAACCAAAGGTATTTGCCTTCTTCATAGGATTACAAAGCTTTGCGTAAACAAGTCAGTCTGGTACATTGTGCTTGAGTTTCTAGGAGGATAATTTATATGTGAACAGTAACTTGCTATTAGAAGGATGTACAGACAGTGTGTGATTTATGCATTATATGGGTAAAATATTGAATATGGCTTTTGATGGCTTTTCCGTGCGAATGCGTATGTTACCGTATTTACCCATACCACGTGCTAACACGCAAGACTGCGTGAGCGGTTATACGTAGCTTGTGTGTATGTGTACACACGGCAGAACAAGCAACCGCACGGAGGCCATCTGTGTGGTGTATGTAAGGGTGGACTGTCAAAGTCAAAAATATTATAGGCACACTCATCACGAGTGTGCCTATAATATTTTGACTTTGACAGTCCACCCTTTGTCAGTCAAAAAAAACTGCCACACATAACTAATAAACTGAAAATATTATCTATACATTATATACAAAGTTTGGATGACCGGTAGAGAGTTGTAGGTAGGAAACATGTAGCCTAGTCAGATAGGAAAAACCATGTATGTATGAATCAATGTCTGAGGGGCATGTATCATCGTGCCGTATATGTTCTAAGTAAGCTTCGAGGTATTGCGAAGTATACATTAAATCCTTCTTATCCCTTATTAAGGGTCTGTACATGGGCAAACAAACACTACCGAGCTCTTTCCGGGCAAGGGCTTTTGACCCTCACCTTTTCGGCATCTAATACCAACAAATGGGGAGCACATTTATCTGATGATACATGGAGGGGGAAACATATGTGAGTGCTACTATATGTGGATAACACCTGTCGACTATGTGTGCCATTAACTGAGCATTGCAGTGATGAAGGTAAGACACATATATAAAAATACATTCACATAAATTTGGGTAGGGTTGACGTCTTTTCCGGTTGGATGTTTCTGGGTAGAGGGGGGAAACAGAGAGAAATGGTGAAAGAAACAGGCCATGGAATTCATTTGCAATCCTTATCATAACACTGTCTCTACGGATGGATCATAAATCAAATCTGCTGCTGTAACAACGCCCTCGCTCTTTAGACTCATCAAATTTGTGCCATGCTTGCGCCGCGTCAGAATTCGAACACACCTAAATATCAGACCAATAATTATGACGACACCCAGGATACAAAGGAGAAACTTTCCTACATTCACAATAACATTCTGTGCTCACTCTCCTAACCCTGAGAACCACTTGCGTGGGTTCAACCATGAGACCCAGACAGTCAGTTTATTACCCACAGCCATCAAGATAAGGTTGCGTTTCCTCCTGAACTCCCACTTCAACTGTAAGATCTCATCCATCTTTTGATCGATGATCTCCGTGGGGGCATCAGTGCTATTCGTAATATACGTACACCACTTCTCGCCATATTGAGTTGCCAGGGTAACACAGTACCCACCTGTCACAGCTGTAACGTAATTCAGGACCATCCTGTGCTGGATCAATTCCTTTTTGTAGGCTTGTAACTCCCTTCCTGTATACCTGAAGGTGTCATCATACATCTCAGTGATTTTATCTATCAAGTTCGCCAGCCCATGGATGTACCTATAATTTATAGTTCCTCTGGCAGTACGGGTGATATCTAATGCGAGTAGGAACTGAATCCCGGTGGATTCATGGATCAAATCAGAGGCTGCGTGCTCTGCCCTATCTATGAGGTGTCTCTTGATGATGTTTTCATAATGGGTATGAGTATAAGGAGTCTGAGCATTGCGGTGAACGTCTTTCATTTTGTTGTGGGTTATCGTCATGACCTCTGGTAGTACTCTTCCAATATAACACAACCCCTCAGAGCTCGGAGTAAGCCACTTGTACGTTTTCCTCCCACATATGAAATAGGCATCATCTGGGAGAACATAGGGGACAAAATGTAACAACACCATATTGCAAATCTTCCATGTAAAGAAACAAATCCCTAGTTCTCTCATTTGCTCAGTACAAGTATCGGGCTGGATGATGTGGGCACAATACCCCTGTGATGCTTTTCCAACCCGCATGGTTTTGATCCCATGGCCCTCATTCCGAGTTGATCGGTCGCAAGGCGAATTTAGCAGAGTTACACACGCTAAGCCGCCGCCTACTGGGAGTGAATCTTAGCTTCTTAAAATTGCGACCGATGTATTCGCAATATTGCGATTACTAACTACTTAGCAGTTTCAGAGTAGCTCCAGACTTACTCTGCCTGTGCGATCAGTTCAGTGCTTGTCGTTCCTGGTTGACGTCACAAACACTACACAAGGTGGGAAGCTGCTCAATCAGATTGTAATGTCACTCAGGTGCTAAAAGGGGAGGGGTAATTCTGTGTAGGAAAAAACTGTGTTCCCTAATGCACACCGAGTGAATAATATTACTATATAATAATAGTCAGATAATACGGAGATCTTAGTTGCGTATATCTGCAGATATAGGGTTAAGCCCCCAGGCCGATCGACAAGGCTTCTCCGTCACTGGGGGTCCCTAATACTAGGTATGGGCCTGGGGCGCAGGACCCCACAATGTCGGCACAGGTCGGCCACCCCAGGTCAGCACACAGGTGAAAATTAATAGGGGTTAATAAGAAGCACAGAAGTGCTATGTAAGTGGTGTGATTAAAAAATATATACAAAGTGATAGGAAAAATAATAAGTGTTAATAAAGTGTTAGGGTGTGCCGACCTGCAACAGCCCACCCACACCGACACAGGGGCCACTGCACCCCACACCCACCCCATAAATAATTACATATATATATATCTGGGTTAAATTCCCAGTGTAAGGCCACATGGTAATGGCACCTACAGCATCTGAGAGCCAGCTTACCTGGGGATACCCCTGACTTCCCCTATGGCACTACTAGAGTCAGCAATCCCTCCTAATGCTGACCCATTTGTGCCTCTCTATATACAATACACAAGGTGGGAAGCTGCTCAATCAGATTGTAATGTCACTCAGGTGCTAAAAGGGGAGGGGTAATTCTGTGTAGGAAAAAACTGTGTTCCCTAATGCACACCGAGTGAATAATATTACTATATAATAATAGTCAGATAATACGGAGATCTTAGTTGCGTATATCTGCAGATATAGGGTTAAGCCCCCAGGCCGATCGACAAGGCTTCTCCGTCACTGGGGGTCCCTAATACTAGGTATGGGCCTGGGGCGCAGGACCCCACAATGTCGGCACAGGTCGGCCACCCCAGGTCAGCACACAGGTGAAAATTAATAGGGGTTAATAAGAAGCACAGAAGTGCTATGTAAGTGGTGTGATTAAAAAATATATACAAAGTGATAGGAAAAATAATAAGTGTTAATAAAGTGTTAGGGTGTGCCGACCTGCAACAGCCCACCCACACCGACACAGGGGCCACTGCACCCCACACCCACCCCATAAATAATTACATATATATATATCTGGGTTAAATTCCCAGTGTAAGGCCACATGGTAATGGCACCTACAGCATCTGAGAGCCAGCTTACCTGGGGATACCCCTGACTTCCCCTATGGCACTACTAGAGTCAGCAATCCCTCCTAATGCTGACCCAGTTTCAGAGTAGCTCCAGACTTACTCTGCCTGTGCGATCATTTCAGTGCTTGTCGTTCCTGGTTGACGTCACAAACACACCCAGCGTTCGCCCAGGCACTCCCACCGTTTCTCCGGCCACTCCTGCGTTTTTTCCGGAAACGGTAGCGTTTTCAGCCACACGCCCCTGAAACGCCGTGTTTCCGCCCAGTAACACCCATTTCCTGTCAATCACATTACGATCGCCGGAGCGAAGAAAAAGCCGTGAGTAAAAATACTTTCTTCATAGTAAAGTTACTTGGCGCAGTCGCAGTGCGAACTTTGCGCATGCGTACTAAGCGGATTTTCACTGCGATGCGATGAAAAAGAACGAGCGAACAACTCGGAATGAGGGCCCATGTGTATACCGGTACCAAAAATACTTTCCACTGTTGGCTATCTTGCGTACAAGTTCAGAGTCGATAGGAATCCTATCATCTCTGTGTGAAAAGGTCATTGTCTGGTTATTCCAAGTCACTTCCAAATTTCCTGGTTTTCGGAAATTGGAAACATTAAAACACAACAGGGACCTATCTACGTTGTACTGGCGGAGCTTCAAGCTAGGGGGCCTAGATATTTTGAATTTCTTGTCCACCGGTCCCCCCCCCCCTCCCCGTAATTCGAGTACCTCATATATCGTTAAAGGGACGGCACTAATCCTGACTTACTCTGTCCTTGAGGTACCTGTGAGCACACCCAACATTCGGTTTGGTTTAAGACCTTACCCACTGAGTGGTAATCACTCAACGGATGTCGGCCCATGTCGGCATTAATGTTGGACTGACATCTTTGGATGCACCCATCTTTGACTATGTTCTCGCAATTTCTACATATACAGTATTCGTCAGACAATAACCCTTCACAGTGCCTCCGAGCTCCATGACTACCAGAGCGCTTACTGATACCAGCCTTTACTAGAGTGATGTGCTGCTCCTGAGATCCTACAAATCCGTACTCGCCATCAGAACCCATTCCAGATCCTTGCTCGACATCTCTGGGACCCTCACCAAAACAGATTGTCCTGATCAAAAACAGAATTACCAGAAAAACCCGAAACGCAGTCTCTTGAGGTAGATCCATTTCGTTAAGGAGCAGAAAGGAAATTAAGAAAGGAAACAAAATAAAGGAAAATGCAGTGGGGGTGAGGTGAAAAAAAGAAAAATGGTACGACAACCGTCTTTGATATTGTTGTTCTCCGCGCTCAGGTGCCGTCTTAACAGTCCTGCCTCTCAGCGTTCCTGGAACAAATTCTCTAGTGATACGAGGTTCTCTTCACCTTGCTCTTTGTCACTAGTTTTCTCCGGGGCAGCGACCTTCTTGCAGTGGGACGAGTGGACCCAAGTCTCTCTTTCAGCGACCTTTAGTGCTGTCGTGCTGGTTAACAAGACTTGATACGGTCCTTCCCTGTCTATGAGGCAACCTAAGCGTAAAAAAAATTTGAATCATCACACAGTCCCCAGGCTCAGTGTCATGACAATTGCTGTTCTGTAGGTCAGGAATCACCAGCTTAAGATTTCTTTGTTGATTTCTCAGCTGCTGGCTCATCCTAACCAAATATTGCACAGTTATTTCGTTATTGCACTTCAAATCATCCTGGGGGTCTATCATTACATGGGGTTGTCGACCAAAAAGAACTTTGAAGAGTGATAAGTTAAGCGGTGACCTGGGAGTAGTTCTGATGGTGTAAAACACTAGTGGCAAAGCTTCTGGCCACAACAATCCAGTCTCAGCCATTACTTTGCTCAATTTATTCTTAATAGTGCTGTTCATTCTCTCCACCTTTGCACTCGCCTGTGGCCAGTACGGAGTATGCAGCTTGCTATTAATACCCATCAGTTTGCACATGACCTGAAAGACTTCACCTGTAAAATGGGAACCCCTATCACTTTCAATCATTCTAGGGATACCATATCTGCACACAAATTCCTGCACGATTTTCTTTACAGTGAACACAGCAGTATTTGTGGCAACGGGAAATGCTTCTTCCCAGTTTGAAAACACATCAGTACATACTAACACATATTTTAAATTCCTACAGGGTGGTAACTGTATGAAGCTGATTTGTATTACCTGAAAGGGTCCGTCTGTAGGAGGGATATGGGATGGCTCTGTTGGTATTGCCTTACCAATATTCTTCCTCAAACAAGTAAGACATGTCATTGTTTTCCTAAATGCATGAGAAGAGAACCCTGGTGCACTCCAGTAGGCTCTTACCAGCTTGCACATACCTTCTTTACCTAGATGAGTCAGACCGTGTGCCGCCTCAGCTAGGCTTGGGAGATATGCTTTGGGGGCCACTGGCTTACCGTGTCCATTTGTCCAAAGTCCTGAAGACTCCTGGCCATACCCCTTCGCCTTTCATACTGCCTTTTCCTGTAGGGAACACAAATTTTGCATTTCAATTTAATTATTTCATGTTATCAGTTGTGTGAAGTAAAAACATCTCTGGATGAGAGAAGAGAGGGGAATAATAAAAAAAAGAAAATGTCAGGTTTGCCATTCCCCAACAGGCTGTCACACCATCATGCATATTGGTGTCTGTACACAATCTCCCTTCACCAGTATTCCCATTCTCCACCCTTTGTGCATGACCAGGCACACTGCAGTAATACTGGTGTCATTGTTCTGGTGAGATATACTGGGTTTGGGCAGAACTCTGAAGGTCCAATTAGGCATGTGGTGTTTGAACTGTAATCGGGTCCATGTATTGGACCCTCCTGTCGGTGAACGTAAGATGAAGTGGAAATTGTGGAGAAACAGAATAGAAGTTGGTGACAGATAAGTTTGTAGAGGTAAAGAAGATTTTATTTAAAAAAAAATGACAACTGGATTGGGCACTACGGGGAAGTGATTCTCTACTTGGTCTACTCCCCTTACAAAAAAAGAATTCTATGTGTGTTGTATCTCTACTGGGATTATCCCAGCCATCAATCCAGTGTCCTGTCCATCCTAAGTTCATAGGGAACCCGGTATCTGCGAGATAATTTCCTCTACCTGTGATGGACATGAATCTAGAACAGTGTACTGCAACATTAGTCTTTGAGGGTACTTAACATACCTTGTACTTCCTGAGCGGGAGTACAATATATGTATTTCATATTTAACAAAGTTTCTGTTACGTTAATCAGGGGCCATTTCTGATAGGGAAAATTTAGAATCATAGAGGCCCCATCTTAACCTCAGCAAGTTTTGTCAAAGGGTAATGTTGCATTTATTTTGTTCTTCCCATTAGCCGAATCTGTGTTTTCTATATGGCTTTGAATCCTTACTATATGTCCCTTGGTCCCGTCTTTGTGTTTAATACTGTGGCTTGTGTTCTTTGTCTAGGGGGTCTATATTTACTATGTGTCCCATTACTCCTACAATCCCTGGAAAAATGCCATTTCTTTCTACAAGTGTAACATATTATTGACCTTGGATTACCATTAGGGATCTGGGGTTTGGGCTGATGGGTCTTTCCTGTATGTGCCTGTATACTTACCGTCCTCAACCTCTCCTCCTGTTGTTCTCTGCGCCTAGCAATATTCTTGTGATGTTCAATAGCACACTCTCTAAGATTTGCTACTGTAACCCCTCTCCAATTAGGTAAAGAAGTCTGCACCCTGACCCTCAATGCCTTATTGAGCCCGTCCATTAGCACAGAGACAGCCACCTCCCTGTAATTCACATTGTTCCCTATATACGATACCCCAGTGTATCCAGCCATTATTTGTAAGGCCCTATGGCAAAATTCAGATGTCATTTCATTTTCTCTGTTTTATGGAGAAAATTTTGCTCCACTTAACATCAGTGGGGAAATACAATCCTAGTTGTATGTTAATTCGTTCCACATTCTCCTGATTGTGTTAGTCAGTCATAGGACCGTCCGACTCTAATTTACAATCCGTAATACATTTTTGGGTGTCAATATGAGGGGGTAGGCACGCTTTCAAAAGTATCCACCAATCTTTGTTTGCAGGTTCATGGGCATTACCCAGATCCTTGATATACTTCTGACATCTGGCTAAATGCTCTCGGGGATCAGGGAATTCTGAAATGATTGTCCGCAGTTCTGATCTGGTCCACGGGCAATACATTGCATTATTCCTGGTGAGGGTTACTCCCTGTCTATCGGTCCTCCTATTGGGATGTAACCCAACCATTCCATTCCTAATTTGCTCACTGTGAGGTGTTATTGTCTCTATGTAATGAACAGTCTCACACTTACCGGTGCCTGTGATCTCACCAGTCCTTTCAGTAGGGGACACTGTCACTGCTCTTACTGATTGGGCAGGGCCCACCTGAGTTTCCTGTAAGGCGACTGCCTGGATGAGGGCTGAGAGTGAGATGGATGCATCATTTTCCTCTGACCTATGACCTTGGAGAGAACTTAAGACAGGGTACAATATGCATGGGTTAGGGTTAGTACATTTTTCATGAATGTCTATCGTTTTCCAATGCACCATTGACTGTAGCCATTTTCTCCCCTTCGACCTGTGTCGGTAATGGTGTGTTCGTACTCACATTCCTGCCAGGTTTGGAACCCAATTGATAAAGCTGATTATCTTACAGGACAGAAAAAGCATTACCTTTGACTTATATTTGTGCAGGCTGCTGCGACCGCTAAGCGTGTGTGTGTAACCCCTAACAGATACGTATACATTGCATAAGCACGCCGTCACGCTGTAAGCACGGAGTAGCTACACGTGAGGCGGAATACACTTTATAACCCCTAGCAGGAAAGGAACACGACACCAATTGTATTTAAATATGTAGGGGTCCGACCCACCAACAGTTATTTACTAACGGGGTTACAATAATAATACAATCACAATAAGAGATACAGGCTACAATCAATAATACATACGTTTGTTCGCAAGCGCCACCCGGTCCAGGTCCTCATTCAATCAAGATTTTCAGAGAATGTGTGGCCGGCCAGGCAGCTTGGCTTTTTATACATTTGTTCAGTTAATGATACAATAGACACTGTATGCTCTTCTTCCATTGGTTCGGGGCTGGGACATATCCTGTGCACTAGGGATCATAGGTCAGCTCAAGCGGTGGGCGATGGCTAAGTCTTGAGATGTGATTTCTGTTGTTTGCATCTGAGTTCCCGCCCCATGACCAGTTAAACCCATCACATTAATCATACATAAATCTGGTATTATTAATAACTTATTGTTGCAATATGTGACAAGGGCCCTCATTCCGAGTTGTTCGCTCTGTATTTTTCATCGCATCGCAGTGAAAATCCGCTTAGTACGCATGCGCAATGTTCGCACTGCGACTGCGCCAAGTAACTTTACTATGAAGAAAGTATTTTTACTCACGGCTTTTTCTTCGCTCCGGCGATCGTAATGTGATTGACAGGAAATGGGTGTTACTGGGCGGAAACACGGCGTTTCAGGGGCGTGTGGCTGAAAACGCTACCGTTTCCGGAAAAAACGCAGGAGTGGCCGGAGAAACGGTGGGAGTGCCTGGGCGAACGCTGGGTGTGTTTGTGACGTCAACCAGGAACGACAAGCACTGAAATGATCGCACAGGCAGAGTAAGTCTGGAGCTACTCTGAAACTGCTAAGTAGTTAGTAATCGCATTATTGCGAATACATCGGTCGCAATTTTAAGAAGCTAAGATTCACTCCCAGTAGGCGGCGGCTTAGCGTGTGTAACTCTGCTAAATTCGCCTTGCGACCGATCAACTCGGAATGAGGGCCAATATTCCCATACCCACCAGATTACTGCTTATGTGACCCTGTACAATATGATCCCACACATGATATGATTATCCATTTCCATCCTCAAGATATACATATATCTATATATATATATATACACATACACATATATACACTCACATATATTCCTGCTATTACAATTTGTTTGGAAATATATATATATATACGTAGCTTGTGTGTATGTATACGCACGGCAGAACAAGCACCCGCACGGAGGCCATCTGTGTGGTGTATGTACGTGATGAGTGTGCCTATAATATTTTCGACTTTGACAGATCAGGTCTGATTTAGGCACTATGTATGCCCATGGCTCCCATTGCACACATCATAGGCCAGATTCAGAGCTGATTTTTGTCACAGCCGCTACTGTGATATTATGCTAATGCCGCAGCCGATGGGCTGTCTACTGAAACGCCCACCGGCTGCAGCTCTAATCCATTGATGTGTGCAAAAAGACACGGCCGCCGACACACCTGGCCCCAGTCATTGCCCAGGAACTCCTATCAGAATTCTATGGCTCTACACGCAATGTCTGATATGTGTTTGCAGCGGTAACCATGGGGACGCATGCACAGTGACTCTCGGACACATGCACTGAAGTAAAACATCTGGTGCTAGCGTCCACCTCCTTAAATCAGTCTTCAGTTCTATTGGTGAAGGGTTTGCTAGAGCATGAATATTGCTGCTGACCTACTCGGTACACTGTCAGACATTACTCTGCCTCTTCTAAAAGTGCTGTCTTACAGTAATGCAGACCTTAGTAACAGGCAGACCCTGATACATGTTGGAAATATGTGTGTACAGGTTTGTGATGTGGCAGAGTAACTGTGAACACAGACAGGTGCCTAAAAACTGTGAACAGCCCAGTTGCTCAGCCAGGTGGAGTGGTTTCTTGAAAGGCAGTGAGGTACTCTTGTTATACACAGGATGGAGTGGACATTCAGCAGAGCAGGGTGTCATATGGCTCACCAGCCGGAGTCTGGAGCAGGTGAATTACAGGTGTCGGCTGTGTACCACTGTGTTGCTCTTACAAAGTGATAAGATGGCAGAACTTAGGTCAGCGGCCATCTTGGTACAGGGAATGACGCCTCCCTGGAGGAACAAGATGGAGCCTGTGCAGTAGCGCACTCTAGGGACGTGTGGTGAAGTAAATGGCTCAGGAGGCACTGACTAGTACCAGAGCCAGATTAACACACAATATATGAGCCAAAGGTTTCATGTGGGTATTATACACAGGTGCTGCAGTATATATTGCTGGATATTTGGTGAGCTTTGATCAGAGAGGTGCGGAGAAGGTAGGCAGCAGAGAGGCACTGTCTCACCTGCCATAGACTTTTTACTCCAGAGTTTTGACTATAAAAATGATTAGAATAATACAAAGAAGATATTTCTAATATATTCTTTGTATTTTTCATATATTGTATATAGTCAAAACTCTAGTGTATACGTTAGTATGACAGGAAAGGCTCTACCTCACCTCACCGCACGTCACTGGTGCGGGTTGCGGTAATGTTACTGGCGCTTGGGATCCCGGCGGTCAGCATGTCGATGCCGGGAACCCAAACGCTTAAAATGCCGGCACTCGGAATCCCGACCCACAGTGTCTATTTCCACCCGTTGGTGTCCACGACACCCATAGAGTGGGAATAGAACCGGTGGTGAGCGCAGCGAGCCTGCTAGGATCTTTGCTGTGCCCCCACCCCGCCAACATTCTTCGGCCGGGATCCCGGCAGCCGGCATAACATACCCAACCCACTGGCGCACTCCACTTTCAACAACATAAACCTCATTTTGTGCTCGCCTCTCCTGCTGCTGCCACTGCTCACTGTTATTGGGCCATAATAGTAGTTTACCGATTGCCAGGCCAGCTAGGTGTCAAATAGGGTATGTGTGAACCGTCTTACCAGCTCCCGCTTATGCAGTGTCAGACTGGGGCATGATGGGCCCACCGGGGGAATGCAGTGATAGGGACCCATACTTAGGGGTGTGGCCAGCCTACAGAGGGGGTGTGGCCAGCCTCCACAGAGGCTTGAAATACACAATAGTTTAGTGCAGTGTAATGCAATATATCTATCATGTATAATACAAGTGCACAGTCTGGAACCTGTTACCTAGAGGAAGGAGTGGGCCCTCAGGCATTGGGGCCTACTGGTGGTTTCCCTGGTACCCCTGTGGGCCAGTCCGTCCCTGCGCTTATGTACTGGAACTAAAAGCTGGCACTCAGGTTCCTGATCAAGAGTCTACAAAAAAAAAAAAAAAAAGAGCACAAAGTCTGTTTAAAGAGGAAAAAAGTATTAACAAAATATGGGAGAAAATGGTTAATAATAAAGCAGTTTCTCTTGTGGGAAATCCTGACCTCTGCTGAATTGGTACTGACAAGCCACAATCATATCTGAGCAGATGCAGAGGGGAGGAACACTGCAGCTCACAGATAACACAGAAACCTGTCCATGATGATTTAATGGACATGATAATAAATGCTGCAAGGGTAATATTTTTACTGTACCTGGAGGTGCCACTTACTAGCAGAGTGGGATGCGCTACATCTGTTCATAGCGTGCACGACTGTACATCAATGACGCAAATACCTACAAAACTGCGCCATTCCCCTGCGGCACACAGATAGGGAAAAGGAAAGCATTTATTTTGGCTCCTTCATTTTTAGTAAAGATCAAACTGATGAATTAGTTCCCAGTAAACCATATTGGCTGATGTATTATATTATCATCCAACAATACAGTTTGTTGGTGATTAACTCAACAGCAAGTGCAAAATGTGCTTCTGCCTGATGATGTCTGAGTGATTGCTCGGGAAACTAAGGACTAAAAGGCATGACAGGAATACTGTACTGCACATTCATTCTGTCAGGCCCAGACTCATACAAACGCATATATAAAATGGCAGCAGACAGCAGGATGAGATGGCAGAAGAGTTAATATAGATAAAAGACAAGCCTCCAAAAACTTAAAATATGCAGGTTTATTCATGTCTGCCGAACACATACCTGGTATATAATTAATGGCATTTTGGAAAGTTCTAAGCACAATTTTTTTTATTTTATTTTTTTGTAGTTATACATTTACTTTATTGTGTTTTTTTTATTAAAAATATAATAATACAGTAATACTTTGATTATAGGAATTAATAAAGAACTGGAGAAGTTTAGGTAGTTTGTTCAGATTATTGGACATGTAACATTGAACTGTACAATTACTCAGTACTACAGTATTATCCATGCACAACAGTTCAATGAAGCACTGTAACACAACAGCAGTAAGCTGACCTACTGTACTGTAGTAGACACAGGTTATAGGCCTATACACACTGGGTGATTTTGAGCTCAAACTCGGTCAGTGTGTATGGAGAGGCGATGAGCGCTGATGCACGCTCCCTCATCATCGCTGGCTGCCGCCGCCGCCGTCCGTTAGGCGGTTTGAACAGCCGAGTGAAGCACTTTTCACAGTCTCCTACTGTGGAAAGTGGCTCACCCCTGTGAACATCGCTGGGACGGGGTGAAAATCGCTCAGTGTGTATGCACTGATCTATTTTACTGCCAGCAATGTTCACGATCATCGCTGTGCATACACACTAGGCAAAAACGCCCAGTGTGTATGAATCTCAAGTCATAGGACTTCAACCTGCGGCCCTCCAGCTGCTGTGGAACTATGTGGAACTACACCTCCCAGCATGCCCTGCCTCAGTTTGAGTATGTCTTAATAGCAAAACTGTAGCAGGGCATGCTGGGATGTGTAGTTCCACAGCAGCTGGAGGGCTGCAGGTTGAAGACCCATGGTCTAAGTCATCAGTGCTAGCAAACACACTCCCGATAATGTATCCAGCAGCTGCAGATTTCTGATCTCACAGGCTCCTGAGCCACAGGAAAGTGAGGTACAGTCATAGCCAGCTTAAGGGGAGGATGCAGGGCATACATGGAGTTACTGGTGGGAGATCATGCCAAACAAATCTTATTGACTTCTTTGACTCTGTAATGAAAATAATAGATCAAGGGGGAGCTGTAGATGTAGCATATCTAGACTTTAGTAAGGCATTTGACACTGTCCCACATTGCAGACTGCTAAATAAACTTGAAAGTGTGGGGGTGGATTATAAAATAGTTAAATGGATAAGAACCTGGTTGCAGGATAGGAAACAGACAGTTGTAGTTAATGGAGTGCAATCTATGGAGGGAAATGTTACCAGTGGAGTACCCCAGGGATCTGTACTTGGTCCAGTTCTCTTTAATATCTTTGTTGGTGACATTGCAAATGGTATTGAAGGGAAGGTATGCCTTTTTGCAGATGATACAAAGATATGCAACAGGATAGACACACCGGGAGGGGTGAAACAAATGATTGATGACCTAGCTAGGCTTGAAAAATGGTCAAGAACATGGCAACTACAGTTTAATGCTAAAAAATGCAAAATCATGCACTTGGGTCTCAGAAACCCAAAGGCTAAATATAGTATCAAGGGTACTATAATGGAAACTACTGAGGAGGAAAGGGATTTAGGAGTCACTATTTCAAGTGACTTAAAGGCAGGAAAGCAATGCAACAAAGCAATGAGGAAGGCAAGTCAGATGCTTGGTTGCATAGGGAGAGGAATCAGTAGCAGGAAAAAAGAAGTGATAATGCCACTGTATAGGTCATTGGTACATCCCCATCTGGAATACTGTGTCCAGTTCTGGAGACCATATCTCCAGAAGGATATAAATACATTAGAGAGTGTACAAAGAAGGGCAACTAAAATGGTGCATGGCCTACATCACAAAACTTACCCGGAAAGGCTAAAAGATCTTAGCATGTATAGTATAGAGGAGAGAAGGGAAAGGGGGGACATGATAGAAACTTTCAAATATACAAAAGGTTTTAACAAAGTTCAGGAGGGAAACATTCTTCAAAGTAAGAGAAGTATTAGAACTCGAGGACATACACTGAAACTGGAGGGAGGCAGGTTCAGGGGAAATTTAAGGAAAAATTATTTCACAGAAAATGTAGTGGATGAGTGGAATAGCCTCCCATCAGAGGTGGTAGAGGCTAAGACTGTAGAGCAATTTAAACATGCTTGGGATAGGCATATGAATATCCTTACAAAGAATTAAGGTTCAAAAAGGGTTACGATTACCTAAAGGATAAAAAAAAAATGGGCAGACTAGATGGGCCAAGTGGTTCTTATCTGCCGTCAAATTCTATACTGTAACCCAGGCCCCCCCAGCCAGAGCACAATGACAACAATAGCTTTCCCTTTTAAGCAGCAGCAGAACCAGCAGCCAGAATGCAAGCAGGACAGTTTGCAGTGCAGGCAGAGACACAGGAATATCATGTTTCATGAGCTACTGATGGAGCTTTCTGACCAGAGGAGAGATAGGAGGGTGGAGAAAGCTGTAAGTGACACAGGGATCCCAGCTTCTCCTCCTCCTCGCCTGGGTGTCTGACTCCTGTGTAAACTGTTATGCAACTAAACCATTTGGGTCTAAAGATAAAGACACACACAGAGAGTCCTCCTGAGACCTGTCCCAGTGTGTAAGTAGTAAAGAGGCTGCTATCATTCTTGCATGTGACAAGATACATTATTTTATTTTTCTATGTGTATTTTAAGGTTAAGTTGTCTTTGTTCCACTAGAAGAAAAGTTTATAAAATAGTTGTCTTTCAATTAATTTATGAATGCAATCACCTGTGTTGAAGTACTTTCTTATCAATTAAATTGTTCTATACAGGTGACGCCAATCATACAGTATATCAGAGGAAAGTCCAGGTAGAGAGCATTTTGTCTCTCCTTGAATGGCACACGTTGGGAGGTATGCACAATTTGAAATACATCCCCACCTTCCATCGGGGCCCCCTTGTCTTAAGTTCCCTGGCCCTGGGTACAGTAAGTACAGCAGGTACTCTGGCTATTCATACTTTAAGAGCACCACCAGCAGGGAGCCAATGCAGAATTTGCACGTCAGACATGATCAGCTCACCACAGAAAGTGAGTCCGGCGAGCAGTGCCGCAACTAAGGGTGTGCAAACGGTGCCATCACACAGGATGCATGGCCCTGAGGGTGGCACAGTCACGGCCCCATGGCAACTGCATGTGGCTTGCAGGGTGCCTTGAACGGCCCTCTGCAGTTAGTAGCATTACTACTCCATGGGACGCTCTGGGCAGGCACACTGCAGTCTGTGGAGTTGCTATGACAAGTGCTCTACTTTTTCGAGCTGGTGGCCTTGCCCCCTAGGCATGATGACATCACAGGTTTAGGACCCGCACAGGGAGCACTGTCGCTCTGTGATGGCTCTGCCTGGGAGGCTATTGATATTGTTAGATCATATTCAGATAATTGGTGTTCAAATAATCTAATATATTGTTATATTTCAGAAATGCCTTCTGCCTACTGATGCCCATTGACGGCTAACAACTATTGATAGTTTGCCACCAAAGGCAGCAAATTTTCCCACTGATGGTGATGGGCCAATGGTTCTCAGAGATTAATGACAGAAAGAGCGGCCATATATTTTTTGTTTAGCCGGTGCATGGTGCACAGCACATAGCTCAATGTGCTGCTTAGCCGCCACCCCCTTTCGATGAATGGCCCACCGCGAAGCACAAACAGGGATGTTCATCGATGGTGCAAACCATCTATGCTTTCCCAGCAATAGTTTCTTGGCATTAATGTAAAACACTGATGACACCATTGATGGCCATCCCTACTTCTTCCACCCCTTAGTTGCAAGGTTATCCAAGTACAGTACAGTGCAGACATTTGTGCATATTGTGTTTGCATTTGAACACATTAGTCACTGAATTATGACAGCATAACATATGTGTTGTATTATTGTTAATACATTTTCTATGACTTTTTTTCCCCCTCTGTACTGGGAAGCTTTTCTGAGACGGCCGTGTGACTATAATTCTGGGAAGTGACAAGATAATTTACTTATCTTCCCACAATCACATGTGGGACATTACTCCTCCCAACTATTATATGTATTTGTACAAATATTCCATTGCATTTTGTATTTTGGAAATAACATGATGACATTTTCCCAGGGATGTGATAAAAGGGATGTAAATAGTGTAGAGCTGGAGGTTATTGCGGAACGTGTCACTTTTATGTTCCGTATGTACTATGCATTCACTGCATTAGGAGCCCAGCGAACATCTGTTAGAGTTTCTGCACCTCGTGTGCTAACTAAATCAGTCCTAACGGTATCTGGAGACTTGCAATGGGAGCGATGGCAGCCAGAATTTCGTGTAATTATTTCAATTTGGGCGACGGCCAAATAAAGTCTTGAAAACATGCACAGAACAAATTAATACTTGTCAGAGAGAGGGCCGCAGCCAGCAGGAAATGATTTGGGAGGAGGGGGCAATGGCGAACGCTGCTGATCAGCGCTAGCAGTTTGTCCTTGGGAGGCGTCCATAAAACAGGCATTTGGAGGACAGTACAGAAGCGATGAGAGCTGTTTATGTAATAGAGACAACAAGGCGTATACAGTATACAGTAGGTTTTATAGAATGATGTTCCCAGGGGCCATTTGTTAAAAGGGTAAACTAGTACAAGAAACTGTATTTTATACATTTCATTATTAGGGGGTCTATTTACTAAGCCTTGGCTGGAGATAAAGAGGATGGAGATAAAGTACCAGCCAATCAGCTCCTAACTGTCATGTCACAGGCTGGGTTTGAAAAATGTCAATTAGGAGCTGGTTGGTTGGAATTTTATCTCTGTTCACTTTATCCCCATTCAAGGCTTATTACATAGACCCCAATTTCCCTTTAAATGAGTTATCTTATATGTGAAGTGTAGTCACTTCGCAGGAGAGAGGAAGCATGGGGGTACTATATATATAATTGGTGCAGGGTCTGCAGTGCACTTGGGCCCTTAAGTCCATACCATGCACCCATAGACTCTCCACCAAGAGCTTCAGTAATCACCAGAAAAATGGTGCTGGTGGCATTTTCCTGGAGACCTGTGTAAGAGCAGTAGAGACAGAAGATGGGCTGCCCAGAAAAATGGGACAGAGGTAGAGCGGCTGATCCGGAGTTGAACATACGCCTGTCTGCAGAGCATGTGCACTGTGCAGGCCCCAAAACTGACCACAGGCAAGTACAAGCGGTGCAGAATCATACGTACTTTAATCGCTTCTGCATTTACGACTGGAAAGAGGTAATTGGGCTGTAATAGGACGTTCTCAGGCAGGCAGCACAGGTATGTCTGTTGCCAGGTGTATCTTATGCACCTACTAGTATGTAGTGATGTGCACCGGACATTTTTCGGGTTTTGTGTTTTGGTTTTGGATTCGGTTCCGCGGCCGTGTTTTGGATTCGGACACGTTTTGGCAAAACCTCACCGAAAAATTTTTGTCGGATACGGGTGTGTTTTGGATTCGGGTGTTTTTTTCAAAAAACCCTAAAAAACAGCTTAAATCATAGAATTTGGGGGTCATTTTGATCCCATAGTATTATTAACCTCAATTACCATAATTTCCACTCATTTTCAGTCTATTCTGAACTAGAGATGAGCGGGTTCGGTTCCTCGGAATCCGAACCCCCCCCGAACTTCAGCCTTTTTACACGGGTCCGAGGCAGACTCGGATCTTCCCGCCTTGCTCGGTTAACCCGAGCGCGCCCGAACGTCATCATCCCGCTGTCGGATTCTCGCGAGGCTCGGATTCTATCGCGAGACTCGGATTCTATATAAGGAGCCGCGCGTCGCCGCCATTTTCACACGTGCATTGAGATTGATAGGGAGAGGACGTGGCTGGCGTCCTCTCCGTTAGAATAGATAGAGACACTTGAGTTGATTTACTACTAACTTAGTAATTTTGGGGAGTATTAGGAGTACTCAGAGTGCAGAGTTTTGCTGATAGTTACTAGTGACCACCACCAGTTTTATTTATTATTTAATATAATCCGTTCTCTGCCTGAAAAAAAACGATACACAGTCACATACCATATCTGTGCTCAGCCTCAGTGTGCTGCATGATAATATCATCTATGTATATCTGACTGTGCTGAGTGCTCACTGCTCACACAGCTGAATTGTGGGGGAGACTGGGGTGCAGTTATAGCAGGAGTACAGTGCACACTTTTGCTGCCAGTGTGACTGACCAGTGACCACCAGTATATTGTCTGCCTGAAAAAGTTAAACACTCCTGTGGTGTTTTTTTATTTTATTCTATAAACGCATTCTGCTGACAGTGTCCAGCAGGTCCGTCATTCATTATATTATATAAATATTTACCTGCAGTAGTGTTATATTTTTTTTGTTCATCTCTATCATCTTTATCATCTCTATATTAGCAGACGCAGTACGGTAGTCCACGGCTGTGGCTACCTCTGTGTCGTCAGTGCTCGTCCATAATTGTATACCTACCTGTGGTGGGGTTTTTTTTTCTATCTTCTTCATACTAGTAGTTTAGGAGTCTGCTGACAGTGTCCAGCAGGTCCGTCATTATATTATATATACCTGCAGTAGTGATATATATATATTTTTTATATCATTATCATCTCTATACTAGCAGACGCAGTACGGTAGTCCACGGCTGTAGCTACCTCTGTGTCGTCAGTGCTCGTCCATAATTGTATACCTACCCGTGGTGGGTTTTTTTTTTCTATCTTCTTCATACTAGTAGTTTAGGAGTCTGCTGACAGTGTCCAGCAGGTCCGTCATTATATTATATATACCTGCAGTAGTGATATATATATATTTTTTATATCATTATCATCTCTATACTAGGAAACGCAGTACGGTAGTCCACGGCTGTAGCTACCTCTGTGTCGTCAGTGCTCGTCCATAATTGTATACCTACCTGTGGTGGGGGGTTTTTTTCTATCTTCTTCATACTAGTAGTTTAGGAGTCTGCTGACAGTGTCCAGCAGGTCCGTCATTATATTATATATACCTGCAGTAGTGATATATATATATTTTTTATATCAATATCATCTCTATACTAGCAGACGCAGTACGGTAGTCCACGGCTGTAGCTACCTTTTCAAGCTCCAGGATATCCTGGAGCTTGAAAAGGTACAAAGGAGGGCGACCAAACTAATTAAGGGCATGGAGACGATGGAATACAAGGAAAGGCTTGAAAGACTAGGCATGTTTACATTGGAAAAGCGGAGACTAAGAGAGGATATGATCAACATCTACAAATATATAAGGGGACAATACTCAGAGCTTGCGCGGGACCTGTTTTTGGTTAGATCAACACAGAGGACTCGTGGACACTCGCTCAGGTTAGAGGAGAGGAGATTCCGCACAATACGGCGTAAAGGCTTTTTCACGGTAAGGACAATACGTGTTTGGAATTCCCTGCCCGAGGGAGTTGTAATGGCGGAATCTGTCAACACCTTTAAGAATGGGTTAGATAAATTCCTATTGGATAAGGATATCCAGGGGTATGGTGCATAGTCATGCATTATAGTTACTATTTAGTCAAATCATCATGCAGAGGACACCACAAATAGGTTGAACTCGATGGACAATTGTCTTTTTTCAACCTCAGATACTATGTTACTATGTTACCTCTGTGTCGTCAGTGCTCGTCCATAATTGTATACCTACCTGTGGTGGGTTTTTTTTTTTCTATCTTCTTCATACTAGTAGTTTAGGAGTCTGCTGACAGTGTCCAGCTGGTCCATCATTATATTATATATACCTGCAGTAGTGATATATATATATTTTTTATATCATTATCATCTCTATACTAGCAGACGCAGTACGGTAGTCCACGGCTGTAGCTACCTCTGTGTCGTCAGTGCTCGTCCATAATTGTATACCTACCTGTGGTGGGGTTTTTTTTTCTATCTTCTTCATACTAGTAGTAGGAGTCTGCTGACAGTGTCCAGCAGGTCCGTCATTATATTATATATACCTGCAGTAGTGATATATATATATTTTTTATATCATTATCATCTCTATACTAGCAGACGCAGTACGGTAGTCCACGGCTGTAGCTACCTCTGTGTCGTCAGTCACTCGCCATCCATAAGTATACTAGTATCCATCCATCTCCATTGTTTACCTGAGGTGCCTTTTAGTTGTGCCTATTAAAATATGGAGAACAAAAATGTTGAGGTTCCAAAAATAGGGAAAGATCAAGATCCACTTCCACCTCGTGCTGAAGCTGCTGCCACTAGTCATGGCCGAGACGATGAAATTCCATCAACGTCGTCTGCCAAGGCCGATGCCCAATGTCATAGTACAGAGCATGTAAAATCCAAAACACAAAATATCAGTAAAAAAAGGACTCAAAAATCTAAAATAAAATCGTCGGAGGAGAAGCGTAAACTTGCCAATATGCCATTTACCACACGGAGTGGCAAGGAATGGCTGAGGCCCTGGCCTATGTTCATGGCTAGTGGTTCAGCTTCACATGAGGATGGAAGCACTCAGCCTCTCGCTAGAAAAATGAAAAGACTTAAGCTGGCAAAAGCACAGCAAAGAACTGTGCGTTCTTCGAAATCACAAATCCACAAGGAGAGTCCAATTGTGTCGGTTGCGATGCCTGACCTTCCCAACACTGGACGTGAAGAGCATGCGCCTTCCACCATTTGCACGCCCCCTACAAGTGCTGGAAGGAGCACCCGCGGTCCAGTTCCTGATAGTCAGATTGAAGATGTCAGTGTTGAAGTACACCAGGATGAGGAGGATATGGGTGTTGCTGGCGCTGGGGAGGAAATTGACAAGGAGGATTCTGATGGTGAGGTGGTTTGTTTAAGTCAGGCACCCGGGGAGACACCTGTTGTCCGTGGGAGGAGTATGGCCATTGACATGCCTGGTGAAAATACCAAAAAAATCAGCTCTTCGGTGTGGAAGTATTTCAACAGAAATGCGGACAACAGGTGTCAAGCCGTGTGTTGCCTTTGTCAAGCTGTAATAAGTAGGGGTAAGGACGTTAACCACCTCGGAACATCCTCCCTTATACGTCACCTGCAGCGCATTCATCATAAGTCAGTGACAAGTTCAAAAACTTTGGGCGACAGCGGAAGCAGTCCACTGACCAGTAAATCCCTTCCTCTTGTAACCAAGCTCACGCAAACCACCCCACCAACTCCCTCAGTGTCAATTTCCTCCTTCCCCAGGAATGCCAATAGTCCTGAAGGCCATGTCACTGGCAATTCTGACGAGTCCTCTCCTGCCTGGGATTCCTCCGATGCATCCTTGAGTGTAACGCCTACTGCTGCTGGCGCTGCTGTTGTTGCTGCTGGGAGTCGATGGTCATCCCAGAGGGGAAGTCGTAAGACCACTTTTACTACTGCCACCAAGCAATTGACTGTCCAACAGTCCTTTGCGAGGAAGATGAAATATCACAGCAGTCATCCTGCTGCAAAGCGGATAACTGAGGCCTTGGCATCCTGGGCGGTGAGAAACGTGGTTCCGGTATCCATCATTACTGCAGAGCCAACTATAGACTTGATTGAGGTACTGTGTCCCCGGTACCAAATACCATCTAGGTTCCATTTCTCTAGGCGATACCGAAAATGTACACAGACCTCAGAAAAAGACTCACCAGTGTCCTAAAAAATGCAGTTGTACCCAATGTCCACTTAACCACGGACATGTGGACAAGTGGAGCAGGGCAGACTCAGGACTATATGACTGTGACAGCCCACTGGGTAGATGTATTGACTCCCGCCGCAAGAACAGCAGCGGCGGCACCAGTAGCAGCATCTCGCAAACGCCAACTCTTTCCTAGGCAGGCTACGCTTTGTATCACCGCTTTCCAGAATACGCACACAGCTGAAAACCTCTTACGGCAACTGAGGAAGATCATCGCAGAATGGCTTACCCCAATTGGACTCTCCTGGGGATTTGTGACATCGGACAACGCCAGCAATATTGTGTGTGCATTAAATCTGGGCAAATTCCAGCACGTCCCATGTTTTGCACATACCTTGAATTTGGTGGTGCAGAATTATTTAAAAAACGACAGGGGCGTGCAAGAGATGCTGTCGGTGGCCAGAAGAATTGCGGGACACTTTCGGCGTACAGGCACCACGTACAGAAGACTGGAGCAACACCAAAAACGCCTGAACCTGCCCTGCCATTATCTGAAGCAAGAAGTGGTAACGAGGTGGAATTCAACCCTCTATATGCTTCAGAGGTTGGAGGAGCAGCAAAAGGCCATTCAAGCCTATACAACTGACCACGATATATGAGGTGGAATGCACCTGTCTCAAGCGCAGTGGAGAATGATTTCAACGTTGTGCAAGGTTCTGCAACCCTTTGAACTTGCCACACGTGAAGTCAGTTCAGACACTGCCAGCCTGAGTCAGGTCATTCCCCTCATCAGGCTTTTGCAGAAGAAGCTGGAGACATTGAAGGAGGAGCTAACACAGAGCGATTCCGCTAGGCATGTGGGACTTGTGGATGGAGCCCTTAATTCGCTTAACAAGGATTCACGGGTGGTCAATCTGTTGAAATCAGAGCACTACATTTTGGCCACCGTGCTCGATCCTAGATTTAAAACCTACGTTGTATCTCTCTTTCCGGCAGACACAAGTCTGCAGGGGTTCAAAGAACTGCTGGTGAGAAAATTGTCAAGTCAAGCGGAACGCGACCTGTCAACATCTCCTCCTTCACATTCTCCCGCAACTGGGGGTGCGAGGAAAAGGCTCAGAATTCCGAGCCCACCCGCTGGCGGTGATGCAGGGCAGTCTGGAGCGACTGTTGATGCTGACATCTGGTCCGGACTGAAGGACCTGCCAATGATTACGGACATGTCGTCTACTGTCACTGCATATGATTCTCTCACCATTGAAAGAATGGTGGAGGATTATATGAGTGACCGCATCCAAGTAGGCACGTCAGACAGTCCGTACGTATACTGGCAGGAAAAAGAGGCAATTTGGAGGCCCTTGCACAAACTGGCTTTATTCTACCTAAGTTGCCCTCCCACAAGTGTGTACTCCGAAAGAGTGTTTAGTGCCGCCGCTCACCTTGTCAGCAATCGGCGTACGAGGTTACTTCCAGAAAATGTGGAGAAGATGATGTTCATTAAAATGAATTATAATCAATTCCTCCGTGGAGACATTCACCAGCAGCAATTGCCTCCACAAAGTACACAGGGAGCTGTGATGGTGGATTCCAGTGGGGACGAATTGATAATCTGTGAGGAGGGGGATGTACACGGTGATGAATCGGAGGATGATGATGAGGTGGACATCTTGCCTCTGTAGAGCCAGTTTGTGCAAGGAGAGATTAATTGCTTCTTTTTTGGTGGGGGTCCAAACCAACCCGTCATTTCAGTCACAGTCGTGTGGCAGACCCTGTCACTGAAATGATGGGTTGGTTAAAGTGTGCATGTCTTGTTTATACAACATAAGGGTGGGTGGAAGGGCCCAAGGACAATTCCATCTTGCACCTCTTTTTTCTTTCATTTTTCTTTGCGTCATGTGCTGTTTGGGGAGTGTTTTTTGGAAGGGCCATCCTACGTGACACTGCAGTGCCACTCCTAGATGGGCCAGGTGTTTGTGTCGGCCACTAGGGTCGCTTATCTTAGTCACACAGCTACCTCATTGCGCCTCTTTTTTTTCTTCTTTGCGTCATGTGCTGTTTGGGGAGTATTTTTTGGAAGGGCCATCCTGCGTGACACTGCAGTGCCACTCCTAGATGGGCCAGGTGTTTGTGTCGGCCACTAGGGTCACTTATCTTAGTCACACAGCTACCTCATTGCGCCTCTTTTTTTTCTTCTTTGCGTCATGTGCTGTTTGGGGAGTATTTTTTGGAAGGGCCATCCGGCCTGACACTGCAGTGCCACTCCTAGATGGGCCAGGTGTTTGTGTCGGCCACTAGGGTCGCTTAGCTTACTCACACAGCTACCTCATTGCGCCTCTTTTTTTCTTTGCGTCATGTGCTGTTTGGGGGGTGTTTTTTGGAAGGGCCATCCTGCGTGACACTGCAGTGACACTCCTAGATGGGCCAGGTGTTTGTGTCGGCCACTTGGGTCGCTGAGCTTAGTCATCCAGCGACCTCGGTGCAAATTTTAGGACTAAAAATAATATTGTGAGGTGTGAGGTGTTCAGAATAGACTGAAAATGAGTGGAAATTATGGTTATTGAGGTTAATAATACTTTGGGATCAAAATGACCCCCAAATTCTATGATTTAAGCTGTTTTTTAGGGTTTTTTGAAAAAAAACACCCGAATCCAAAACACACCCGAATCCGACAAAAAAAATTCGGTGAGGTTTTGCCAAAACGCGTTCGAACCCAAAACACGCCCACGGAACCGAACCCAAAACCAAAACACAAAACCCGAAAAATTTCCGGTGCACATCTCTATTCTGAATACCTCACACCTCACAATATTATTTTTAGTCCTACAATTTGCACCGAGGTCGCTGGATGGCTAAGCTAAGCGACACAAGTGGCCGACACAAACACCTGGCCCATCTAGGAGTGGCACTGCAGTGTCAGGCAGGATGGCACTTCAAAAAAATTGTCCCCAAACAGCACATGATGCAAAGAAAAAAAGAGGCGCACCAAGGTCGCTGTGTGACTAAGCTAAGCGACACAAGTGGCCGACACAAACACCTGGCCCATCTAGGAGTGGCACTGCAGTGTCAGGCAGGATGGCACTTCAAAAAAATTGTCCCCAAACAGCACATGATGCAAAGAAAAAAAGAGGCGCACCAAGGTCGCTGGATGGCTAAGCTAAGCGACACAAGTGGCCGACACAAACACCTGGCCCATCTAGGAGTGGCACTGCAGTGTCAGGCAGGATGGCACTTCAAAAAAATTTCCCCAAATAGCACATGATGCAAAGAAAAAAAGAGGCGCACCAAGGTCGCTGTGTGACTAAGCTAAGCGACACAAGTGGCCGACACAAACACCTGGCCCATCTAGGAGTGGCACTGCAGTGTCAAGCAGGATGGCACTTCAAAAAAATTGTCCCCAAACAGCACATGATGCAAAGAAAAATGAAAGAAAAAAGAGGTGCAAGATGGAATTGTCCTTGGGCCCTCCCACCCACCCTTATGTTGTATAAACAGGACATGCACACTTTAACGAACCCATCATTTCAGCGACAGGGTCTGCCACACGACTGTGACTGAAATGACTGGTTGGTTTGGGCCCCCACCAAAAAAGAAGCAATCAATCTCTCCTTGCACAAACTGGCTCTACAGAGGCAAGATGTCCACCTCATCATCATCCTCCGATTCCTCACCCCTTTCACTGTGTACATCCCCCTCCTCACAGATTATTAATTCGTCCCCACTGGAATCCACCATCTCAGGTCCCCGTGTACTTTCTGGAGGCAATTGCTGCTGGTGAATGTCTCCACGGAGGAATTGATTATAATTCATTTTGATGAACATCATCTTCTCCACATTTTCTGGAAGTAACCTCGTACGCCGATTGCTGACAAGGTGAGCGGCGGCACTAAACACTCTTTCGGAGTACACACTGGAGGGAGGGCAACTTGGGTAGAATAAAGCCAGTTTGTGCAAGGGCCTCCAAATTTCCTCTTTTTCCTGCCAGTATACGTACGGACTGTCTGACGTGCCTACTTGGATGCGGTCACTCATATAATCCTCCACCATTCTTTCAATGGTGAGAGAATCATATGCAGTGACAGTAGACGACATGTCAGTAATCGTTGGCAGGTCCTTCAGTCCGGATCAGATGTCAGCACTCGCTCCAGACTGCCCTGCATCACCGCCAGCGGGCGGGCTCGGATTTCTTAGCCTTTTCCTCGCACCCCCAGTAGCGGGAGAATGTGAAGGAGGAGCTGTTGACGGGTCACGTTCCGCTTGACTTGACAATTTTCTCACCAGCAGGTCTTTGAACCTCTGCAGACTTGTGTCTGCCGGAAAGAGAGATACAACGTAGGTTTTAAATCTAGGATCGAGCACGGTGGCCAAAATGTAGTGCTCTGATTTCAACAGATTGACCACCCGTGAATCCTGGTTAAGCGAATTAAGGGCTCCATCCACAAGTCCCACATGCCTAGCGGAATCGCTCTGTTTTAGCTCCTCCTTCAATGTCTCCAGCTTCTTCTGCAAAAGCCTGATGAGGGGAATGACCTGACTCAGGCTGGCAGTGTCTGAACTGACTTCACGTGTGGCAAGTTCAAAGGGTTGCAGAACCTTGCACAACGTTGAAATCATTCTCCACTGCGCTTGAGTCAGGTGCATTCCCCCTCCTTTGCCTATATCGTGGGCAGATGTATAGGCTTGAATGGCCTTTTGCTGCTCCTCCATCCTCTGAAGCATATAGAGGATTGAATTCCACCTCGTTACCACTAGAGATGAGCGGGTTCGGTTCCTCGGAAACCGAACCCGCCCGAACTTCAGGTTTTTTTACACGGGTCCGAGCGACTCGGATCTTCCCGCCTTGCTCGGTTAACCCGAGCGCGCCCGAACGTCATCATCCCGCTGTCGGATTCTCGCGAGGCTCGGATTCTATCGCGAGACTCGGATTCTATATAAGGAGCCGCGCGTCGCCGCCATTTTCACACGTGCATTGAGATTGATAGGGAGAGGACGTGGCTGGCGTCCTCTCCGTTTATAGAGAAGAGAGTGAGACTAGAGTAGAGAGAGACACAGTATTTACTTTAGTAATTTTGGGGAGCATTAGGAGGAGTACTACTACTTGCTGAAGTGATAGTGTGACTGTATATCTGACTTGTGGGGGAGACAGTGGGGAGCAGTTAGAGTCTGAGAGCAGGAGTACATATTTTAACGTACAGTGCACACTTTTGCTGCCAGAGTGCCACACTGCCATTGTGACCACACTGACCACCAGTATATATTGTGATTGTCTGCTTAGGAGTACTACTTGCAAGTTGCTGATAGTGTGACCAGTGACCTGACCACCAGTTTAATTAATCACCACCAGTTTAATATATATATATATATATATATATAATTGTATATAATATATATATAATTGTATACCACCTACCCGTGTTTTTTTTTCTTTCTTCTTGATACATACTACTATAGTAGCTTACTGTAGCAGTCTGCGGTGCTGCTGAGCTGACAGTGTCCAGCAGGTCCGTCATCAGTCATTACATAATAAATATATATACCTGTCCGGCTGCAGTACTAGTGATATTATATATATATATATATATATATATATTAATTTCATCTCATTATCATCCAGTCTATATTAGCAGCAGACACAGTACGGTAGTCCACGGCTGTAGCTACCTCTGTGTCGGCAGTCGCTGGTCCATCCATAATTGTATACCACCTACCCGTGTTTTTTTTTTCTCTTTCTTCTTGATACATACTACTATAGTAGCTTACTGTAGCAGTCTGCGGTGCTGCTGAGCTGACAGTGTCCAGCAGGTCCGTCATCAGTCATTACATAATAAATATATATACCTGTCCGGCTGCAGTACTAGTGATATTATATATATATATATATATATATTAATTTCATCTCATTATCATCCAGTCTATATTAGCAGCAGACACAGTACGGTAGTCCACGGCTGTAGCTACCTCTGTGTCGGCAGTCGCTGGTCCATCCATAATTGTATACCACCTACCCGTGTTTTTTTTTTCTTTTTTCTCCTTGATACATACTACTATAGTAGCTTACTGTAGCAGTCTGCGGTGCTGCTGAGCTGACAGTGTCCAGCAGGTCCGTCATCAGTCATTACATAATAAATATATATACCTGTCCGGCTGCAGTACTAGTGATATTATATATATATATATTAATTTCATCTCATTATCATCCAGTCTATATTAGCAGCAGACACAGTACGGTAGTCCACGGCTGTAGCTACCTCTGTGTCGGCAGTCGCTGGTCCATCCATAATTGTATACCACCTACCCGTGGTTTTTTTTTTCTTTCTTCTTGATACATACTACTATAGTAGCTTACTGTAGCAGTCTGCGGTGCTGCTGAGCTGACAGTGTCCAGCAGGTCCGTCATCAGTCATTACATAATAAATATATATACCTGTCCGGCTGCAGTACTAGTGATATTATATATATATATATTAATTTCATCTCATTATCATCCAGTCTATATTAGCAGCAGACACAGTACGGTAGTCCACGGCTGTAGCTACCTCTGTGTCGGCAGTCGCTGGTCCATCCATAATTGTATACCACCTACCCGTGTTTTTTTTTTTTCTCTTTCTTCTTGATACATACTACTATAGTAGCTTACTGTAGCAGTCTGCGGTGCTGCTGAGCTGACAGTGTCCAGCAGGTCCGTCATCAGTCATTACATAATAAATATATATACCTGTCCGGCTGCAGTACTAGTGATATTATATATATATATATTAATTTCATCTCATTATCATCCAGTCTATATTAGCAGCAGACACAGTACGGTAGTCCACGGCTGTAGCTACCTCTGTGTCGGCAGTCGCTGGTCCATCCATAATTGTATACCACCTACCCGTGTTTTTTTTTTCTCTTTCTTCTTGATACATACTACTATAGTAGCTTACTGTAGCAGTCTGCGGTGCTGCTGAGCTGACAGTGTCCAGCAGGTCCGTCATCAGTCATTACATAATAAATATATATACCTGTCCGGCTGCAGTACTAGTGATATTATATATATATATATTAATTTCATCTCATTATCATCCAGTCTATATTAGCAGCAGACACAGTACGGTAGTCCACGGCTGTAGCTACCTCTGTGTCGGCAGTCGCTGGTCCATCCATAATTGTATACCACCTACCCGTGGTTTTTTTTTTTTTCTTCTTGATACATACTACTATAGTAGCTTACTGTAGCAGTCTGTGGTGCTGCTGAGCTGACAGTGTCCAGGAGGTCCGTCATCAGTCATTACATAATAAATATATATACCTGTCCGGCTGCAGTACTAGTGATATTATATATATATATATTAATTTCATCTCATTATCATCCAGTCTATATTAGCAGCAGACACAGTACGGTAGTCCACGGCTGTAGCTACCTCTGTGTCGGCAGTCGCTGGTCCATCCATAATTGTATACCACCTACCCGTGGTTTTTTTTTTCTTTCTTCTTGATACATACTACTATAGTAGCTTACTGTAGCAGTCTGTGGTGCTGCTGAGCTGACAGTGTCCAGCAGGTCCGTCATCAGTCATTACATAATAAATATATATACCTGTCCGGCTGCAGTACTAGTGATATTATATATATATATATATATATATATATTAATTTCATCTCATTATCATCCAGTCTATATTAGCAGCAGACACAGTACGGTAGTCCACGGCTGTAGCTACCTCTGTGTAGGCAGTCGCTGGTCCATCCATAATTGTATACCACCTAACCGTGGGGTTTTTTTTTCTCTTTCTTCTTGATACATACTACTATAGTAGCTTACTGTAGCAGTCTGCGGTGCTGCTGAGCTGACAGTGTCCAGCAGGTCCGTCATCAGTCATTACATAATAAATATATATACCTGTCCGGCTGCAGTACTAGTGATATTTTATATATATATATATATATATATATATATATATATATATTAATTTCATCTCATTATCATCCAGTCTATATTAGCAGCAGACACAGTACGGTAGTCCACGGCTGTAGCTACCTCTGTGTCGGCAGTCGCTGGTCCATCCATAATTGTATACCACCTACCCGTGTTTTTTTTTTCTCTTTCTTCTTGATACATACTACTATAGTAGCTTACTGTAGCAGTCTGCGGTGCTGCTGAGCTGACAGTGTCCAGCAGGTCCGTCATCAGTCATTACATTATAAATATATATACCTGTCCGGCTGCAGTACTAGTGATATTATATATATATATATATATATTAATTTCATCTCATTATCATCCAGTCTATATTAGCAGCAGACACAGTACGGTAGTCCACGGCTGTAGCTACCTCTGTGTCGGCAGTCGCTGGTCCATCCATAATTGTATACCACCTACCCGTGTTTTTTTTTTCTTTTTTCTCCTTGATACATACTACTATAGTAGCTTACTGTAGCAGTCTGCGGTGCTGCTGAGCTGACAGTGTCCAGCAGGTCCGTCATCAGTCATTACATAATAAATATATATACCTGTCCGGCTGCAGTACTAGTGATATTATATATATATATATTAATTTCATCTCATTATCATCCAGTCTATATTAGCAGCAGACACAGTACGGTAGTCCACGGCTGTAGCTACCTCTGTGTCGGCAGTCGCTGGTCCATCCATAATTGTATACCACCTACCCGTGGTTTTTTTTTTCTTTCTTCTTGATACATACTACTATAGTAGCTTACTGTAGCAGTCTGCGGTGCTGCTGAGCTGACAGTGTCCAGCAGGTCCGTCATCAGTCATTACATAATAAATATATATACCTGTCCGGCTGCAGTACTAGTGATATTATATATATATATATTAATTTCATCTCATTATCATCCAGTCTATATTAGCAGCAGACACAGTACGGTAGTCCACGGCTGTAGCTACCTCTGTGTCGGCAGTCGCTGGTCCATCCATAATTGTATACCACCTACCCGTGTTTTTTTTTTTTCTCTTTCTTCTTGATACATACTACTATAGTAGCTTACTGTAGCAGTCTGCGGTGCTGCTGAGCTGACAGTGTCCAGCAGGTCCGTCATCAGTCATTACATAATAAATATATATACCTGTCCGGCTGCAGTACTAGTGATATTATATATATATATATTAATTTCATCTCATTATCATCCAGTCTATATTAGCAGCAGACACAGTACGGTAGTCCACGGCTGTAGCTACCTCTGTGTCGGCAGTCGCTGGTCCATCCATAATTGTATACCACCTACCCGTGTTTTTTTTTCTCTTTCTTCTTGATACATACTACTATAGTAGCTTACTGTAGCAGTCTGCGGTGCTGCTGAGCTGACAGTGTCCAGCAGGTCCGTCATCAGTCATTACATAATAAATATATATACCTGTCCGGCTGCAGTACTAGTGATATTATATATATATATATTAATTTCATCTCATTATCATCCAGTCTATATTAGCAGCAGACACAGTACGGTAGTCCACGGCTGTAGCTACCTCTGTGTCGGCAGTCGCTGGTCCATCCATAATTGTATACCACCTACCCGTGGTTTTTTTTTTTTTTTCTTCTTGATACATACTACTATAGTAGCTTACTGTAGCAGTCTGTGGTGCTGCTGAGCTGACAGTGTCCAGGAGGTCCGTCATCAGTCATTACATAATAAATATATATACCTGTCCGGCTGCAGTACTAGTGATATTATATATATATATATTAATTTCATCTCATTATCATCCAGTCTATATTAGCAGCAGACACAGTACGGTAGTCCACGGCTGTAGCTACCTCTGTGTCGGCAGTCGCTGGTCCATCCATAATTGTATACCACCTAACCGTGGGTTTTTTTTTCTTTCTTCTTGATACATACTACTATAGTAGCTTACTGTAGCAGTCTGTGGTGCTGCTGAGCTGACAGTGTCCAGCAGGTCCGTCATCAGTCATTACATAATAAATATATATATACCTGTCCGGCTGCAGTACTAGTGATATTATATATATATATATATATATATATATATATTAATTTCATCTCATTATCATCCAGTCTATATTAGCAGCAGACACAGTACGGTAGTCCATGGCTGTAGCTACCTCTGTGTAGGCAGTCGCTGGTCCATCCATAATTGTATACCACCTAACCGTGGGTTTTTTTTTTCTCTTTCTTCTTGATACATACTACTATAGTAGCTTACTGTAGCAGTCTGCGGTGCTGCTGAGCTGACAGTGTCCAGCAGGTCCGTCATCAGTCATTACATAATAAATATATATACCTGTCCGGCTGCAGTACTAGTGATATTTTATATATATATATATATATATATATATTAATTTCATCTCATTATCATCCTGTCTATATTAGCAGCAGACACAGTACGGTAGTCCACGGCTGTAGCTACCTCTGTGTCGGCAGTCGCTGGTCCATCCATAATTGTATACCACCTACCCGTGTTTTTTTTTCTCTTTCTTCTTGATACATACTACTATAGTAGCTTACTGTAGCAGTCTGCGGTGCTGCTGAGCTGACAGTGTCCAGCAGGTCCGTCATCAGTCATTACATAATAAATATATATACCTGTCCGGCTGCAGTACTAGTGATATTATATATATATATATATATATATTAATTTCATCTCATTATCATCCAGTCTATATTAGCAGCAGACACAGTACGGTAGTCCACGGCTGTAGCTACCTCTGTGTCGGCAGTCGCTGGTCCATCCATAATTGTATACCACCTACCCGTGGTTTTTTTTTTTTTTTCTTGATACATACTACTATAGTAGCTTACTGTAGCAGTCTGCGGTGCTGCTGAGCTGACAGTGTCCAGCAGGTCCGTCATCAGTCATTACATAATAAATATATATACCTGTCCGGCTGCAGTACTAGTGATATTATATATATATATATTAATTTCATCTCATTATCATCCAGTCTATATTAGCAGCAGACACAGTACGGTAGTCCACGGCTGTAGCTACCTCTGTGTCGGCAGTCGCTGGTCCATCCATAATTGTATACCACCTACCCGTGGTTTTTTTTTGCTTTCTTCTTGATACATACTACTATAGTAGCTTACTGTAGCAGTCTGCGGTGCTGCTGAGTTGACAGTGTCCAGCAGGTCCGTCATCAGTCATTACATAATAAATATATATACCTGTCCGGCTGCAGTACTAGTGATATTATATATATATATATTAATTTCATCTCATTATCATCCAGTCTATATTAGCAGCAGACACAGTACGGTAGTCCACGGCTGTAGCTACCTCTGTGTCGGCAGTCGCTGGTCCATCCATAATTGTATACCACCTACCCGTGTTTTTTTTTTTTCTCTTTCTTCTTGATACATACTACTATAGTAGCTTACTGTAGCAGTCTGCGGTGCTGCTGAGCTGACAGTGTCCAGCAGGTCCGTCATCAGTCATTACATAATAAATATATATACCTGTCCGGCTGCAGTACTAGTGATATTATATATATATATATTAATTTCATCTCATTATCATCCAGTCTATATTAGCAGCAGACACAGTACGGTAGTCCACGGCTGTAGCTACCTCTGTGTCGGCAGTCGCTGGTCCATCCATAATTGTATACCACCTACCCGTGTTTTTTTTTTTCTCTTTCTTCTTGATACATACTACTATAGTAGCTTACTGTAGCAGTCTGCGGTGCTGCTGAGCTGACAGTGTCCAGCAGGTCCGTCATCAGTCATTACATAATAAATATATATACCTGTCCGGCTGCAGTACTAGTGATATTATATATATATATATTAATTTCATCTCATTATCATCCAGTCTATATTAGCAGCAGACACAGTACGGTAGTCCACGGCTGTAGCTACCTCTGTGTCGGCAGTCGCTGGTCCATCCATAATTGTATACCACCTACCCGTGGTTTTTTTTTTTTTCTTCTTGATACATACTACTATAGTAGCTTACTGTAGCAGTCTGTGGTGCTGCTGAGCTGACAGTGTCCAGGAGGTCCGTCATCAGTCATTACATAATAAATATATATACCTGTCCGGCTGCAGTACTAGTGATATTATATATATATATATTAATTTCATCTCATTATCATCCAGTCTATATTAGCAGCAGACACAGTACGGTAGTCCACGGCTGTAGCTACCTCTGTGTCGGCAGTCGCTGGTCCATCCATAATTGTATACCACCTACCCGTGGTTTTTTTTTTCTTTCTTCTTGATACATACTACTATAGTAGCTTACTGTAGCAGTCTGTGGTGCTGCTGAGCTGACAGTGTCCAGCAGGTCCGTCATCAGTCATTACATAATAAATATATATACCTGTCCGGCTGCAGTACTAGTGATATTATATATATATATATATATATATATTAATTTCATCTCATTATCATCCAGTCTATATTAGCAGCAGACACAGTACGGTAGTCCACGGCTGTAGCTACCTCTGTGTAGGCAGTCGCTGGTCCATCCATAATTGTATACCACCTAACCGTGGGTTTTTTTTTTCTCTTTCTTCTTGATACATACTACTATAGTAGCTTACTGTAGCAGTCTGCGGTGCTGCTGAGCTGACAGTGTCCAGCAGGTCCGTCATCAGTCATTACATAATAAATATATATACCTGTCCGGCTGCAGTACTAGTGATATTTTATATATATATATATATATATATATATATATTAATTTCATCTCATTATCATCCAGTCTATATTAGCAGCAGACACAGTACGGTAGTCCACGGCTGTAGCTACCTCTGTGTCGGCAGTCGCTGGTCCATCCATAATTGTATACCACCTACCCGTGTTTTTTTTTTCTCTTTCTTCTTGATACATACTACTATAGTAGCTTACTGTAGCAGTCTGCGGTGCTGCTGAGCTGACAGTGTCCAGCAGGTCCGTCATCAGTCATTACATAATAAATATATATACCTGTCCGGCTGCAGTACTAGTGATATTATCTATATATATATATATATATATATATTAATTTCATCTCATTATCATCCAGTCTATATTAGCAGCAGACACAGTACGGTAGTCCACGGCTGTAGCTACCTCTGTGTCGGCAGTCGCTGGTCCATCCATAATTGTATACCACCTACCCGTGGTTTTTTTTTTTTTCTTGATGCATACTACTATAGTAGCTTACTGTAGCAGTCTGCGGTGCTGCTGAGCTGACAGTGTCCAGCAGGTCCGTCATCAGTCATTACATAATAAATATATATACCTGTCCGGCTGCAGTACTAGTGATATTATATATATATATATATATATATTAATTTCATCTCATTATCATCCAGTCTATATTAGCAGCAGACACAGTACGGTAGTCCACGGCTGTAGCTACCTCTGTGTCGGCAGTCGCTGGTCCATCCATAATTGTATACCACCTACCCGTGGTTTTTTTCTTTCTCTTTCTTCTTGATACATACTACTATAGTAGCTTACTGTAGCAGTCTGCGGTGCTGCTGAGCTGACAGTGTCCAGCAGGTCCGTCATCAGTCATTACATAATAAATATATATACCTGTCCGGCTGCAGTACTAGTGATATTATATATATATATATTAATTTCATCTCATTATCATCCAGTCTATATTAGCAGCAGACACAGTACGGTAGTCCACGGCTGTAGCTATCTCTGTGTCGGCAGTCGCTGGTCCATCCATAATTGTATACCACCTACCCGTGGTTTTTTTTTTTCTTCTTGATACATACTACTATAGTAGCTTACTGTAGCAGTCTGCGGTGCTGCTGAGCTGACAGTGTCCAGCAGGTCCGTCATCAGTCATTACATAATAAATATATATACCTGTCCGGCTGCAGTACTAGTGATATTATATATATATATATTAATTTCATCTCATTATCATCCAGTCTATATTAGCAGCAGACACAGTACGGTAGTCCACGGCTGTAGCTACCTCTGTGTCGGCAGTCGCTGGTCCATCCATAATTGTATACCACCTACCCGTGGTTTTTTTTTTTTTTTCTTCTTGATACATACTACTATAGTAGCTTACTGTAGCAGTCTGTGGTGCTGCTGAGCTGACAGTGTCCAGGAGGTCCGTCATCAGTCATTACATAATAAATATATATACCTGTCCGGCTGCAGTACTAGTGATATTATATATATATATATTAATTTCATCTCATTATCATCCAGTCTATATTAGCAGCAGACACAGTACGGTAGTCCACGGCTGTAGCTACCTCTGTGTCGGCAGTCGCTGGTCCATCCATAATTGTATACCACCTAACCGTGGGTTTTTTTTTCTTTCTTCTTGATACATACTATTATAGTAGCTTACTGTAGCAGTCTGTGGTGCTGCTGAGCTGACAGTGTCCAGCAGGTCCGTCATCAGTCATTACATAATAAATATATATATACCTGTCCGGCTGCAGTACTAGTGATATTATATATATATATATATATATATATATTAATTTCATCTCATTATCATCCAGTCTATATTAGCAGCAGACACAGTACGGTAGTCCACGGCTGTAGCTACCTCTGTGTAGGCAGTCGCTGGTCCATCCATAATTGTATACCACCTAACCGTGGGTTTTTTTTTTCTCTTTCTTCTTGATACATACTACTATAGTAGCTTACTGTAGCAGTCTGCGGTGCTGCTGAGCTGACAGTGTCCAGCAGGTCCGTCATCAGTCATTACATAATAAATATATATACCTGTCCGGCTGCAGTACTAGTGATATTTTATATATATATATATATATATATTAATTTCATCTCATTATCATCCTGTCTATATTAGCAGCAGACACAGTACGGTAGTCCACGGCTGTAGCTACCTCTGTGTCGGCAGTCGCTGGTCCATCCATAATTGTATACCACCTACCCGTGTTTTTTTTTCTCTTTCTTCTTGATACATACTACTATAGTAGCTTACTGTAGCAGTCTGCGGTGCTGCTGAGCTGACAGTGTCCAGCAGGTCCGTCATCAGTCATTACATAATAAATATATATACCTGTCCGGCTGCAGTACTAGTGATATTATATATATATGTATATATATATATATATTAATTTCATCTCATTATCATCCAGTCTATATTAGCAGCAGACACAGTACGGTAGTCCACGGCTGTAGCTACCTCTGTGTCGGCAGTCGCTGGTCCATCCATAAT